>NW_024080808.1:540615-887402 GCF_003009895.1 Hyaena hyaena | reverse complement strand
ACACACACACACACACACACACACACACACACAAGCTCTTCCTGGACCACTTATCCTAAATAGTAATCTCTCCATTCCTCTGCCCCATCATTTATCATTACCGCATGCCATATATTGATCTGTTTGTGCTCTCTCCACTCCCATAGAATGTACTCTCCACAAAAATAGGGCATTTGTTTTCTTCTCTGCTCTATCCCTGGTGTTTACAATAAGATTGTGCCTGGCACATACCCAAAATTCATAACTTCAATTTTTGTTGAATGAAGAAACGAACATACAACAGGCCCTTATGACAGATAGCTCCATTCTCTGATGGCTGCACATGACTCAGTCTCATGTTCTCTTTACTCTGTATGCCCTGTCTCTGGGGGACAGAAGGCCTCCCCACTAGCTGTTGTCAACTCACCTCCACCATGGCCTCTCCTTAACAATATGAGCTCAGTAAGATGCCAGATTGATTACTGGCTGAAAACTCAAAGAGACAGTCGTTGCTCTCGCCCACCTGCTATGTGGAATAGTAAATTGTGATTGTGAGCATCTTGCACTGGATGGAAGGAACAACTCACTTATGGCAGTGATGAATTCTGTAATTAGTCTTGATGAGACATGACAGGTTTTGTGTGAGGGTGATGCATTTTAATTAATTATAAGACTGGATAAAAGTGCTTTGCCCGTTTATCTACAGAATTTGTTGGCCTTATTTTTATGTCTGTTTTTATTTGAAAGCTCATATTCTAGGAAGGTAGACATGATTTGGTCCTTAACATTTCATTCACATAAATAGAGAGGAATATAGGCCTGTGGTTCCCTCTCAATCCATATCCTCTGGAAAGTCTGGACAGAGCTGCAATGATTGGCGCAGTTTCGCCCATGGAGCGTGTGGCTCTCCTGCACCCAGCATGGCATAGTCAGCCCTCCACAAGACCCAGATGCACCTCCCACTAGGGAAGGTCACACCCTGATTAGCCACAGGTGATGACATGGGTATGCATCCTTCCTTGGCCACCAAACATCCCAGCTCAACAAAGAGAGTAAGCCAGGATGCCAAGGTTACCCTCCCCAAATCTGAAGCTTACTTGGGAAGGAAGCATAGCCAAGATTCCAAGACATACACATGTATGGGAGAGAATAGCTTCATCTCTGGCAGTTCTTACACTAAGGCTGTTGTGAGAGGATCTAGGAGGCTGTACAGAGATGTGACCCAGGTCTAAGCCACGTGGGGGGAAGATGTAATCTCTCCTCATTTGCTGAATAACTTGGCACATGAAAAAGGCATCTCTATCTCACCACTTTCTCTGTTTCCCATAGTCTCGCTCTCTCCATATATTTTCATTGTTATCTCAGAACTCTCAATTCAATGTATAACCTTGAATGTGTGTTAAAAAGGTCCCACTTTGGGCATACATGTCCCACATGTCATCATTACCCTGTCACCCCCAGCTACTCTTTGAGGATAATATCATGGGGGTTGTCCACAGCCTTGCCTTCTCTGCCAGCCTGCCAAAATCAAGCCTGCAATTGTCGGGTGACTTCCCTTGTCCCTCTCCCCTCCCTAAGGCGGGGAGGATCCTTTCTTTTGGAGGAATGGGGGTGGGGGTGGGGAGACCAGTGTTTGGAAAGAGATTGATTACGGAGGGGGTGTTCTGGGGCCGCTGTAGGCATGACAGATGTCATAGATGAAGACAAGAAGTTTTATCATTTTTTTCTGTAGTTAATGGAATGGGATCCTCTTGACAGTTTTGCAAAAGGCTAAGCAATGGACTTCAGCTACTTTGGAGTTGCCTTTGGCTCCTGGACAGTATTTCTTTTACCACATTACCCTCCACTTGGCTCAGGCTTTGAAAGGGTTACAAGAAGATTTAGATCCTCACTCTGGGATGTTTAAGAAAGGTTTGTCATCTACCCTGCCACTAACAGCTGTATGACCTGGGACAAGTCACTTGAGCTCCCCTAGTGTCTTTATCTACAAAATGAGTGACTTGAAGGGAATGAACTCTGAGATCTTATCATCTCCTAAAACATTATGATATTTTAAAGTTCTATTCTATGCATGATGATGATGATGACCAAGCATTTACTGAACATTCATTATATGCCAAAACCTTTAAAAGCACCATCTCAAGAAAAAAGGCGTAAAGTTTTTATTCTGGGTACCATAACCACATAAGATGAAAGCCTCTCAAAGTGATGCTCAGCTCCTGGGGCTGGGAATGGGACACCTGAACAAAGCACAAAGTGATCATTCTTTCCTCAATTATTGTTCCATCATGAGTTCAAATGCAAAGACTCCTCTGCCCACAGAACTTCTAGACCACACAATCCAGGAGGATTGGAGGATACATAGGCCAACTCACTTTTTATTGCAGGTTTTGATGCTATTGACCCAGGATTACTTGGGTGTTCTGCATTCAAGGTTATGTGGGTTTTTGTGTTTTTTTCCAAATTGACTAGTCTGGCCACTGACTCCTTGCTGTAGAAACTACCATCCAGCTGTAGTAGGGACTTGCCCAGGGCTCCTTCCCCAGAGGGGCTGGGTAAAGAAACAAGGCAGCTAGAAAGCCTCTACTGTTTGGGATGCTGGAGTAGGAAGCAGTTGCATTAACGGTCTCAGGTAGAAGCATGCAGGTCAGACTCAGCTGCTATCTTCAAGTAAGTATAGGGCCCTTTTTAATTTAATCTTGGAAATTTTACAAAAGTATTCAGAATCATATAGTGAACTTCCATTCATTACCCAGCTTCATCATTTGTCAACGACTCACTGATCTTGTTTCATGTATCCCAAGCCCTACCCCTGCCTTTATCCTACTCCCGCCACAGTATTTAAACACAGATCTCAGACGGGAAGTCATCTCACTCAAGGATGCACATCCTTGGTCCCCTCTCCACACCCACATATCATTGGTCTTGTCTGCATTCTTTCTATCCTTTTTCCTATATCTTGCCGACAGGGCATCCCTAAAATAAGCTCTAGTCCCCTCTTCTTTCTTCTCTTCTCCTTCCCTGCCCCGTCAACAAGCACCTTCATACCTCTAACCTGCAACCTCTCCTGAGAGACTGATTCTTTTCTTTAACATAGGGACTCGATCAAGACTCCACACCTGAGAAAGTAGTTCCCTCAGCTCCTCAACCACAGTAGACATGCCCCCCTTTGTCTCACTTTCCTTTTATGGCCGTCCTCAAAGAAAAATCTATAGATTTAAGACCTCACTCTTAAACTTTCCTTTCTAGACACCTGCACTTGGGTGTCCCACATGGACCTCAATGATAATGTCTAAAGGCTCTCCTGCCCACCCTTCCCCTACCCTGAATACCCCCAAATGCCCATTTCTCTTATTATCATAACGTCAGTGATCAGTGCTGCTATAATTCCCAGACACCCAAGCCCCCAAACTGGGGACTATCCCACATTTGCAGACAAGCTGTTCAGGCTCTATCTCTTAAATTCTCTAGTTGTCTGCTCTTTTCAGCCTCCACTGCCACTGATCTAGCTTGGACTTCATTATCCCCCCTGAATTACTGCAGTGGCCCCCTGAGCTGTCCATCCTCCAACTCTGATTACAAACCACACTTCTCTGCTTGAAACCCTTCCGCTAGCTTTCCAGAGCTTCAGGATCAGGCCCTGGGCAAGGCATATAGGCAGGGCCTTCTGCGGCTTAGCCCCTGTCTACCTCTTTGACCTTCTTTCTCCATTACTGCCCTGTCCATTGTGGGCTCTACATATATTAGCATTCTTTATCCAAGTGTTTCACCTATTTCTCTACATGTATCCCTCAGTAGACTTAAGGACAGGGCAGTCTTACTCATCTTTATATTCCAATACACTACACGGTTAAACCAAAGGGAACAAAGTCATGTATGAGAAGATCTGGGTCCTCCCCACCAATAGTAACTACTGGTGACAAGGAAAGCGCTGTGGTGCTATCTCCAGGGCAGCCTTCTCAGGGCAGGCAGGACCTCGCTCCCAGGAACTACCTGGTCTGGTTACCCAGGAGTGGAGATAGGGTCTGATATCCATGAAGCCCCCTTGATACCCAACCTTTCAGAAGCTGCTGGAGACAGGGTGTCCCAATCCAGCTCTCCTGGAACAAAGAAGCCAAGCCTCTACACCATGGCCTCCCATATTATTTCTCTCTCTGGTAGTGAAATTTCCAACAATGAAGCACTCACTGAAATGTAGCTTCACTCACAGGGGTGTTTCTATAAACAGTAAAAATAAATGAGAAGAGGGAGAGGAGCAAAGGGGGCCAAGAGGATTTTAAAGCCTTCTATGAGATCATTTCCATAGTTGTAAATGCTGGGAAACCAACGCTCACCTACTTCAGGTTAAATTCCTCTTTGCAGCCCATATGGCTGCAGCTCCTTAGTATTCGTGGGAGAGAATCACACAAAGGTGTTAGATCTAGAATCAGGGTCTGCAAATTTTAGCCTCCTAGCCAAATCCTGCCCACACCTGCTTTTGTAAGGTCTACAAGATACAAATGCTTTTTATATTAAAAAAATTTTTTAATATTCATTTATTTTTGAGAGAGAATAAAGAGCACAAGCAAAGGGAGGTGCAGAGAGAGAGGGTGACACAGAATCTGAAGCAGGCTCCAGGCTCTGTGCTGACACAGGTTCAAACCCATGAACACCAAGATCATAACCTGAGCTGAAGTTGGATGCGCAACTGACTGAGCCACCCAGGTGCCCCTGGTTTTTATACGTTTTAATGATTGAAAAAAAAAGAATATTTCGTGACACATAAAAATTATATGAGATTCAATTTTCAGTGTCCATATAGTTAAATTGAAACATAGCCAGGGCTCCTGGATGGCTCAGTTGGTTAAGCATCTAACTTTCAATTTCAACTCAGGTCATGATCTCATGGTCTTAAGATCGAGTCCTGAGTGGGGAGTTTGCTGGAGATTCTCTCTCTCCTTTTCCTTCTGTCCCTCCCCCCACCGCTTGCATGCACGCTTTCTTCCTCTTTCTCTCTAGAAATAAAAAAATAAATTGGAACATAGCCATACCTATTCATTTACATATTGCCTTATGGCAGCTCTCCCACTACAATGGCAAAGTCGAGCAGTTGCAACAGAAACCACCACGGTCTGCCAAGTCTAAAATATTTACCATCAGTCACTTTGCAGAAAAAGTTTTCCAACCCCTGATCTGGCATACCAAAAGGACTGTGAATTACAGAGAAAGAAAGATGCAAAATTCAGGCCAAATAAATTCAGAGGAAAGCAATGATTTCTTTATTTCATCCAAGAATTCACATACTTCACTTTTATCCTTTTTCCCCCATCACATTACTTCAACTGTAACATTCAAGATTATTTTAAATAGTCATTACAGACCCTACACTTACCCTTTTTCTCTTGGCTCCATATATGTAGATAAAGATATATATACTTTTAACTTTGAACAAAACAAGTACAAGCACACGATTTTTTAAAAAGTCAAAAAGCGACAGAAGGTTTACAATTTAAGCAGGAGCCCACCCCACCTCGCACTTACAAACAATTTCTTAAAAGTGATTCAGCTGTGTCTCCTTATAGTCACTTAACTACAAAGTGTGCGTCATTGCTCTTTCTTGATTATTCAAGTTAGATGTTATCGAAACTGTGTCATCACAAACAAAGATAGAGGTTATCTCACAACTTTTACTTAACTCAGTAATCAGTGTTTCCTTTATAACTGTGTAATATTTCTCACCACAGAGACAAGTAGCATTCCACGGTTATATTTCTCACATCCATCTTTTTGTTTTGGTCCATGTCTTTAAAAGCTAAGAGGGGGAACTCTGTGTCCCAATACTGTCAGAAATTCTAGATCTCCAATAGTGATCTTCCCCAAACTCAGTACACTGCAAATTATCAGAGCAATTACATATCTATAAAACAGATTATGAAACACAGATGTTGCTTGAAAAATAAATAGTCTGTTCAGAATTACAGGCACTCAGGTCTGCACTCCCCTTCCATCTGACAATACCTCATGTGGCTTTTACATAAGAAAGAGTTTGGGCCTTTTGCTTTCAATCCTAAAGGAAAAGAGTAAGAAGAAAAGAGTGAGGAGGCCAGGTCAGCATCACTCACTTCATCTGCTTACAGGAACATGTTAATCGAAGAACCAGTGCCCCCAGAACTCCCCATTCCAGCCCTAAACCTGAAAGTAAATCAAGGCCAGGGCTCCTGGTCCGCGTGCTATTTTCTTAGAATGCCACGTTAACGAACGCCTTTAAATGTTCTCAACAAAAACCACCATAGTTACCTGCCCAATCCCAGAACTTTATTCAGTGTGAGTCCAAGACATTAAAGTGGACAGGGATCCAAAATCTGATCTACCTCCAGGTGGAAGGACTCTAAAAATCACAACCCAAACCTCAAACAATCATTTCACATACTTTGGGTTGAGAGCTGACTTAGAAACAAGAACTTTCTTGTTACAAACAATGCTGCAATGAATAAACCTTGTACATAAATGTCACTTTAACAGATACACAAATACATGTAAAGGATAAATTCTCAGAAGTAGAATTGTTGGGGTAAAAGATATATATATTTATTGTTGTTTTCAATGGCAAACATATAGAGGGTCTTTCAGAATTTGATCTTTTTTGCTTATACTCCATATGATTTCTAGACCTAAATTGTGCACGGTTAGAGTTAAATTGCTTCTTCTATGCGTCATGTATACTCACTTTTCTAGGCCAATTAGGGAATGATTCATCATAAGTTGCATTTCTAACCCCAGCATACCCCCATGTTATATTTGCCTGGGGACAGTCCCTTCTAATGTCACCTGTTTATCATCCACCTCCCACCACTATTCTCTATATCCCCTCAATTCCAAGTTCATCCATGTAGTGTTATTTATAATCTCCTCAATTCCAAGTTCAGCAATGCTCTTTTGCAGCCGCAGTGGGTTATAATAAATGTAACTCCACACTGATCCACTGTGACCAGTAATTCTGACCCCACAAAAGGAGATATCAAGCCATGATAATTTGGAGTACCCTGACCAGGAACAAGGAGAAAGAATATGATCATTTCTCAGAGAGAAACTGAGAGGGCCCCTCCTTTCGGAGATGATCCCCTCTCAAAGAAAATAAAATTATTTTTCACTCAACTGTACTTAGAAAAGGTAAGTATTCTTTGATTTAGATCAAATCCCTTTTAGAAATAATTTTAGCAAAAGTCTTCCCGTCTGTCTTTAGACAGAAAACCACATTAAGCAAAATAGGACTGCCTCAACCACAAGAGCAGAGTAATTAGTACAGCTTTGTTAAAGATAGAAGTCTGAATGCTTACTGCGTTTGGCAGTTCAGTGATTTGATTTTTGCTGAAAATAACGTTTTGAAGAATTGGACCCCCAGAGAAATTAAAGAAACGTCTGCCCCCTATCCTCTAGGAGAATATTGGCAATACTCTTTGAGACCCAATTTGATAATAAATGCATTAAGACTTTAACACAGAGGTAGAACAATGAAAATATTGTCCACTTAGTGATATATTACATTTTTAAAGTGATACTCAATGTTGGTAATACTTTGTCTGGAAGCAATCTGGAATATTTATCAAATATTGTGTGTGTGCGTGCATGTGCGTAAATTTTCTCCTGATAAGTTTTCAGATAACCTCAAAACACACTCTTACATTCACAAACAATTGATATACTAATCACAACCATTCTCATCTCTTCATTAGTCTCCGTAAGGCCATACATAATCCAATGTCTTTCTTTACAATGTCCTAGTGTTTTCTTATTTTTTTTTACAAATAGTTTGTCAAATTAGTTTCCATATAACACCCAGTGCTCATCCCCTCAAGTGCCCTCCTCCATGCCCATCTCCCCCCTCCCCCCTATATCCATCAGTCCTCAGTTTGTTTCTCAGCATTCAAGAGTCTCTCATGGTTTGCCTCTCTCCCTTTCCCCCACCATTTCCCCCCTTCTTCTCCCCCATGTCAAGAGGTTTTTTTTTTTATGTGAAGAGGTGGGATGTGAGATTACAATAAAACAATACAATGGATCCTTGTGATGTTAGAACTGTTTAGTTATCTTGACAGTGGCGGCAGATACCAAACCAAATATTTATTATTAAAACCATACAAACACAAACACACGGGTACAAGAAAAGCTGGGGAAATCTGAGTAAGAGTAGTGAATTGTATCAATGTCAGTACCCTGGTTGTGATACTGTATGATAGTTTTGTTCAATTTAGCGTTGGGGGGAAACCACTGCAAAGTATATAAGGGATCTCTGTGTAATGTTTTTACAATAGCATGTAGACCTACAACTATCTCAAGAAAATATTCTGTTTAAAAATGTCAATCATGGAGGAGGGCACTTTGGGGATGAGCACTGAGTGTTACGTGGAAACTAATTTGACAATAAACTATTTGTAAAAAAAAAAAAAAAAAGAAAAAAAATGTCAATCTGCCAAGATAAATGAGGTGCAAAGGTGCCCTTAGGTAAAAGAAGAAATTAATTTGTGTGCTATTTCGCTATAAGAAAGTTACATATCAAGGGATAACTACACATTGCTGAGTTTGGGAGGCATCATGACTAGCTCAAGCGAGGTCATCCATTTTTGTTAACTTAGGAGATGGGAAGAGGGAAAGAGGAATGGCTTTTTGTTCCAGTAAATCCATATCTAGAACCTTATTCTTGGGAAATAGAAATGTTTATTATGGCATTACTTACAATAATAAAACACCAGAAACAATCTAAAAGTCCTTCGTTAGAAAATTGAGCAATACATGATGGTATTTCTATCATAAAATGTCATATAACCATTTAAATGAAGCTGTAAGATATACCAGTATAAGATACCAGAGAGGGAAAGGCTATGTGTGCTCTACAGTATCCAAAGAATTAGACAGTTACATGGGGATAACGAGGAGGCAAAGGCTGGCAGAGTATATATCAAGGTGTTAATAATGAACACTAAAAGAAATCCGAGACAATCTGAGAAAAGGTCAATGCAGAATGGGTATTATATTAAGTAATCACTGTAGATTTTTGTTGGGTGTAGTAATGTGTGTGTATGTTTTAAGTCCTTCCTTGCCCTTTATTCATTGGTGTTACATATTGAAGTAAATACAGATGAAATGAAATGATGTCTGGACAAATTTGCTCTAAATATTCCAGGAGTGTTTATGTATTATTTTTATACATTCAAAATAAAACAAATATTAACAGTAGTTATCTCCAGACTGTGTAATTATGGGTAACTAGTCTTTTTCTTCAGACCTTATTATATTTTCTAAGTTTTCTATGATTATCAACTAAAAAAATCAGGGGGGAGGGAAGTAAAATATATTTAGAAAAATCAGACCAGAGAAGTTATTTATACATATGTAATTGCAGTACTAATTATATTAATCTGGAGACAGTCCCTTTTAAGGGGCAATTTACCTTTAGACTTATCAGCTGAGTGGTTGCAGATGCCCTTAACTGTGGATGGTGGAACCGATTGCTCACAGCTCAGAGAATGATCCATGCAGCTGTTTTTCTGCCCAAATCACCTGCACTTGGGCCCAGGGGCTTCCTGATGCCTCCCATGGGTCTGAACAGATCTATCTTAGGCTAGTGGTTCTCAACCAGAGGAGTCCACCAGAATAACCAAGGGCAAATTTTTTTTTCAAAATACAAATACCAAATAAGTCTTCATAGGGTAGAGGCACATCTATTATCTAACAGTTCCCCAGGTGATTCTGATGGGCACATGTGGTCAAGAATCCCTGATTCACAGGCAACAACAGATGTTGGTGAGGGTGCGGAGAAGGGGGATCTCTTTTGCACTGCTCGTGGGAATGCAAACTGGTGCAGCCACTCTGCAAAACAGTTCAGAGGTTCCTCAAGAAATTAGAAGTAGAACTACCCTACGAACCAGCAATTGCACTACTGGGTATTTATCCATGCTGTTTGGAAGGGCACATGCACCCCAATGTTTACAGCAGCACTATCAACAATGGCCAAAGTATGGAAAGAGCCCAAATGTCCATCAATGGATGAATGGATAAAGAAGATGTGGTATTTATATACAATGGAATATTACTTGACAATCAGAAAGAATGAAATCTTGCCATTTGCAACTACGCGGATGGTATCATGCTAAGCAAAATTAGAGAGAGACAAATATCATATGACTTCACTCATATGAGGACTTTAAGACACAAAACAGATGAACATAAGGGAAGCAAAAATAATATAAAAATAGAATGGGGACAAAACGTAAGAGACTCTTAAATATGAAGAACAGGGTTGCTAGAGGGATTGTGGGAAGGGGATGGGCTAAATGGGTAAGAGCCATTAAGGAATCTACTCCTGAAATCATTGTTGTACTATATGCTAACAAACTTGGATGTAAATTTAAAAGAAAAGAAATTTTTAAAAAAAGAATCCCTGATTCAAATAAGAAAACTAATATATATTATATATAAAATAGGAATAATTCTTTGTGTGTATGAACTTGCTTACATATGCCTTAAATATTTTTGGAATTATATGTAAGAAGATAGTAAAAAACAGTGATTTGGGGGAGGGGAACTGGGTGGTTGGGGACAGAGAGAGACTTTTCATGGTGTTTTTAAATTGTATGGAAATAAATGCATTAGGTATTCAAAAATGGTAAAGAGTGGGAAAAAAATTTTAAGAGCCTCTGCTTTAAACACTCAGCTCTTCAGAAGCACTTTTCCTTGCTAAAGTGGTCAAATTTCTATAAAGTAGACATATTTTATGACAGAAATTTTTGCAAAAACTTTTCCCGAGAAAGCATCCAATGCTGACCTAAGAAGAACATTACAAATAATAATCTTAATGGATCTTACTTTCTGATAGTTACAGAAACCACTCACCACTTTAGAGCCACACATTTTACCATTAGAAGTACAAACAGCCTCCATGGAGGAAAGAAGAGTTTTCAATTTGCAGTAATTGTAAAGCATTTCATGAACTATCGCTGGTAGTAACAGTTGCCTGGCTTACTCACGGGCTGTAAGGTAAGCTTTTCCTTAATATCATTTTGTGCTATTTGAATTTTGTATTACCAGTATAAAAAAACAATTTTTAAACATGTGAGCATTTAAGACTGTATAACCAGGTGAAACAATACAGGTCGCCAGTTCACACCCCTATCTTTGCACTTCCGAGTTCAAAGGACAAAGCCAATTGTTTACATTTTCAAAAATCAGATTCCAATTTAAAACAATGGGGTCACCTGGAAAAGATTAACCAGCTACAGCGATGAGCTGTTACATGTAATCTAATGGCCTGGGCCATCATGGTTAATACAAAGACCAACAGGTGGAACGACAAGATAAGAACCTCTGTTCTTTAATCCAGTGGCAGTGATGCAAGTCATTTAATCTTCCTGGAGCCCAGACTTGCTCACTGATAAAATAGAAATGTTCTTTAGTCAAGAAGACTCAAGAAAATAATACTGTGGGGAGTACTATTGACTGTTTACTATACCCCACTCTATCAAGAGCACCTAGGGGATGCCTGGGTGGCTCAGTCAGTTGAGCATCTGTCTTCAGCTCAGGTCATGATCTCACGGTTCATGAGCTGGAGCCCTGCATCAGATTCTGTGCTGACAGCTCAGAGCCTGGAGCCCGCTTCAGATTGTCTCCTTCTCTGCCCCTCCCCCACTCACTCTGTCTCTCTCTCTCTCAAAAATAAATGAACATTTAACAAAAATTAAATTTTTAAATAAGTACCTTGTAGGCATACCTGAGTGGTTCAGTCGGTTAAGCGTCTGCTACTCAGGTCATGATCTCCCGGGTTCTTAGTTTGAGCCCTGTATGGGGCTGTCTGATGTCAGCGCAGAGCCCGCTTCGGATCCTTTGCCTCCCTCTCTCTGCCCCGCCCCCGTGCGCATGCGCTCTCGCTCTCTTTCGCTCAAACAAACATTAAAAAGAAAAGCACCTTGTAACAACTTTTTCAGATTTAATGCTGGGTACACAGACAAATGTGCACAACACACACAATGTTAAATCTGGAAACTTTCTCTTCCATCCCCCAAAAATTAAAATGCAGGGAACGAATGATCAGTTCTCAGAACTCAGGGTTTCACTTTGATTTTAATTTTTTTTTTTTTTTTTTTTTTTTAAAACAGTGTTCTAGTTAAAAAGGCCATGAGAAGGGTGCCTGGGCGGCTCAGTCGGTTAAGCGTCAGACTTCGGCTCAGGTCATGATCTCATGGTTCGTGGGTTCAAGCCCTGCATCCAGGCTCTGTGCTGACAACTAGCTCAAAGCCTGGAGCCTGTTTCACATTCTGTATCTCCTTTTCTCTCTGACCCTCCCCTGCTCACGCTGTCTCTCTCTCAGAAATAAATTTTTTAAAAAATTTTTAAAAAAGAAAAGGCCATGAGAATTCATTGTTGCCCTGTGTATACTTCAAAGGCACAAACACTTTTTATTTTATAATTATTTTTTATTTGTTTTCTGATTTTTAATGTTTGATTTATTTCTGAGAGAGAGACAGCATGAGCAGGGGAGGGTCAGAGAGAGAGGGAGACACAGAATCTGAAACAGGCTCCAGGCTCTGAGCTGTCAGCACAACCCATGAACCGTGAGATCATGACCTGAGCCGAAGTTGGACGCTTAACCGACTGAGCCACCCAGCCGCCCCTATAATTATTTTTCAAATATTAAGTTTATGTGGAAAATTCTGTCAACAAAATATTCATGGATTGACATAAGAAGTCACTCTCCTCCTACCCCTTCATTGTGAGGTGATTTTGACAACTGCTAAACAAGAAAAGTTCAAATAAGATTTGAATAAGGACTTCAAGTTCTCATGCTCCTAGGTCACAGGGGAATCAGCTTTCTGGAGAATCAAATTTCAACCCAGAAATGAGAAATGAGAAATTCCTAATTCAACTAATCTATATGAGATTAGTTGTCCTTGATTAAAATAAAGTTACCTTCCAAATGACCAATAGGAAATAATGCTGTGGTCCCTGCTAGTTGTTTTAAATTGATTTTTCTTTTATGTACTAACATTTCTGTCTCTTTTCAGTTTATCCCTAGGTTGTAGAAGTGAAATGACCCTCCAAAGAAAAAAATCTCCAGAAAGAAATCTACCAGTTAAGACAAGATATGACCATCAAAATTGGTATCATCACACATATAATGGGAAACCCCACAAAAAGAAAAATTAGAAAAAATCCCATTTGTATATTCACTCACCACATTTTCAAAAAAGAAAATATCCAGGGAAAAAAAGAGGGAGAAGAAACTCATCCTAAAATGAAGAGAAAATCAACAAAGCAGAAGTGCGACAGACTCAGAGGAAGTTTCCATTCATGCCCAGGCATTTCATCCCAGGAATCCCCTCAACACAGCCTTCTCTGTAATGACCAACAGCCAAACCACATCTCTCTGGGCAGCACAGTCAGTTCCAGAAGTTAAAGGATTTCTCAAAAGGTCAGGGTTGTGGACACATTGCTCAAACCAAACAGGAGAATGTAGAAATAAGAGGAAAAGCGGATGGGCGTATTAGGGCTGTGTAATACATGTGCTGGGAGTTATCCCAACAGGATTTGTAAGCAAGTCATAACTACACTGTTAGGGAGAGAATACAAGAAGCTGCTTAAAAACAAGACCTCGTGTGTCACTTCCTTCTCCACCCCAGTCAGTCAGAACCTGTTTGGTATCCTTACTCAGAGGTAAGTAATACATACAGATGTAACAGCAGTCAGGCACCCAACACTCCTAGCATCCAACCCAAACCTTGGAATTCCCCAGGGATAGGCCCTCAAAGTGATGTCAAGTCCTGGCGGATTCACTATTTTCAGTCCTTTAATAACCCTTCCACCTTAGCCAAAATCTTGGCAGCCAAGGAAACCATGTGGTAGATATTTTAAAACTGAAGCCTTTCCAGAAAAGACAACCCCCTCCCCTCAAAAAAGGAATGAACCCTGTTCCATACCTGGGAGGGTGACTCTAGGTTACAAAACTAAAAAGAGCTGTGTCCAAGTTGAAGGGTGAGCCTGCCTCAGGATCCGGGCTGCCTTGGGAATAGGAGTTTAAGGGCATAGAGGAATGCTGTAGAAATCAGTAGACCTTTTTCCTCTGCTTAGCTGAAGTTTTGCTTCATTTGGACAGCCACAGACAGCCACAGCAGCAGTTGACATTTCATGGGATACGTGGGGGACTTCTCCAAAAGCAAATGACCAAATAAATTGTAAGGATAGTATTAAAAACAGGGAGCAAGAGGTGAATCTACAACTTTAAACAGACTTAAGATATATATCAACCAATGAACAATCCAAAGAAGAAATTAAGAAAATTATATTTACAATAGCATCAAAAAGAATATTTAGGTGATGAATGGATGGAACATAGATGATACTTAGGGCAGTGCAACTGCAGTGCAACTACTCTGTATGACAGTGAAATGGCAGATACACACTATTTTGCTGTATTATTATATTGTCCAAACCAATAGAAGGTACAACACCAAAAGTGAAACCTAATGTAAACTATGGATTTTGGTTATGATGTGTCAATATAGGTTGATCATCTGTAACGAATGTACCACTCTGTTGGAGGATGATGATAATGGGGGGGGCGGGAGGCCACATGAGTGTGGGCAAGAGGTATAGGAGAAATCTCTGTATTCTCCAGTTTTACTATGAACCTAAAACTGTCTAATAAAGTCTATTAGAAAAATAAAATAAGATACTTAGGAATAAACTTAACCAAAATGGGGGAAGACTTAAACAGTGAAAACTATGAAACTAAAGGAAAGAAATTAAAGACATAAATAAATGGAAAAATATCTCATGTTCATGGATTATAACACTTAACATTATTAAATATTCATAAAAGCAATCTCTACATTCAATGAAACCCCAACGGCCTTTTTAGTAGAAATAGATTCATATGGAATCTCAAAGGACCCCAAATAGCCAAAACCATTTTGAGAAAGGAAAACAAAGCTGGAGGCTTCACACTTTCTCATTTCAAAACATATCACAAAGCTACAATAATTAAAATAAGTGTAGTTCTTGCATAAAGACATATAGACCAATAGAACAGAATAGACAGCCCAGAAATAAATCCGCATGTATATGATCAAATGATTTTTTACAAAGGAGCCAACTCTACACAACGGGGAAAGAGAATCTCTTTAACAGATCGTGTTGGGAAAACTAGGCATCTACATGTAAAAGAAAGAAGCTGGGCCCATGCTTTACACCATACACAAAAATTAACTAAAAATGGATTAAAGGTCTAAAGTAAAACTAAAACTATAAAATTCCTAGAAGAAAGCATAGAGGGAAATCTTCACAACACTGGAATGGGCAATGCTTTCTTGGGTATGACACCAAAAGCATAGGCAGCAAAAGCAAAAACAGACAAATGGAACTACATCAAACTTAAAAACTTCTATGCATCAAAAGAAACAGAGAGTGAAAAAAGCAATCTATAAAATGGGAAAAACTATTTGCAAACTATTTATCTGATAAAGGGTTATAAAGAGCTCCTATGCTTAACAACAACAAAAAATAAAAAAAAATAAAAAAAACACCTGACTTAAAAAATGGTCATAGGACCTAAATAGACTTTTCTCCAAAGAAGGTATACAAATAACCAATATGCTTATGAAAAGATGCTCAACATCACTAATCATCAGGGAAATGCAAATCCAAACCACAATGAACTATTACTTCATGCCTCTTAGGAAGGCCATGATCCAAAAAAAAGCTGGAAAATAACAAGTTTTGGTAAGAATGTGGAGAAATTAGAATACTTGGTACACTGTTGGTGGGAATGTAAAATGGTACAGACATTATATGGAAAATAGAATGGAGGTTCCTGAAAATTTTTTAAAGAATTACCATGTAGAGAGAATATAGAAATTCAGTAATCCCACTTCTGAGTATATACCCAAAAGAATTAAAAACAGGGTCTCGAGGAGATATTTGCACACTCATATTCATTGCATTATTATTCACAATAGCCAAGAGGTGGAAGCAATCTAAATGCCCATCAATACATTAATGAATTCTAAAAATGTAGTATATACATACCATGGAATATTATTCAACCTTTACAAAGAAGAAAATCCTGTCATATACTATAGCATGGATGAGTCTTGAGAACATAATGCTAAGTGAAATTAAGCCAGTCATAAAAAGACAAATACTGCATGATTCTACTTTGTATGAAGAATCTAAAGTAGTCAAACTCAGAAACAGAAGCAGAATGGTGATTACCAGGGATTGAGGGGAGAGGGAAAAGAGTTCAATGGATATAAATTTTCAGTTTTACAAAATGAAAAAGTTCTAGAGATCTGGTGTACAACAATGTACATATAGTTACTAACTGTACAATAAAAATGGTTAGGATAGTAAATTTTATGTTTTTTACCACAATAAAAAAAAAACAAACAGATCAACCAACTGCAATGTGTGGAACTCATCTGTAGCTTGATTCAAATAAGTGATAAATAAATTTATGAGATAATAGGAGAAAATTGAATGCTGACTGGATATTTGATATTAATGCATTAATTTTTGTGTGTGATAATGAATGGAGTTTTTATGTGATTCCTCTCCTTTCAGATAATCAAACATTTTATGGGTGAGATAATATCTGGAATTTGCCTTGAAATAATCCAGCAGGGATGGGAGGTATGGAGGAATCAAGATGGCCATGAGTTGAGACTTATTAAAGCTAGATGATGGTGGGGCGCCGGGGTGGCTTAGTCGGTTAAGCGTCCGACTTTCGCTTGGGTCATGATCTCGCGGTTCGTGGGTTCAAGCCCCGCGTCGGGCTCTGTGCTGACTGCCAGCTCAGAGCCTGGAGCCTGTTTCAGTCTGTGACTCCCTCTCTCTCTAAAACCTCCCCTGCTCACGCTGTTTCTCTCTCTCTTCTAGAAATAAATAAAAATATTAAAAAAAAAAAAAAGCTAGATGATGGATACATGGAGGTCATGTAATTATGTCCTGTCTACTGTTATGGTTTTTTCCATAGCAAAGACTAAAATGAACATAAAGCAGGTGCCTCTGGGGTGGGGGTGGGGGCCGGTATTGAATTATTGGGTATTTATACTTTGCCTTAGGACTCATCTACCAAGTCTCCCTCTTCTCTTGCTAATGGTGTCCCTTCAGGGTGAATCCAGGTGTTTTGTGTTGACAGCATTCTCTAAAACCTTTGGTCTCTTCCACTAAGCAACAAAACAAGGAACTCAGCCAATTTTTAAAAGTGAAAAAACTCAGGGACAGCAACTTGGGCTTAGTTGAGCACTTCATTGTTTTACCGACAGCTGTGAGTTACGGTTTTAGGAATGTTGTATTTCAATAAGCATTGCTAGATTGGCTGGCTAGATTCACTGCCCAACAGTCCACAGGGTCCCTGAAGGAGCTGCAGGCCACTCCAGAGCCCCAGCACCTGGCACGCACACATTAGCGCAGGGCAGGGGTCACTGCCTAGGTGGAGCAGAGAATGGGGAGAAGACAACCCCAAAGGAGGGAATGATAAGGGCACCAGGCACAGACAGAAAAGACGCAGCAAAACCGTTGTGCTTAGTTGGAAATGTTGTTCGAGGCAGGCTCTTCCCTAGAAGAAGGACGGACACTCTCTTCCACTCCCTGCACTGCGCGGCTCCCTGCCCCGGCCTGCTCTTCCTCCAACACCTCCCACACAGAAACAGTGCCAGTTCTCAGGAGGCTGACGTTTCCCAAACTTAGAATAAGGACAGTGGGGACGTGAGGGCCACTCAGATTCCTCACTCTTACCCCAGACCTCCTCTTCCCTTACCAGCCAGAGGGTGAGGACAGTAATAGCCAAACCAAATACCAAAGAAGACAGAGAAGCCCAGGTTAATTTCTACTGCCACCGAGTGCTCGCTTCGGCAGCACATATTCTACTGCCACTGGCATTTATGTTTTAATAGCTTGATGACCCACCGAGAGAAGCCCTTATGATGAGTATCTTTGGTAAAAGAATATACAATTAAAATAATCTATTGTGATATCTATACAAGTGGTTCAAAAAGAAACTACTTTGACAAGAAACTATGTTATAACACTTTAATAATTTCAATAGAACCAACTTCAGGAACAGATGCATACATACATAAAATTCAGACAATTGAACAGTGTACTCAAATGCATCAAATTCTTAAAAATCCCCAAAATGGATTCACAGATATGAAAAGGTAATTTTAAAGCAGTGCAGACTAGAGTAAAACAGACAAGATTATTACTTTGCATTTACCAATAAGACAACAGCCTGTAGATACATTAGACCTTTATGAGAACACCTGTAAGGAATGTTAGAGACTCATTAAAAAGGAATACAATTGATCTCAGAAAGATGAATTTATAGTTAATAATTTCTTTGGTCCTCCAAGTCACATCTGTTTTTACTTTAAAATACCAAACATGAGTTGAGTGTTTCATTCTAGTTCTAAATGTCTAAATGTTGAGCAGGATAATGTTTATATCAGATTAGATTTTTTTAAAGGAGCTCAGAATGAATTAACACTATTTCAGAAACTCCAAATATAGAAAAATATAGGAAACAGAAGTAGGAAGAATTTTTTTTTAAACAGCACTTCTGGGGGCGTCTGGATGGCTCAGTCGGTTAAGCAAACAACTCTTGGTTTTGGCTCAGGTCATGATCTCATGGGTTCGTGAGATCAAGCCCCACATTGGGCTCTGTGCACTGACAGATTTTCTCTCTGCCTCTCTCTCTCTGCCCCTCCTCTGTGCATGTGCACTCCCTCTCTCTCTCTCAAAAATAAATAAATAAACTTTAAAAAATAAATAAATAAACATCACTTCTTCCACCTTGTCCCATCATAAGTCAAATGACATCAAAGTGGCAGAGTTAGGACCACCAAGATTAAAGTAAGCACTGTAATTAGTTCTTCTTAAGGTAATGGAATAAATCTGAATAGCATGATGTCAACCAAATAAGAGACTTTTCCATGGAATGACTGTTGTTGTGTTTTTGCAGGGGAGTTGGGTTTTTTCTTTGTTGTTTTAATATGGCCCACACTGCCCCAGTGGAGGAAATTTCAGGTAGTCATTAATAAGGCAACAGCTTCCTGGAAGAAAAGACATATACCACTTGAACAGTTATACTGAAGACAAGACCCACAGGGACCACAAGAGGAGCCAGTATGGGGGCTTCCTATATTTTCCAGTAATTCCAGAAAATTACAGTCCATTTTCATAGGCACCAAGAATGCGGCATTCATTAACACTGGATATCACAACTCAGTCCAGTTAGTTCATTCTGCAATCTTTCATATTCACAGAAGCTATGGTTCCGTAGACCTGAAAATGATGGACATTCTCAAAAGTTTCTGGAAATACTTAGAAAAATACTTGATAAGGTTTTTTAAAAAAAGTTTTGAGACATCTACAAGGAATACACAAAGTAAGCATGAAAGAGACTTCTAAAGGTAAAATTGTGAGGACTAGTTATTTGCAGTATTGGTACTGATGTCTCATAAAATAACGGTTTTTTAAAAAATGGCAAAGGCATCTACACTCTAAGTGGTGTGATATTCTCATCAAGGCACAGAGAGTTAAATGTCTAAATCCTTGTATGTTGACATGGGAATACACTTATAAACAAATTCCTTGTACTTGAATTTAAAAAAGAATAGAAAGTAGAAATGTGCCTTTTTAGCTCACAGTAAAATCGAAAACATAGATATTCCACCACCTTCCTTTGATGACTAACATTACAACGGAATAGTTAAAAAAATAAATATGTAAAAACAAAGTGCCCTGGCAGTTTAATAAGTGTGATTCAAGTGGAGCCTGTTGGACTTTGTGTTTGCAGAGCAATGCTGCTCGCTGTACAGGAATTATTTTAAGCACTACACCATTTTTGTTTGGGGAGGAGAAAAAAACAGTATATTGACCATAGTTTCCTCCCATTCCCAACATTCCGATGCTTATGAACCCAATTACCGTAGTATTTGAACAAAATACTTGAGTTTTTCTTCCTTTCCAGCACCCAATGGTTATCCAAATGGCAGTGGTTTTGTGCATGTAACTTACACTATTTCGCAGTTTCCTTGACAGTTACCACTAACAGGTGGCAAGAAGAAAGTAGAGGGCTCACCCCATTATTAATTATTTTTATTTGATTTGCTATAAATAATTATTAAACACAATTAGTGACAAGGGATAAAGTCCACATCTGTAACAACTGAAAACGGAATGTACAAACAGTTAAGACCAGACAAACAATGTTTCTAACAGCACAATCAGCAAACCACAGGACATACGCTGAAGTTCAACTCTTAATGAGAGTTAGAAACTCTTCCCGAGTCTTTGGATCTTCCCGGAACACACCCAACATCGTGCTGGTCACAGTTTTGCTGTTCATTTTCTGTACCCCTCGCATTACCATACACATGTGTCTACAAAACAAGACAACAAAAGTGGCTTAAAGAAATTGACAGTTGCTGGTTTGGTTTTCAAAGTAAAAAGCAAGCCAAAAAGTTAAACGTGATTATACTGAGTTCACAGCTACCAGGTGTATCCAATATCACTTCTTAGATTTGACCTTAAGTTTTCATTTAAGTTTCTCACTGGTTGAGTCTTTGGTGCATCTAGCAGACAGGGGAGAAAACGGAATTTTCTTTCTTGTGAAAATACTACAAGGGTTCCTCAGAAAGACAACAACTTCTGGATAAAATGAGATGCAGAATTGGGAGAAAACGGAATTTTCTTTCTTGTGAAAATACTACAAGGGTTACTCAGAAAGACAACAACTTCTGGATAAAATAAGATGCAGAATTTTCACTTGAACAATCTTTAGGACCAAGACCACACAATGCTAGCTTAGGTGTTGGGAGAAATACTGAAGTGGGCTGGTCTCACCAGGCAGGATCCAGAGAACAGTGACCACAGTGAGACTAAGCAACCAGAGAGGCCAGACAGCGTGCACAGCACAGAGCCCATGCCATGCCAGAAGAATGGTTAAGATGTGTGCAATTCCCATAATTCATTCTAACTTAAATAAGTGTCTTCGGGCACCCTTTGCACACCATCTGAGCTCCATTTTTTAAAATGTGTGACAAAATGTTAGGAAGAGTCTGTTTAGAGCAACAAAGAGCTGAAGAAGAAATCAAGAGAAGACATAACATGCTACTGGCTGCATGAATCACTACGCTGATGACTCCCTACACCTCCATAACCCTCACCAAAAACAAACAAAACCCTGTCTCCTGTACCATAGTTCCTTACATCAGCAACACAGTAAATGAAAGAGGTTTAAAAAAAAAAAAAAAAAGCTTCAGGCTCAGAGATCAAAAATGGGACAGTGTCAGTTGTGCACGACCACCCAGCGCAGGAAACAGAGCAGCACAAAATATTTCTGCGCACCACAGGACATTATTAAAGGCAAACATGGACTTACGTTGCTTCCACTACCACCCCAACTCCGGCGGGCCGCAAGGCTTCTGTGATGGCTACCGCGATTTGTTTCGTAAGACGCTCTTGCACTGTGGGTGTGACAAGAAGCTCAGTTTAGGAGTCTGACACACACAGCCGTCTTTAGAGTATTCGTTGTCTTTAGAATATTTGAATTCTTAAAAACCAGACTTCTGGGAGGTTTCAGAGCCAAGGCACACCAGCTTTTTCCCAGTTTGCTTTGGCTGCTGCCTGGACCACAGGAGGCAGCTGTTCAATTCCCTCACCTGCAGAGTAAGTACTGAAGGGGGCTCAGTACCACTGGAGGAAACGGATAAGAATGACAGCTGTCTCTTAGGTGTGCAGTAAAACCAACACAATACTGATAACAAGCACCTCCAAGCAAATGAATAAATAACTCGCAACCGGACTAACAAAGGCGCTACAGTCCAGCTACTGAATTGTATGTAGAGCTGAAAACCAACAGTTTAACCCAAGCAATGGAGTTCCTGTACTGAATAAACAACTCATCTCTGAAAACACATTAAGAATGTTCACTGCAGCACTGCATATATTTGAAAACTGACAAAATCTTCAAACCTTTATTAGAGCAAGAATTGGTTAAATCAAGCCCCAGCACAGCCCTACAATGGAATGCTAAACAGCAAAATGAATGAAATAGTTACATGCATATGGGGAAAAAAAGTTTGATTTGTCAAGTGAAAAAAAAATAGAGGGTAAAAAGTGAAGCCCATACATACAATATGAGGCCATTTAAAAAATATAATAAAAATAAATTGAAAATATTGGTAAATGCGTAAAATATGAAGGAGTGTGCAAATACAGCAACGATTATTTCTGGAGGCTTGAAACACCGCAGACTTTCCCTTTCTATCTTATACTCCTGTGAGGCTTTAATTTTGGTAGGTCATATGTATTATACTTGAAATAAGAACAACAAAACATACTTTTTCCTTAAGAAAAAAATGTTTTTCTGTAAATAAAAGTTTAAAAGTTTACCTTGTAATCGTCTACTATAGATTTCTACAATCCTAGAAAAGAAAGAATTGTTTTAGTTAATCATAAATTAGTTTGAAGTGGAATTGGTACAGCTTCTTCAAAAGACTAAAAGGAGTTTATTGAAGCAATTGTAGGGTGTGGACAAGAGACTGAATCTTCTAGGAGGAGAAAAGATACAAAATCTACATGGAAATGAGAAGACGGAGGTTCTTGAGGAGACCACCAAGCATGACACAGAGTGGTACTTCCTGATGTCCCCAAAGAGAAAATTAAATGAACATTCACTTAGGAAAAACACAATAAGAGGTAATTTTAGAGCTCCCAAGTTGTCAATTTTAGGCCAAATCTCAAGTGTTCTAATTAATCATATTGTTTAATCACAGCTTAAAGTTCAAGTTAAAAATAAAAAGACTATTTGTTAATTAATAGCAGGCCACTGTCAACTATTGTACCCACTAAACCTATTAGGATAATCAGATTAGAACTGAACAGACCTCTTCAGACATCTCTTTATAAGATAGATCTATATAAGCACTCAATACGATTAACTCCCCAAAATAAAAGCCTCCTGATCTTAGCTTATAACACAATCTGTCGACTGATGGGTTTTCCACTTTCAACATCTTTCACTCTAGTTGTGAAATGTAAAGATGGCCACGTGAATCACTCATTTGAAGATAACAATTCACGTTAAGGATCTTCCCTTAAAATTCGACCTTTTAGTCCTGAGTTTGGACTCAATTTGAGGATCACCTCACCTGTGAGGCATTTCATGGCTCTTCTCCCCCACCACTATGCTGCTCAGATAAAACTGAAAAGTTGTTCCTTTATACCCATTACAGTCAATAAAGTCAGTAATGGGTGTGACACCCTGTTTACCACTCATTCTGAAGGTGGGAGCCACCCTTATTCTTCTTCGTGTTTCTGGCAGATTTATAACATTGAAGGAATACATGTTTTCAATTTTGAACAAAAACCTGAGGAAGGATGGTATTCAAACTCCTGGATAGGACTCATTTCTTCTGGGTCAAATTTTTCTATTTATTACTTCTGACAGTTCTCCAGGTGATTATTTTCTGTTGTATTAATAGGAAATGCCATTGCTTTAAAAATTAGTAATGGAAGGGTGTCTGAGTGACTCCGTCTTGATTTCAGCCCAGGTCATGATCTGATAGTTCATGAGATGGAGCCCTGTGTCATGCTCCATGCTGACACCTTCTTCCTCTCTCTCTCTCCCCCTCCCCAGCTTGCACACGTGCTCTTTCCCTCTCTCTCAAAAATTAACTTAGAAAAATAAAATAAAATAAATAAAATAAAAAATTAGTAATGTCTTCCGTCTCATAGTCATTTCTTTTAAGAATTTCAGGTTCAACATTAGACAACAGTGATATCAGGCACCCATATTTTACTCTACACTTTAATAGGAATGCCTCTAACATTTGCTATCACCCATGATGCCTGCCTGTTTCTGAGAGATAGCCACTCTCCTGCTAAAGGAAGGCCATTCATGCAGATCATTGAGTGCCTTCTGTGTATATGATTATATGATGAGCAGGGTCCCTATGCTCAGAGTGTTTATAATTTATTCCTAGTTTACTCATTTTTCATTTTCAAGTAAGCAGTAGGCATTGAATTTCTGTCTTCTCGGCGTTAAAAACAATCATATAGTTTCCCTGAATTAAAGAAAAGAACATCTTTATTTTGCCCTCTTCCTTGAAGGTATTTTAAGAGGTATTTGTTGAAAGTAGAATTCTAGGGGTGTCTGGGTGGCTCAGTCGGTTGAGTGTCTGACTTTGGCTCAGGCCATGATCTTGGGGTTCATTAGTTCAAGCCCCATGTCGGGCTCTGTGCTGATAGCTCAGAGCCTAGTATCAGCTCAGAGCCTGGAGCCTGCTTTGGAATCTGAGTCTCTCTCTCTCTCTGCCCCTCCCCCACTCATGCTCTCTCTCAAAAATAAACAAACATTAAAAAGAAAGAATTCTAATTTGACACGGATATTTATTTGCCTTTTAATGTTGCCATTAGCAAACAATATCAGTCTAATTGTCTTTACCCTATAGGTAATATTTTTCTCTGCAGCTGCTTTTATGACATTTCAGAATGTGTACTCTGAGGTTTTCTATGTTGTGTGTAGGTGGGGATTTAATTTTATTTGCCCTCTTTGGGATTGATTAGGGTCCCTAAATCTAAAGAATGACTTTTTACCCATGTGTTCCACAAACATTTTTGGCCTTTATCTTCTCTAATATTGCACTTACCCCATTACCTCTGTGATCTCCAGGAATTTCAATTAAGGACATATTAGACCTCAGTCTTCCATGTCTCTTACATTCTCATTCATATTTTCCACCTAGCTCTCTGTGTTACATTCTGTGGAATTTCTTCAGACCTTTTTTCCAGTTCACTATTTTTTACTATGTCTAACCTGTTATTTAATGTAACTGTATTGGGCTTCAATCCAATTATCACTTTTCTTTCTAGAAATTTTATTTGGTTGTTTTTTTTAAATCTAATTCTGAAAATGTGCCACACTTTCAGTATTCTCAATTTCTAACATATTCATTGTATATTCTGCATCTGCTAGCTTCAGTCTCTCCCCTCTTTGACTATTTGTTTCATCTGACTCTGACCCATGGTAGTTTTTTTTTTTTTTAACTTTTGATAAACTCATGCTCCTTGGAATTCTTTGAAGCTGAAATAAAAGTGCATCAGAGAATGAGCCCTTGTCTCTTCCAAGTGCTAGAAGGGTACCTCATTGGCAACATTTTAAATTAAGTTACTCCCTTGGGTTTTCTGAGGACCATACAGGATGATGTAAATTTTGAGCATAAACCCTTGTGAATACATAGCTACAGGTTCTTTTTCTTACTCTCCCCAGAACAAAGCTAACAGGTAATCTCTCTCTCTCAATTTGGGGTAGAATAGGGAAGACAGAACTCTGGATTTGACTCCAGTGCCAGCTAATTCTTGTGAATTCTTACTGGAATTGCTTACACTTCCATCAATGTATGAAACGTTCACACACATTAGATCTCAGTATGCTATACTAGGAGAGATATCATTACCATCTAGTTTACCATACTCCCAGAATCTATAGTTCTTGGAGTTAACTTCCCTGGGTCATGATGAAAACAATACTTGTGCCTGTTAGAGTAGGAGTTTTTTGTATTTGGGATTTTCACAACTACATTCATAAGTGAGATTAGTCTATAATCTTTTTAAATGCTAGCTTTATCAGACTTTTATCAGGAAATTATTTTATCAGGAAATTAATCATCAAATTAATTGTATAGCTTTTCAGGTTTACCTGAATCATTTATGCAACACTGGAATTAGTGGTTACTTGGAAGTTGCCTTTTTTTTTTAATGTTTATTCACTTTTTTGAGAGACAGAGACAGATAGAGCACGAGCAGGGGAGGGACAGAGAGAGAGGGAGACATAGAATCCGAAGCAGGCTCCAGGCTTTGAGCTAGCTGTCAGCACTGAGCCCGATGTGGGGCTCGAACCCACAAACTGCGAGATCATGACCTGAGCTGAAGTCAGTTGCTTAACTGACTGAGCCACCCAGGCACCCCAGAAGTTGCCTATTAAATTGACCATCCACTCCTTTCCCTCCCACCCAACTCACAACATTAATCTGACTTTTTCTAATGGTTACTAGTTCATATAAGTTTTCCAACTCTTGGCTCATTCCCTTCTCTCTCCACCTTTTTTTTTTTTTTTTAACTTATTAAGATTTAAAGTTTCCAAAGCATACTTTTAGTTACATAACCTCATTCCCAAGTATAAATCCTTCTCCTCTCAATCAGACTTCTAAGCAATCTATGATGTGTGATCTTTTGGGTTTTTCTATTCATTTTTAATTTTCTAATTTAATCACCTTTTGTGTTTCTTCTTTCCCATTTGTTCTATTAAGCTTGTTTTACAATTTTTTCTTTAAAAAAAGGCTGGATGCTTGGTTTACTTGTAGTGTTTCTTATTTAATAATGAAAGCATTTGTGGCTACAAATTTATCTCCAAAGTGCAAGTTTTTTTTAAAAAAAATTTCAGCTTTACTGAGGTATACCTGACATAAATATTATAAAGATATTTATAAGTATATGTAAGTGTAAGATATTTAAAGTGTAGACTGTGATTTGATATACATATACATTGTGGAAAAATCCCAGCTAGTTTATTTATACACCCACCACTTTACATATTTACCTTTTTTCCCCCCCAGTAAGAACAATGAACACTGGAGTACAGATAGCTCTTCAATATTCTATCTTCATTTCCTTTGGACATATACCCAGAAGTAGTATTGCTGAATCATATGCCAGTCCTATTTTTAATTTTTTGAAAAATCCCCATACCGTTTTCTATAGTGGATGCACCAGTTTACATTCCCACAGAGTACAAGGGTTCCCTTTTCTCCACAGTCCCACCAGTACTTATACCTTTTTTATAATACTGTAGCCATGCTAACAGATATGAGGTGATATCCATTGTGGTTTTGATTTGAATTTTCCTAATGATGTGAAATTGAGCACCTTTCACATACCTGTAGCCATCTGTATAACTTCTTTGGAGAAATGTCTATTCAGTTCCTCTGCTCATTTTTAAAAAATTGGATTGTTTCTTTGCTATTGAGTTGTAGGAGTTCTTTATATTTTTGTGCACAGTAACCCCTTACCAGATATGTAATTTGCAAATATTTTCTCCCATTCTGTAGGTTTCTTTTTCATGGTTTCCTTTGCTATGCAGAAGCCTTTTAGTTTGATGCAGTCCCACTTGTTTATTTTTTATTTTGTTCCTTTTATTTTGGTGTCAAATCCAGAAAATCATCACCAAGACCAATGTCAAGGAGCTTACCCCCTATGTTTTCTACAAGTTTATGGCTTTAGGTCTTATGTTCAATCCATTTTGAGTGGATTTTTGTGTATGGTATAGGAAAGGCGTCCGGTTTTCCCAATACCACTTTTTAAAGTTTGATTTTTTAAGTAATTTCTTACACCCAATGTGGAGTCCAAACTCATGAACCCAAAATGAAGAATTGCACACTCTACCTAGTGAGCCAGCCAGGTGTCTCCCCAGTACCATTTGTTGAAGAGACTATCCTTTCCCCCATTCTTTGCTCCTTTGTCAAAAATTAGTCATATACACATGGGTTTATTTTTGAGCTCTCTATTCCATAGCTTTGGCCAATGTGTGTTTATATGACAATGCCATTCTGTTTTGATTTTATAGCTTTGTAATTTAGTTTAAAATCATAAAGTGTGATGTCTCCAGGTTTTTTGTTCTTTCCTAAGATGGCTTTGACTATTCAGGGTCCTTTGTGGTTCCATACAAATTTTAGGATCATTTTTTCTATTTCTGTGAAAAGCTGTTGGAATTCTGAAAGGGATTGCATTGAACATGTAGATTATTTTAGGTAGTACGGACATTTTAACAATATTAATCCTTCTAATCCAATAACATGAGATATCTATTTTTATCTTCTTCAGTTTCTCTCATTAATGTTTTACAGTTTTCAGTATACAGATATCTCATCTCTTTGATAAAATTTATTCCTAGGAACTGTTACAATTGTAAATAGAATTGTTTTCTTAATTTCTAGGACAGTTGGTTGTTACTGTATAGAAACACACTGACTTTTGCGTATTAATTTCTATCCTTTAACTTATTAGTTCTAACAGCTTTTTGATGGAGTCCTAAGGGTTTTCTTTTTTTTTAAGTTTATTTATTTATTTATTTAAAGAGAGAGAGAGTGTGTGGAGAGTACATATGAGGGATGGGCAGAGAGGGAGAGAAAGAATCCCAAGCAGGCGCCATGCTGTTAGCACAGAGCCCAACATGGGGCTCGATCCCACAAACCATGAGATTACAATCTGAGCCTAAATCAAGAATCAGATACTCAGCGGACTGAACCACCCAGGAGCCCCTTTACGGTTTTCTATTTAATATGTCATCTGCAAATAGAGACAGTTTTCTCTCTTCCTTTCTGAACTTGATGCTTCTGTTTTCTTGCTGTAGTGCTCTGGCTAGTATTTCTGATGCTACACTAAATAAAAGGGTGAAATAGGGTATCCAGGTGTCCTTCTCTTATTCCTAATATTAGCTGAAAGCTTTTCATCATTGACTATGATATTAGCTATGGGCTTCTCATATATGGTCTATTATGTTGAGGTGCATTGCCTTTATATCCAGTTTGTTGAGAGTTTTCATCATGAATGGATGCTGAATTTTGTCAAATGTTTTTCTACATCTGTTGAGACTACCATATGACTTATCTTTCATTTTGTTAATGTGGTTTAACACTGACTGATTTGCATACATTGAAACATCCTTGCATCCCTAGAATAAATCCCACTGGGTCATAGTGTATGATCCTTTTAATGTATTGCTGAATTCAGTTTGCTAATATTTTGCTGAGAATTTATTTATCTACGTCCTTAAGGGATATTGGCTTATAATTTTCTTGTATAATTTTCTGTTTTGATATCAGGTTTAATGCTGGCCTTGAGAAACAAATTTGAAAGTATTCCCTCCTCTTCTATTTTTTTAGAAGAGTTTGAAGGGGATTGGTATTAATTTCAAAGTGCAGTATTTTTTTACTTTGAAATGCACACACTAACATACAGTACTTGTATCATTATGATTTTCTATCACATCAAAGGAATTTAAAAGAAATTTAACTTCCAGATAGTTGATTTTTAAAAATAATTTATTAATATATAGTTTTCTTGTTACATAATAGCCTGTTCATTTTTTTAAGTTAAAGCTTGTCTTTTAACCAAAATCCTATTACTCTGCTTTGTATATCCTTTTTTTCCATCTCAATCAAAGACTGAGAAGTAATTAGTGTTCCCACTCACTTCTTTTGAGTTTGTCAGTTTCTCTATGCATTTCATCCAGCTCCTGTTTTCTGTTTTGAACCTATTTGAGAAAATAAGATTCATGACCACTTTTATTATGCAAACTTCAATTTAAGAAGACCCAGCTTGTCTCCTTTGATAAATTTTGCATTTTTAACTTTTGTAATTTTTGTTCATTTTAGAGAGAGCAAGTGTGACTGGGGTAGGAGGCAGAGGGAAGGAGAGAGGGAATCTCAGACAGGCTCCGCACTCCTAATGAGGGGCTCAATCCCAAGGCTTTGGGATCATGACCTGAGCCTAAAGTCAAGTCAGACGCTTAACGAACTGAACCACACAGACATCCCTGTAATTTTTTTTAAATAAAGGGGGCATGATTAGGTACTCGATTTAACTAAATGGACATCTCATCTTAATTACCCAGTTACTGGTCTTATAAAATCTGTGCTAGGTCCTCTGTTTCCTGTGTTGCATTATGTTTTCTTTCCTTTTCTTTCTTCCTCTTATGACAACTGGGAAAGTAATCTGGTGACACCTTTGCAGGTGGATGGTGTAATTTAACCCTTGCAAATCTTAACAGTACTTTTGATGCCTTCATATAACTTGACTTGTCGCCAGGCTGCAAATTCTCAACCACGGCTACAGTAAAGAACAAAACAAGCAGCAGAGGGTAGATCTGGATCACAGTGTGACTTGTCAGCTAAAGTAAGGAGTTTGAACTTTATCTTAAAAGCTATGGGGAGCTACATCAAATCCACACTTTAAAAAGTACATCCTAGCAGTGTATGAGAGCAGATTTAAGGATGCTGAGAGATTAGAGGCCAGGAGGAGATCAGAGTTTTATAATCCAGGAAGAACAATATAAAAGGCCCAACAGAGCAGCAGCAAGGAGCGCAGGAAGGCAGCATGGTAACAGGAGGGAAGTGGGGGCTCTGTGGGAGGTCAGTGAGCAGACAACAGCGATGGATGAATTCCTTCGCACTCTGCACCAAAATACATTCCAGATGGAGTGAAGATTTAAATATAAAAATAAGGCCATAAAAATAACCTAAAAACATGAGTTTACAAGTACATAAAAATTTTAAACTTCTTTATGAAAAAATGATATTATCAAACAAAATCAGAGGACAAATGACAACTTGGAAAAATTATTTGTAGCACCTCACCTAACTGGTTTCACATTCAAAGAATTCATACAAATCAGTAAAAAAAAGATGGGCAAACCAATGGAAAAATTATCAAAGGCTAACTAAGAGAAAGAAGTTTCTATAAAGATTCAAACTCTATTAAAGAAATGCAAGGGTTTTTTTGGGTTTTTTTGTTTTACAAATAGTTTATTGTCAAATTAGTTTCCACATAACACTCAGTGCTCATCCCCACAAGTGCCCTCCTCCATGCCCATCCCTCCTCCCCCCCACATCCATCAGTCCTCAGTTTTTGTCAGCATTCAAGAGTCTCTCATGGTTTGCCTCTCTCCCTGTCCCCCACCATTTTCCCCCTTCTTCTCCCCACTGTTCCTCCATCAAGTTCCTCCTAATCCTCCTGTACGTGCAAACATATGGTATTTGTCCTTCTCTGCCTGACTTATTTCACTCAGCATAACACCCTCAAGGTCCATCCATGTTGTTACACATGGCCAGATTTTATTGTTTCTCATTGCCATGTAGTATTCCATGGTATAGATAAACCACTTCTTCTTGATCCATTCATCTGTTGATGGACACTTAGGCTCTTTCCATGTTTTAGCTATTGTGGAGAGTGCTGCTATGAACATTGGGGTACATGTGCTCCTATGCATCAGCAAGGAAATGTAAGTTTTAAAAGTGCAAATTAGGGGCGCCTGGGTGGCTTAGTCGGTTAAGCGTCCGACTTTCGCTTAGGTCATGATCTCGCGGTTCGTGGGTTTGAGCCCCGCGTCGGGCTCTGTGCTGACTGCCAGCTCAGAGCCTGGAGCCTGTTTCAGTCTCTGACTCCCCCTCTCTCTGACCCTCCCCTGCTCATGCTGTCTCTCTCTCTCTCTCTCTCTCCTAGAAATAAATAAAAAATATTAAAAAAAAAAAAAAGTGCAAATTAAAACAATAGGTACCCTTTCCCACTTATCAGCTTGGCAAAGATTGAAAAGTGTGATGAAACTCAGCGTTGGCAAAAGTGGAGAAACACCCTTTGACCTATAGTTAGAGTGTAAATTGATGTGCTCCTTTTTAGAAAACAATTTGGTAATATCAAAAATTTGGCTACCTTGACTCAGCAATTTTATTTTGGTGATTTACAATATACAAAACACGTTTGCCAAAGCATTTTTTCCCACTTTTTTGACAACAGTCTCAAACTGCAAACTCTCTTTCACTCTATATATATTTTATTTAGAGAATTATATTAAACAATTAAAGAAATACTATGTAGCCATTAAAAGGGACTCAGACTTTCTGGACTAAAAGATGTTCAAGGGACCTCAAAGTTTTTTAATTAAAAAACAAACAAACAAAGGGCACCTGGCTGGCTCAGTCACTATAGCATGTGACCCCTGATCTCAGGTACATGAGTTCCACCCCCCTATAGGGATTACTTAAAAAAATTAAAAATATAAACAAAAAACACAAATTGTAGTACAGAATGTAGGGTATGATCTCCCTTTTTTGGTTTGGTTTGTTTTGCTAGTTTTAAAGAGCTATATGTTTGTGTTTGCCTAGAAATTTTCTAGAAGGACAATCTCTAGCCAAGAGACAAGAAATGTCTAGTTTTAACTTTGAGGATTAGAAATAGAAAGGAAAGCTTTCCCTTTACTCACTCATTTGTATTTAAGCTTAACTGGTAAGTATGTTATTTTTATAGTAGAGAAAGGGGTGCCTGGGGTGGCTCAGTCAGATGGGCATCTGACTCTTGATTTCTGCTCAGGTCACGATCTCACGGTTCGTCAAGTAAAGCCCTGCCTCAGCCTCTGTGCTGACAGCTAACAGCATGTAGCCTGTTTAGGCTTCTCTCTCTCTCTCTCTCTCTCTCTCTCTGCCCCTCTCCTGTTTACGCTCTCTCAAAATAAACATTTGTAATAGAGAAAAAGAGAAAAAAAATAATGTTCCTGTTGTAATCTAATGTCCACCCAACCTATCTTACAGTCATCTCTGCCTAAATCTCTTACTTGTCAATTAATCTCCCTCTCCACTGGAATAGGCCTTGTGCTTATCCTTATTTGCCTCTGCTTACGCATTTACTATACCCAAAGGAATTTTTCTTCCCTATAGAATTCTTTTTTTCTAAATGTTTTATTTATTTTTGAGAGAATGCAAGCAGGAGAGGGGCATAGAGGGGACAGAGGACCTAATGTGGGCTCTGTGCTGACAGCAGCGAGCCAGATGTGGGGCTTGAACTCATGAAACCTGAGATCACGACCTGAGCCGAAGTTGTACGCTCAACTGGCTGAGCCTCCCAGAGGACCCTCTTCCCTTAAAATTCTGCTCAGCTAGGCATAGGAGCACATGTACCCCAATGTTCATAGCAGCACTCTCCACAATAGCTAAAACATGGAAAGAGCCTAAGTGTCCATCAACAGATGAATGGATCAAGAAGATGTGGTTTATCTATACCATGGAATACTACATGGCAATGAGAAATTATGAAATCTGGCCATGTGTAGCAACATGGATGGACCTTGAGGGTGTTATGCTGAGCGAAATAAGTCAGGCAGAGAAGGACAAATACCATATGTTTGCACGTATAGGAGGATTAGGAGGAACTTGACGGAGGAACAGTGGGGAGAAGAAGGGCGGAAATGGTGGGGGAAAGGGAGAGAGGCAGACCATGAGAGACTCTTGAATGCTGACAAAAACTGAGGACTGATGGATGTGGGGGGGAGGGGGGAATGGGCATGGAGGAGGACACTTGTGGGGATGAGCACTGAGTGTTATGTGGAAACTAATTTGACAATAAACTATTTAAAAAAAAAATTCTGCTCAGCTTTACACCTCTGGGTCTCTTTTTTTTCCCCCATTTTTTTTTAACATTTATTTTATTTTTGGGAGAGAGAGACAGAGCATTAGTGGAGTAGGGGCAAGGAGAGGCAGACACAGAATCTGAAACAGGCTCCAGGTTCTGAGCTCTCAGCACAGAGCCCGACATGGGGCTCAAACCCACAAACTGCAAGATCATGACCTGATCCAAAGTCGGACACTCAACCAACTGAGCCTCCCAGGGGCCTCTCTTCCCTTAGAATTCTGCTTAGCTTTCCATCTCTGCATCTCTTCAATCCTGCCAGACCACAGTCATCTTGGCTCCTCTGAACTCAGAGCTCCAAACCAGGCATTTCTGTGGTACCTGCTGCTCATACCATCCACTCTCCGTGAGGGCAGTGGCTGTATCCCACTTTTCTCTAGCAGTCATCGTTGCTGACACAGCACTTTTTCACATAGATGCTCAGTATAGATGAACCATGGCTAACCTGAAGCACTTCAATTCTATATTCAAGATTTAACTATGTTCAGTTATTCTAAGGCAAGAAAATGAATACATGTTCAATGGATTTTCAGCAACAAAATGAATTCTTTTTTTTTTCTAAGATTTTATTTTTAAGTAATCTCTACACCCAGCACAGGGCTCAAACTCACAACCCCAAGATCAAGAGCGGCAGGCTCCACCAACTGAGCCAGCCAGGTTCCCCAACAAAAGGAATTTCTATTCAAACCACACTTGCTCTAGAATTCTACTAGAGTATAACCAGATCAACTCACTTCTGGCATTTTCTTGTTACTTAAGGCTTTACTGTTTGATATTTGACTTCCCTGGCACTGAAAGGTCATTCGTTTAAAGGCAAGCATATAACAAACTTCACATACAAGATTAAAATGAGCGGTGAAGTTTTGCTAAGACATTCAGCTTTCTTTATTACTCTTCATTCCCTAAATATTCCCACTTCTTATAAGAAATAAACAGCTGGATAAAAATCTTAGCTTTCTTTCCTGTTTAATTGACCCTTCAATCAAATTTTTTACAAATATCTGAAAGTAACACACACTCTGTTCTTTGGTTTAGCATTTTTGTTCTTTGGTTTAGCGTTCTTTTTTTCTTTAAGTTTAATCCTATTAGTGTAAGTACAAACCCCATGCTAATAATCAACTTTTTCATACTGTTTCCTAAAAGCTTAATTATTTGAGATCTTTCCATTTCACTAGGAAAGGAGGTAACCAAAGTATTCTTTTCTAGCCCTAAATTACCATTTATTCCAACATCGCACTGGATTACTCTAGAATCCATTTCCATACAGTATTACCCATGGTCTACACAGTGTAGTCTTCTAGAGAGGGCTATTTACATTAAGACCAAGGGCTAATGTGGTCTGCCAAGCTTCTTTATAATGTGGAAATGATCCGCTACCTACCTTTCACATGTGCACAGTCTGTTACTGTGTCTGAATTTCTATATAGGAAAGGCAGAGGGTTGGCAATCTTGTTGAAAGGGAAAGCACCAGCAGACAGGGGCTGTAGCTAGGTTTGCACAGCAACTAAGCTGATTTTACTTAGATTGTGGCTTATGAGACAGTAAGAATAACCAATTTTAGTAAGGACACTTCTTTCACAATTGACGTGACTTTATTATTTGGAAGTAAGTAACTAGGGAAGGTGTTGCTAATAGAAATTAAAGTAGGATTATTTGTGCTGACCGCCCCCCCCCCTTTACCACCAACACCCTTTTTCACCTACCCCTCGGCACTGCCACTGGGTACAGATCACTGAAAGGTGGCAAGATGTTTCTGGATTTGTGTTAAGAGCCTTACTGCAGTGAAAGAGTTACAGCTATGATATAATAACATCTTTTCATGGTACCAAGTAGCCCTGTCTGGTGGAGAGAGTGCTAAGCAGGAATGAGGTCAGAAACCAGGGAAGTTAAATTTCTCTCTTCTACCTACTTTCTCCTTAATCCCTAGAGGAATGAGTGAGAGAGTAAAAGTGAAAACAAAGTAAAAAGAACAGCTGTGGAGAGCAGCTGTCAGATTGCTAGGGTGGTTTTTACAGATTCCAACACAGAACTGAAAAAGATTTGGACCACCACTTTGGTATTGTGACGAATCCCAGTGTCTACGTGGAAAAGTAGCAGGAATACATCAGAGTCATAGTACAGTTAGCTTGGTCACAAAGATTCATTTATTCCAATTTTTTAAATGTTTATTTATTTATTCTGAGATAGAGAAAGAGGGAGGGAGGGGCCAAAAGACAGAGAGAGAGAGAGAGAGAATCCAAAGCAGGTTCTGCCCTGTCAGCACAGAGCAGGGCTCAAACCCACGAACCATGAGATCATGATCTAAGCTGAAATCAAGAGTCAGATGCTTGACTGACTGAGCCACCCAGGGACCCCTATTCCAAGTTTGATATGGTCACTATAATCTCAAATTATCCACACTCAGCTTGGTTTAAGGTGGGGGTGCGGGGGACCTCACTGTATGTTCATCACCTATTATCTCATTTTGCCCTTAGTTCTCTCTCAACATACACGTAATCACACATCCTAGCATTCCTCCATACCCAGGACTCACTAACTCCATACAAAGAAATTGCAAAGAAGAATATTTAGGGACAATAAAATACTGGTGGCTGAGCCTATCAGAGATATATGAACACTGATCCTCAGGTTGATTTCTAGTTAAACATAGATGACAGTAGTTGTATATTACCTCTCCTTCCTAAAGCCCAAATAAAACAGTAGTAAAGGAATTTTTTTAAAAGGTATGAATCCACAGGATAAAGAATGGAAAAGAAGACTGTAGTAAAAAAGAGAGAAACAGAGAGGACAGCAGGTATTGTTTTTGGAATATTGCTGAGAAAGCCAGGAAAGCCACAGCACAGTTTTGTGTCTGTAAAGGTATCAAACCAGAAGTGAATGAAGGGCCCTGAAGGACCCCAGAGAGATGCCCAGAGATACTTAGGTGCAGCAGAAGACAAGGCTGAGACCCCAAATGGTAATATGATTAAAAGTCTGATAAAAGTGCAGTGGAATTAGACCCCTGCTCAGGTTTCCTTTCCCACTGCCCACTGTTAGTAAACAACCCTTAAACATGGGGGCTGGACTGAATGCACCCTCCAGTCCTTTCTATGCTCTACAGAGAGGTATGAACTAAGACTTCTATGATGTGCCAGTGGGAACAGGCGTGGAAGGTGGGGGAGAAAGGCAGTGACAGGTGAGAAGAAAAGGCATTTGTGTTTCAGGTCCTAGAAATATGTTTGTCTCTGTGACTATAAATTTTACATTGCAACATGACTTCCAAGTTAGATCCACACTGGTCAAGGAAGCAAGCCTTATGAGATTCTTGCCAGATTAAGGACAGGTCCTACCAATCTGTTTTCTTATTCACCATACAGTCATACTTACCTCGCAAGTTTGCTAAGGCCAAGGACTTGCTTGTTAGGAAGATAGCCAATATGGACCTTCAAAGAAGAGAGAGAAATCATGAGTTAACTGAAAATCCAATGCGTCTTTGTAACAAAATAAGGAAATAAGGAAATAGAAGACGGTATACGTATTATGTAATTTAACATGATGAAAATGTATCCTTAAAAAATCTAGAAGTTTTGGGGTGCCTGGGTGACTTAGTTGGTTAAGTACCCAACTCTTGATTTCAGCTCAGGTCATGATTTCATGATCATAAGATCAAGCCCCACGTCAGGCTCTGCACTGAGCATGGAGCCTGCTTGGGATTCTCTCTCACCCTCTCTCTCTCTGCCCCTCCTCCACTCATTCTCTCTCTCTCTCTCTTTCTCTCTCTCAAAATAAGTAAACTTTAAAATATCTAGAAGCTTTAAGACTTAGAAAATGAAGGACTAACAAAAGCATTTAGAAAATTACAGATGTTCAGGAAAAGGAAAATATATGAATGACTATTAATGAAATGACAAATTTGAAATATAGTCTTGGTATTTCCTGGTAAAGTTAAACTCTTGATACACTTCTTCCAGTCTTTCTTCTATTAAGGGGACACTCTCTCAAGACAGTGCAAATTATCCTGTAGCAACATTAAAATGTAGCCAGGAAAGCTTCCTTTAAATGGCTGAAACTGTCACTGTAAATATTACCATTCTACACATCATGGTAGCCTTAAAAATGCCACCCCACTGCACAGAAAGAGGGTCTCCGTGCCCTTTAACATGGTTGGTGGCCCCATTTCTAAGCTGCTGGAGAATACTATCTTCCTTATGGGAGATAAAGGACACAGCTACAAATGTGACTTGTCCAAACCTGGACCTTAAGATCTAAGTTCTTATAGGACCTACTATGAGGCCAAGTCAATTCCATAATCTTACAAGACACTGACTAACATCTAATATGTCCATGTTACCTCTCTTTGAGCCAAGTATTAAATCATGGGAAGACATTAGTTCTACAAAAGGCTAATAAGTAAATGGTCATTTGCAGGCAATCAATTAACCTAATATAAAAGTATAGAGTCATTTGCATCATGGTTTGCTAGCATTTGCTCACCTAATTAATATTTACTGTCCATGTGAATAATTGATCTAGTAGCAATTAGTGATTTTTCATCTATTAGCACTGTGCTTTGGGAGTTTGAGAATACCTATTCATCACCTTCCTTGTCAGCAGAAGGAGAAAGTAAAGTAGCACTTGAACACTGAGTATTTCAAAGAAAAATGAGAGTTAAAACCTTCCCACAGAGCTAAGATCTTCTGTACCACTTGAAATTTTTTACTTATATGCAGAGCTATAATTTGTTTATTGTTTGTACTATTTTTGATCTTTCTGAAGATCCTAAATCATTTAAATGTCGATTTTAGAGAAACATTGCTGAACAACAGATTTTTTAAGAAGCTTGCAAGAACACAAACACAGAGATAATCATAGCAGAAGGTAAGAGGATATAGTGAGAGGCTGGGCACAGATCAAGTTCCTAGGTCTAGCCCCAGCCAAAATCACTAACTTCCTCTGTCTTCTTGGACAAAGCCTATGTGTTCTGGCCCAAATTCATCACCTACAATAAAAGGTAGTAACATAAGCTCAAAGGTTCCCTCCTTCTTGAAAATCCTGAGCCCTTACATGGGTGATGTGTATTAAGGAGGGCACTTTTTGTGATGAGCACCAGCTGTTAGAGGCAAGTGATGAATCACTAAATTCTACTCCTGAAACCAATTTACCCTATGTTGACTAACTAGAATTTAAATAAAAAATTGGAAATTAATTAATTAATTTCTGGCAAAACAAAACAACATAAAAAGAAAATCCTGAGCCCTAATGTTAGAGACCAGCATCATCAATTGTGGGAGTGGCACTCAGTGCATGCCTCCTGAAGAGATGGGAGTGTGGAGTCTTTGGTGTTCTCATGAAGTGCTCTTGTCAAAAATATTTAGCCTCAATCTTAGGAAGTTTTAGATCTAAACCTTTATAGGAAATCCAGAGGTTGAAAGAACAAATCCAGAAGGTGGGACACTCTGCAGGACAATGGCCCAGTCTCTTTAATATGAGAAGGGGGAACTATTTTAGGACAAGAGACTTAAAAGGCATAACAACCAAAAGTAATAAATGCATGACTCTTAATTGGATCCTGGTTTGTTTGTTGTTTGTTTGTTTAAGAAGATTTTATTCTTTTTTTTTTTAATGTTTTATTTATTTCTAGGAGAGAGAGAGAGAGAGAGAGACAGCGTGAGCAGGAGAGGGTCAGAGAGAGAGGGAGTCACAGACTGAAACAGGCTCCAGGCTCTGAGCTGGCAGCACAGAGCGCGACGCGGGGCTCGAACCCACGAACCGCGAGATCATGACCTAAGCGAAAGTCGGACGCTTAACCAACTAAGCCACCCAGGTGCCCCAAGAAGATTTTATTCTTAAGTAATCTCTCCACCCAACTTGGGGCTTGAACCCACAACCCCAAGATCAAGAGTCACATGCTGTCCCGACTGAGCCAGCCAGGTGCCCTTGGATTCTGGCTGAAACAAACCAATAGTAAGACAGTTGAGACAACTGCAGAAATATAAATATGGGTCAGTTATTAGATGCTATTTAGGAATTACTATTAATTTTGTTTATGTTAGTGTTACTATGGATAAGAAAACGTGTATTAATAATTAGTGATAAAGAGTCATGCTGTCTATAACATACTTTATATTCCTTAATATATGTTGAAGGATTTACTACTAGCTTTTTAGGCTGATAATCAAATCGGAATTATGTTTTTTTTTTTTAAATCCTTATCTTTAAGAGACACATACTGGAAGAAATTATGGAAAAAAATAATAGGATATCTAGGATTTGCTCCAAAATAGTCCTGTGGGGACCTATATATATAACAAGATTTGTCCTTTATCAATAATTGTTGATGTTGGTTTTAGGAAACGTGGAACTTTATCAGACTAGTCTTTCTATTCTTACATATGTTTGAGATTTTCTATAACAAAAGGTTTAAAAAATGGAGACGCCACTATAACACATCAGAATACTAAACTTAAAAAGACTTAAAGCACCAAGTGTTGGCAAGAATATGAAGTGACTGGGTTCATCTGGGAGTATATCAAGTGTAAAATGGTACAACTACTTTGCAAAACCAGAAATCAGTGTCTATTAAATCGAACATGGGTATACTTTATAACCCTGCAAGTCCACTCCTAGGCATATTCTTAATAGAAATGCTGGCATATATGCACCAAAAGAATGCTGGAAGCAGTACTGTTTGTAACAGAGGAAAAAAAGTGAAAGAGAGAAAGAGGAAACAATACACCCGCCATGAACAGAATACATTGTGATATGTTTGTACACTAAAACAATACATAGCAATGAAAATAAACTACAATGACATCAGTAAGTTTCATTTATTTTTAATGTTTTTATTTTATTTATTTATTTATTTTTTTTTTTGAGAGAGAGAAAGACAGAGCATGAGTGGAGGAGGGGCCGAGAGAGAGGCAGACACAGAATTTGTAGCAGGTCCTCTGTGCTGACAGCTCAGAGCCTGACGTGGGGCTCCAGCCCACAAAGTGTGAGACTGTGACCGGAGCTTGACAGACTGAGCCACCCAGGCACTCCAATATCAATAGCTTTTAAAGTGCGGAGCCAAAAAAAAGATAAAAAAGATTTCATGCTGATAATTTCCATTTATAAGTTGAAAAACAAGCAAAACTAATCTACAGTGTTTGAAATTGATATTCCAGTTACCTGTGGGGACAAAGGATGGGTTGGGGATTTAAAAGGGGCACAAGGTGAGCTTGCAGGATAGTAATAATGTTCTAGTTCTTGATCTGTGAGGTGGTAAGGAATACCTTATAATTTGTGTATTTTTCTGTGTTTCCCTTTATAAAAAAGTGAAAAAATAAAATGCTTTTTTATTTTGAGAGAGAGAGGGAGTGCAAGCACACTCAAGAGCAGGAGAAGGGCAAAGGTAGGGAACGGGAGGGAAGGGGAGAGGAGGAGAGAAAGAGAGAGAGCGTGAGCGAGCGTGCGCGAGCTGTAGGGAGCATGTGAGCACATACAAATCCCAAACAGGCTCCGTAGAGCTTGATCCCAGGACCCTGGGATCATGACCTGAGCCAAAATCAAGAGTTGTATGCTCAACCGACTGAGCCACCCAGGTGCCCCCAAAATTAAATATTTTAACAAAAAAATATGAAGCAAATGTTAACACATTAAAATTAGGGAATGGGTATATAGGTATTCATAATACTATTTCCTATGTCTTCTGTTTAAAAACTATTAATAAAAAGTCAAAATAAAATACAATTATAATGGGAGGGAGAGGACAGAACTACCCTTGGTCCTACGTCCACATTTTCAAAGGTATGTTTAAGTATGACAAGCTAGATAATATTATACAGCTTGCATTAGATCCGCTGTTCCTCATACAGAAAGGGTTGGAAACAAATGAAGTCCACTAATACTATGACCTCTGCCATATTATACAAAAGTACATCTTGGATCAAACATTATTTAGTCAAAATAAAAAGCAAAGGTTTTCAGAGTTTGCAGTAGCTACCTAAAAAAGAAAAGCTCATTATTTTAACCAATAACATGGTATTTACTATGAATGTTTTCCCTGAGGACTTCCGGCTACTTGGTTTTTGTTAATTTCAAGTTGTCAGGTTGATAAAGAGTAATTGTTTATGTATAATTCTAAATATCTGGGATATAAGGAATTAGCAGGTGATGATTTTAAATATAATAATCCTAATTTAAAAATATTTGTTGTATTTTAAAATTAACCAGAAACAGAAGAAAACCTTACCTTTCCAACAAACGGAACCAGATGATGTTCACACATGGAAAACATATCTATGTCCTTCACAATCACCATCTCATCATGATCTTCATCAAATATAGCATCGTTTAGGACATCTGAAATCAGAGGCTTACTTTAGTATCATTTCCAATTTTATAGAAAGATTCAGAGTAGGAAAACTAACAATCTCCCTGGATATAGATTGACAGTCAACAAAGACAAAATGTTAATCCTAGCTAAAATATTAAGGGAAAACAAAATAAAACTAGCTATCTTTCTCCCACCAAATTAGCAAAGTCTTTTTCTTTAAATGATGAGAAAAACCCTTAATAATATAATATTACATAACAAAGGCAGGATTACAAACAAATGTGTTTGCTGCATGAGAAAAGGAGAAAGGGAGAAATTATGCAAAACAAGAGTGGCTATTTCTGGTGATGAAAGGGAGCTGCTCTCCTTTTCTCCCTTATATTTTCTTGAACCCAATACTTTCTCTATAGTGGATGTGTAGAAAACCTTATCTGACTTCTGAGGCCAGAAGTCCTTAGCTGTCTAACCTCTGAGGCCAGATCCCGACACCCATAAACTCGGCATGTTATCTATCCCCCAAATAATTGTCTATTCTTATAAAATTTACTAATTCTTGAATGCAATCATCAGACTTATTCTAAACAGTTAACATTCTTCCCTAAGGAACTAACTGCTACAATTTTTATTTATATGCCTGCCCAGTTTAGCTTTTGACCTCTGGACTCTGACACATACAGCCAGGTATACAATAGACATTTAAAAACAAAAAAAGCTTTATTTTTTAAAAGTGCACTGATAGCTGGACATCTTGGCAGCCTACATACATTCAAGACTCCAAGCTGTAGGATTTCAAGGATCCAGAGGTACCCATCTGCATAGTACAATGAGACAGAGCGGGGAGGAGGTGAAGAGAGTTTTGCAGCCACCTACAGCTATTTCCCCTCAGAAAGCCGGGCTGTGCAGTGACTCACAGGGAAGAAGTGCAAATGTCCACCCACACAGCCTGACCTTCAGTGGCTCCGTTGTTGCTAGAATAGAGGCTCTCAGATATTGAGTCATCACTGAAGCACAGTTATCACCCCCTGAGTCAGGCTATTCCGAGACACATTTGATTGTGGAGTGGAAAAGTCATTAGCATGGTCAACAAACGTGAACATGCAGGGTTTAGACACACACACACACACAGGCACAACACTCCTGGTAGGAGAGGCTGATAAAATCCACAGAAGAAAAGGCTCAGTGTCATCCTTGAAGTAAATACTTCTCCAAAAAACAGTTTTCTATTCGGAATACTCTACCCTTCAGACATATTTCTGAAAGAAGTCTAAAAATAGACCCTGAGTGCTCCCCAAAGTGTCCTGGATTTCTCCAAGATTTTTAAGTAATATTACTGCCACACATAGCTTATTAAAATCCTTAGTTACACAAGAAAACCCTGAAAGTAAAACAAAACAAAATTATTTTTTAAAGAACAAAAGAGAATTATCAAAAAAGAAGGATTCATTTGTTCTCTCTGACAAAGAATGAGAGCATCCCCATTCTAAGCTCTGACAACTACCCTACGACACATGTTAAAAGCTGGTTAGGCTAAGTTAGAGTCAAGGTCCATTACTAACGAGCTGTTGAACCCTAGGCAAAGTATTCTTTGCCTCAATCTTCTAAGCTGTAAAATGGGCATGACTCTCTCTCTCTCTCCTAGAAATAAATAAAACATTAAAAAAAAAAACATGAATCATTAAAAAAAAAAAAAAAAGGGGCGCCTGGGTGGCTTAGTCGGTTAAGCGTCCGACTTTCTCTTTGGTCATGATCTCGCGGTTCGTGGGTTCGAGCCCCGCGTCGGGCTCTGTGCTGACTGCCAGCTCAGAGCCTGAAGCCTGTTTCAGTCTGTGACTCCCTCTCTCTCTGACCCTCCCCTGCTCACTCTGTCTCTCTCTCTCTCCTAGAAATAAATAAAACATTAAAAAAAATAAATAAATAAAATGGGCATGAAAAAGGTATCTACATTTTTCAGGGGTATCCTAAGCATTAAATGAGATAATCCACATGTGTTTAGAACTATGCAGGTGGATTAAGTAGTAGCTGTTATTACTGTTACTATAATTATGGTTGAGGCAGTTGGTAAACTATGTGTACCATGCACCCTAATATACATCAGAATTTGAAAAGCAATAATTTGCTTCTAAGAGACAGACTACAGAAAAGGAAAAATAGTAACTTTACAGTGAGGAAACCTGGTAAACCAAGTGATGCAGTTTAACTCTACCAGTAATAAGACATATTGATACCATGCAGCTCCTGGTAAAACATGATAAGGGCACGTCACCTCTGTGGTGTTCTTCACCAAAGTGTGTGACTATAGTCTAACTACCAGACAACAGAGGGACATTCTGCAAAATACCTCAACAAGTGCTCTTTTAAAAAGACATGGGGGAAGGGGGGCACATGGGTGGCACAGTTGGTTAAGGAAATGACTTGATTTTGGCTCAGGTCATGATCTCATGGTTCATGGGATCAAGCCCTGCATTGAACAATGTGCTAAGCATGGAACTTGCTTAGGATTCTCTCTCTTCCCCTCTCTCTCTCTCTCTGCCCCTCCCCAACTCATGCACACTTTCTCTCTCTCAAAGTAAGTAAATAAACATAAAGGAAAAAAGACATGGAAAGACTGGATTGTCACAGATTAAAGGAGACTAAAGAAACATGAAAACTAAATGCACTGGAAAAAACTAAAATCCACACAAAATCTATAGTTTAGTTAATAGTATTGTACCAATATTAATTTCTTAAATATTTTTAAAGTTTATTTATTTTGAGAGAGTGTGAGAATGTAAGCAGGGGAGGAGCAGAGAGAGAGGGTAAGAGAGGACCCCAAGCAGGCCCCGCACTGTCAGCACAGAGCGGGACATGGGGCTCGAACCCACACACTGTGAGATCATGACCTGGGCCAAAATCGAGGGTCAGACACATAGCCAACTGAGCCACCCAGGCATCCCCCAATATTAGTATCTTAAGAAATGATAACTACGCTATGGGCCATAGGAGATGTTAACATTTGAAGAAGCTGGGGCAAGGATATATAGAAACTCTCTGTACCATCTTTGTAAGTATACTGGTGAGTCTAATATTATTTCAAAAGAAAAACATTAAAAAAAAAAAAGGAATAGGACAATGACCATCAACTGGAATGTATAAACAATAGAGCACTACTCTGCAATAAAGTAGAATAACTACTTACTTATACATGTACTAATATGGCTGAGCCTCCAAAGAATTATATACATAGTGAAAGAAATCCTATGCATTCACACACAAAAAGTATGTGTGAAATTCTAGGAAAGAGAATTATAGAGGAAGCAGACAGATGATTTAGCAGGACCAGAGGGGTAAGAGGCCTGGCCACAAAAGGGTGGAAGAAAACTTTCCTGGGTGGTAGAAAGAGGCTATGCCTTCATTGTACTGGTGGTTGCACAGCTGCATGTATTTGTCAAAAATCAAACTGTACAAATAATGTTGTTGAATTTTATTGAATTTAACTTATCCCTCAATAGAGCTAACTTTCAAAAATAATCTTAAAATACTACAGAATAACATGCAGCCTTTTTTGTAAAGACAGTGGAAGGGGAAGATATGAACATAGATACGTATATATGCTTATCTTCAAAAAGAAACTAGAAGAATAATTCAAAAACTAATAAAAATGATTACCCATAAAGGACTAAGAGAGCAGGAGAGAGAAGGGATATTGATAGAAGTGAGACATCTTTAAATATAATTTGTTACATAGTTGACTCTGAAATCATGTAAATGTTTTATATACTTAAAATTAAACCAAAAAGAAAAAAAGAACAGTGACTCCCATAAGTCTTAATGGTTTGTGGTTCTGGAACAATATTATGTTGCCTATAACGCATTTCATGAAAGTGAACCCAGACTATAAACTTGACCTAGCCAAATCATTTTTCTTCAATAATGAAGTTTCCTTGCTATATTTATTTATGTTTTGCTCCAACGTATCTGAAAGCTACCATCTGTGGCTAATAAGAACAAAACACTATCACAGATTGTTTTAATTTCCTGCCTGTTATCAGCAGCAAGAAGGTAACCCTGGAAACAAGGATTTATGGTATTCTGTTTCCTACTGTTGGTCATAACCAACAAAGGAAACCGAAGGGGCCTCCAAAAGTTAAAGGTTTGTCTATTACAAGACCAAACAAAGAAAAATGTAAAAGTATACCTTGCTCGTGTCATTAACGATTAAGCAATGACAGCAAATAACACTGCTGGGCAGCCATCCTTTAAGTAGTTAATCCCTTCCTGAAAATACAGTAAGTTACATCCGCAATAGGAACCCACATACCTCGTTTAAGCATCCTCGGAAGCAGGGTGCTTCTCAGAGTCCCCCAGTGGGCTTGTTAAGACACAAATCACTGGACCCCAGTCCCAGAGTTTCTGATTTTTTAAAAAAAAAAAATTTAAATGTTTTATTTATTTCTGAGAGAGAGAGAGTGAGCGAGAGAGCAGGGGAGGGTCAGAGAGAGAGGGAGACACAGAATCTGAAACAGGCTCCAGGCTCTGAGCTGACTGTCAGCACAGAGTCCGATGTGGGGCTTGAACCCACGAACCATGAGATCATGACCTGAGCAGAAGCCGGACACTTAACCGACTGAGCCACTCAGGCGCCCCGCAGAGTTTTTGATTTAGTAGGTCTGGGTGGGACTGAGAATTGGCATTTCTAACAAGTTTCCAGAAGATGTGGATGCTCCTGGCCTGGGAACCTTACTTTGAGAGACTCTGTATTAAAGTTGTATTCAAGTATTGTGCTGCTACACAGAATCTTCACACCTTCAAAATGCTCCTACTCAAACATAGTAATATCAGAAACGCAGACCTGCTTCTGCCATGGTAAAAAGCGTTGGCGTAACAAAAAACCCCTGGGAGAGATTCCCCACCAAAGAAAAATTCTATCTAATGGAATTTCTTTTGAATGAACGGTAATAGGAATTAGCATTATCTAGGATGTTTGGTGATCAGCACTAAAATTTAGAAATCTCGGAGGAAGCCAGCCACAGCTTCCTGGAGAACAGCATTAATAGACAATGGAAGAAGGCTTAGAACATTGAATGCACATCCCTTCTAAGGAATAAGAAAGAGAATGGGGTCTGCCTACTGACTTTATTAAAAATTTTTTTCAGTTTATTTTGAGAGAGAGAGAGCATAAGCAGGGGAGGGGCAGAATGAGAGAGAGAGGGAGAGAATCCAAAGTAGTCTCTGAGCTCTCAGCACAGAGACCAATGTGGAGCTCAAACCCATAAATGGTGAGATTATGACCTGAGCCGAAATCAAGAGTCAGATGCTGAACCGACTGAGCCACCCAGGCTACCTGTCTGCCTACTGATTTTAGAATTAAAAGAGTAAAACATAGAGAGTGAGAACTTAAAAGGCAGGAAAAGCTTCTTTGCTCATGGCTGGAATTAAACCAACTCAAAGGGCTGACAGCCTACCCTGATTTAGTGGAGAAAGGTCTAAATCACTGGCCCAAACCCCCCAACATCAGAGCTGTCTCAACCCGCACTGGGCACTTATGTCATATACCTCCCGATACCACTGTTATGTCTGTAATTTCTCCCAACCTTGGAGGCGGGCATTGTAGCTTAAGACTTTGTGAAGTTTCCGTACAGCACCCTATATGCCATGCACAGAGCCAGAATTAAACACAGATTTTCCATTTTGTCCAATTAATATGTCAGTCTTTACCCTGTAATTTACTTCCTTAAGACAAGTTTCAAAGAAAGGACTCCAACTTATGTGGCCAAGGGAACAGAAGAATTATTATTGCATCGTTACTGGTAATAGTAAAATTAGGGATTGAAATGGGCATCAGAAGAATGATCACACAATCTGGGTAGAGTCATAAAATAAAATATGGCCCAGCAGTGTAAGTGAGTGACTCTAAGCTGAACTTCTTATTTCCTGAAACAATGTCCAATGAAAAAAGCAAGTATTAGAAGCAATAGTGGATACACACAGTAATATCCTTTAAACAAAGTGAAGGCAAAATCACATGTTGTTTATGGACATACATATGAAATAAAAATACAAAAAGAGGCATGAGAGTAGAGATCAAATACACAGTAGTGGTTAACTCTGTGAGGGAGGGTAACAGGATCAGAAAGAGGTAGCTATGAAACTTATCTGCATTTTCAAAACCAATTATAGCAAAATGTTAATATTTATTAAAAGCAGATGAATGTTGGTTAAACTAATTCTTTATACTTTTTCTTGTATATTTAATACATTTTATTAATTAAAAATAATTGGGAGAGCACCTGGGTGGCTCAGTTGGTTAAGTGTCTGACTCTTGGTTTTGGCTCAGGTCATGATCTCGCAGTGTGCAAATATGAGCCCCGCATCGGGCTCCACACTAACAGTGCAGAGCCTGCTTGGGATTCTCTCTCTCTGCCTCTCCCCTGCTTGTGCTATCTCTCAAAAATAAATAAAATAAACTTTTAAAAAAATGTTTACAAAAATTTTAATTGAGTTGTGCATGAACATGCTGGTTGGTGTTCTGGGTTTTTCCTAGTGAAAAAAAAAAATCAAAACCCTGAGGTTACCTTTGCATTGAAGTTCTGACGCTAGAGTGGAATTACACAGGAAAGACAGAATCTGCTTCCTGTAACACTGCAAACTCCTTCCAAAACCCCCCTTGATCACACTCTGCAATGAAAACAAAGGCTTCTTCTGCCCTCAGTGTGGCGTTAAAACATTTTGGATTCTACTTCTGTTTGAAAAATTTGTCCCACAAGTAAGGGCAATGTTAAAACAAATTAAGAGAAGGGAGAAAATCACCCTCTCTGCTTTCATTTCCATCATGATGGTACACCTCATTAGCCCTTCTAACATGCATAGCTTCTTGCACTTAATAAGACAGAGCTAACATTTGTAAAACTTGGCCCAAAGAAGCATGAACTCAAGCATTCCACAGACTGACATAGGTGGAAACTAAGATGACTTTAGATGACCATTCATACCATCTGGAGTAAGCAGATGTGGCACAACTTTCATATGCTCTATGAACTTATTTCATAAGCTGCAAATTTGCCAGCAGGAAAGATCCAATGCATTGCGGAGAAAGTAAAAGTTTGGATATTTTGGAAATTTTCATTTCTGTCGTCCCTGGCGGAGATAAATTCCCATGTAGCTTGTAAGCAATTAAAATATAGCCAAGGGGCTCCTGACTGGCTAGAGCATGTGACTCTTGATCTCACGGTTGTAAGCTTGAGTCTCATAGTGGGTGTAAGGATTACTTAGAATCTTAAAAAATAAATAGGAGCATCTGGGTGGCTCAGTCAGTTGAGTGTCAGACTCCTGATTTTGGCTGAGGTCATGATCTCACAGTTTGCAGGATCAAGCCTGGCATGGGACTCTTCTGAAGTTTGGAGTCTGCTTGGGATTCTCTCTCTCCCTGTCTCTGCCTCTCCCCGACACATGTTTGCACTCTCTCCCTCTCTCTCAAAATAAATAAGTAAACTTTAATAAGTAAATAAATGAATAAAAATTAAAAAAAATATATAGCCAAGACAACATGGATGATGAAAGCACTATGAAAAGCATTATAATTGATTGAAAGCATTATAATTGATTGAAAGCATTATGCTAAGTGAAATAAGTCAGAGAAAAACAAATACTGTATGATCTCACTTACATGTAGAATCTTAAAAAAGCCCAACTCTTAGAAACAGAGAGTAAAATAATGGTTACAAAGGGCTAGGAGGGTGGGAGAGATGGAGAGATGTTGGTCAAAGAATATATACTTCCAGTTAAAGATAAATAAATTCTGGGGATTTGATGCACAGTATTTTTTAAGTTTTTTTTTTTTAAGCTTATTTATTTTTGAGAGAGAGACAGAAGAAAAAGGAGACAGATGATCCGAAGCAGGCTCTGTGCTAACAGAGCCCAATGCAGGGCTCAAACACTGTGAGATCATGACTTGAGCCAAAGATGGACACTTAACCAACAGTCACCAGGCACCCTACTGAGGATTTCCTTTTTTAATGCACACCTTTCTGATTATAGTTAAGGATACTGTATTACATACTTGAAAATTGCTAAGAAAGTAGACCTTAAATGTTTCATCACTAAAGAAACAGTAATTTTGTGGGGCACCTGGGTGGCTTAGTCGGTTAAGCGTCCGACTTTCGCTTGGGTCATGATCTCGCGGTTAGTGGGTTCGAGCCCCGCGTCGGGCTCTGTGCTGACTGCCAGCTCAGAGCCTGGAGCCTGTTTCGGAGTCTGTATCTCCCTCTCTCTCTGACCCTCCCCTGCTCGCGCTGTCTCTCTCTCTCCTAGAAATAAAATAAAAAATATTAAAAAAAAAAGAAACAGTAATTTTGTGATGTGATGGAAATACTACCTATGGTGACAATCATATTCCAATACATAAGTGTATTAAATCAACATGTTATACACCTTAAACTTACAAAATGTTGCATGACAACATTTTCCTCAATAAAACTGCCAAAAAAACAACAACAACAGCAACACTGTAGCCAAGGCTATTGAAATAGATGTACTGGTTGCGTTCAAAATAGTACTAAAATGCATCCTTTATTCGGCAAATGCAAACTGGAGAGCTATTCCCATCCTCTCAGCTGGGCTTGTCATGAACACAATGTCTGTTGCTGAGGGACATGTTCTCACATGATAACATGAAGTTATCTTTATTAACCAAGAGTTTTTCCTGGTTACAACAATAATGTTTGCTCTAGTTTATTTATAAGATACTAAAGTACTGAAATAAGAAAACAGAAGCACACACAATTGCTCTACCTAAACACCACTACTTAGCTGGCTCTTAGAAAACCACACACACACAGGGGTTCAAAAAAGCAGAACAGTAAATTAGAAAAGAAGTTTAAAAGTCCAGAGGCCCAGGTTCTCATTTGAACTTTGCACGGACTGTGACCTGGGCTACAGGATCCTCACAGATAAGAGGGTGGTTTCTAGAGAAGGAGTTTAACAGGACTCCCTGGTTCTTGGCTTCTTAGAAATCAATGCCAAATCATAACACATGTTATCCACCCACCGTTACTGGTCAGTCACCTTTCGAGATGCACAAAGGTACTGGCTAGAGGCTTTTAGTACTAAGGTGGAGAAAAGCAACGGTTTTAAACTATTTAAAGGGTAAAACTCAAGGCTATCAACCCTATACATTATTAACTCCCAAAGTTATCCAAGCCTCCTAGCCTAAGAACTTCCATTCTGGTCTCAGTTTACTATTCTGAAAATTTGTGGTAGACAAAAATTAGAGCCTTAAAAGGCTGTCTAAGGAAAGAAATAAGAGTGTATTCAAGAAGTCATTAAAAAAAATGCACACTTGCCAAATTTAGTCTTTTAATTGGATAATTTTGTATATCTTTCACAATCCAGCTGTTAAACTGTAAATGGAATTTACAAAACAGATGGTGGTAACAAGGTCTGGTTCACAGCAGTTCTAAAGAAAGAACACACCAATCTGATAAACTATCCATTTGCTTCAGAAGCCTTTAATAGGCTCATCCTTTATCATCCTACATTCACTTATGCCAAGAAATATCATACAGATGGATGTTATAGAGCCATCTGTAATCCAATCCAACAAACAAGTACCAGCAGGGTGTGCAAGCCACCATCATTAGTGACAAATGATTAAGGGAAAAGGGATCATGTTTTAGAACAGTGGATCTCACATATGGCCAATCATAGGAAGCTTTGAAAAACACAGCTTCTCAAGCTACCCTGCAAAGTCTGATTCACTACCTGTTGGGATGAACCCAGGATTATTAAATATTTTAAAAACCTAAGCAATTTTGATGACCAGTTGGGCTAGGAGCATAGGCTTTTGAGAGAGGCTGAGGGTTAAAAATGGACCCACTACTGGCCTTAATTTGCTGTTTAGCAAGGTGGAACAGTGGGCAATGTAATTCCCCACCATAAACCCTCACTACAGTCACCAAATCAAAGGGTGACAATTCCTGCGGAACACCATGAGGTCTGCACACCAGCTGGGAAAGGACGCTTGGAACAGAGACTGAGATTGGAGGGGGAGGTGGGGAACAGTATGGGGAGATCAGGAAAGAAGCTGGAGCCAACTTTCCAGAGGTCCAGTGAAAAGTAAAGGAAGGAGGACCTCATATAAGAAAATTGTACCCATGTCTTAGAAAAATAGCAGCCATTGAAGAAACCAGTTGGGTCCTACATATAGCCAACTCACTATAAATCAGTTCCGAGGGTAACATGATCAAGTTTCCATAGGAAGTTCTCTACTAGTTTCTGAGCTGGACACAAATATATCAAACATGACCTTAAGAAACTTAAGATCTGGGGAAATAAAAAAAAATAAGTGAAGGGAATTAAGAGTACACTTATGATGAGCACTGTAATGTACAGAATTGTTGAATCAGTATTTGTACACCTGAAACTAATATAACACTATCCATTAATTATAGTAGAATTATGTTTTTTAAAAACTCAGCCCCCCAAATGGAAGGCAGGCCTAGAAACTAAATGATAAAAGCAATAGTTTATATAAAGGAAAAATTATAAGCTAGAAGAAAACATATATTAAGCATGAAAATTTGATCCAGGCCTTAAGGATGAATTGAAGGAAAGGAAGAGAGGGATTTCCAGAAGGGATAAGGAAGAGAGATATTATAGGAAATAAAATACAGAAATACAGGAAACAATAACAGGTAAAATGGACTTCCTGAGTGGGTCTATGCAGTGAGAAGAAATAGATGCCCTTCTATTTTAGAGCACATAAAACTGAATTTTACATTTCATCATGACTTCTTTCAAGTCCTGCCATATTCTGCAGTTGTTAAAACAATTATCATCCCCATTTTACAGACAAGCAAACTGATGTCTATCTGGAAACATTAGGTGCCTACTAAAGAAGAGTGTACCTATTGGTATGGAGAGCTGGATTTTGACCCCCTGTCTTCTGACTTACACATGAGAGCCTGATGACCAGCCACCACAAGTCTGAACCTGACCTAAGAGAACAATGGACTCCAGACGAAGAGCTCAGAGGCAAGAAACCAGAATCAGGAGTTAACGCACTTCTGTCATCCACAAGGTCACAGGCCTAAAGCCAATGTAGCAAGGGAAACAAAGAACAAATCTGAGGTTTTAAAATAAAAGTAATATTAGTGATAAACATAGGGGTTGAAGAAGAGTGTCCAGGTACTTGCTGGCTCAAGAGAGCAGACAGAAAGAATGGCTTGATACCCAGAGGCTGCCAGAGTCCAGAGCTTGTGCACATTGCTTGCAAAATACTGTTTTACCAACTATTTATTTGGTTTATATGAGGGGAAATTCAGTAATTTAATGCTACTTTGACCTTTACTTTTTGAAATGAAACTGGAACAGTTTCAAGGGAAAGGAGAATCCCATTAAATCTTCAAACTAATAAAAAGGCTTTAACAAAAAATAAACCTCTCTATAGAAGTTTACCCTAGGAAACCAGTAAAGAATTGTGTTTTGAAACCAACTACAGTCTTTAAGTCTTCAAGATCTAAATATTTTCTATCTCTTGGTGTGATACGATATGAAGAAAATAGCATTCTTGCTAAAAAGGTTTTCCCTGAATTTAATCAAGTCTTTAGACCTAACTTCCAGTTCCAGGAATATGAAAGAGAAACAAGTTAAATGAAAACAAGAAAAAAAATAAGCAGACAAGGTGGAAAATCTTATAGGACAACTGAGACTCAGATAAATCAGTGTCACAGGGTGGGGGAGACGGTAACAAGAAATCTTCTAGGTTAAAACATAACAATCAAATACAAGTATATGGATCTTTGAATGGGTCCTAGTTTAAACAAGCCACGAGTAAAAGACATTTGGGACACCTGGTGGTGCAGAATCAGGTATTAATTCCATTGTTGTGAATGTAGATTAGGTATTAAATCATATGAAGAAATTAATAGTTAATTTTGCTAAGGATAATGTTAAGAAGGTTAAGGATAAAGTTAAGGTTAAGAAGAAAAACACTTTCTAAGGTGAGATTTCATCTCTAAATACATGTCTCTCTGGTGCGCCTGGGTGGCTTAGTCGGTTGAGCGTCCGACTTTCGCTTAGGTCATGATCTCGCAGTGCGTGGGTTCGAGCCCCGCGTCGGGCTCTGTGCTGACTGCTAGGTCAGAGCCTGGAGCCTGTTTCAGTCTGTGACTCCCTCTCTCTCTGACTCTCCCCTGCTCACGCTGTCTCTCTCTCTCTCTCTCTTTCTCTCTCTCTCCTAGAAATAAATAAACATTAAAAAAAAAAATACATGTCTCTGAGTTGTTCTCCACAAAATAGACCATGCCAATAGGGCAAAATATTAATTTGGATCTAGGTAGTAAGTACATAGCTATCCATTATACAGTCTTATCTATGTTTGTATTTGAAACTTTTACATAAAAAGTTAAAAGTAAAATAAAAAGTCACAATCCTAACAGAGAACACTGTTTCCTTGTTATTACTGTGCTACCAAGTAATCCAACAATTCCTCTTCTAATTTATATGAAACTTTACTTACAAACTAACACCTCAAGGGCTAGTAGGATTAGCAACTGCTTTTTCTTCTAAAAGTGTCTACCATACCCGTGAGGAAAAAGTCCTTGAATAAAGGCTTTGCCTAATCAAAGGGGCCATAGGTGAGAAGATCACAGACCCTAAAGAACATACAGATGAAGAACCTTTTCAAAACTGTGCATCACAAGAAAAAAAGAGAGAGAACGTGTTACCATAGAAACTCTCTGTGTGGCTTGAATGTTTCAAAGGAAATCAGCACTTCTAGCAATGAAAGAAGCCTGAGGTCCTTGGTAGGACCTCACCTGTCACCTGCTGGAAGTCAACAGAACGAGTGACAACACTGACAAGCGCTTCCATAGTACAAAGATTTAGGCGTCACAATTCCACTCCTTGTGCAACTGGACCCAGAAAGCCTTGCAAGAGACTTGTCTAGGGTCATAAACTACTTAGTCAAATGCTGTGACTCGTTCAGACTGGTTGTTCTTCCCATTATACCAGGATGAGTTTGGTGATGCACTAAAATAGTTTAAGAAGCACCAAATGGACCTTAGGATTGTATCAATGAACAAAGTTTCTAACACACACTAACCTATAAAGCTGAAACACTTGTCTGTCTCGTAAAGTACTGAACTTGTGGGGCGCCTGGATGGCTCAGTCAGTTGAGCGCCCAACTTTGGCTCAGGTCATGATCTCACAGTTCATAAGTTCGAGCCCATATCAGGAGCCTGCTTCAGATTCTGTATCTTGCTCTCTCTCTCTCTCTCTCTCTGCCCCTCCCCCACTCACGTGTGTGTGTGTGTGTGTGTGTGTGTGTGTGTGTGTGTGTGTGCAGGCGCGTGCGCTCTCAAAAATAAATATTAAAAATTAACCATTAAAAAATAATAAAGTTCTTCACTTGTAAAGAACCCCACCCTCAGATTATGTTGGTGGTGGAGGAATAGAAAGAAATGGATAACAAAATGAAAGAAGAAAACAGCATGGGATAAGCATGACCTCCAGTGAGGCAAAGCAAGGGCACTGGCAGCTGGAGGCTGTAAGCTAAGCACTTTGTGCTGCTGAAACTAAATACAATTTGAAAAAATATACACACACACACACACACACACACACATAATTTTCTAAAATATCTTCTAGAAAAATTTAAGACCAAATGCTTACCACCAAGCTGGATAAACTTCAAAGATAAGTTCAAAGATAAAGAAAGTTTCAAAGATAGAGTTTTCAAGCATCCATGCAAAAGCAAAACAAAACAAAACCACAAATTTAAGAATATACAACGTTCTACAGAATGAGTTACTGGCTTAAATAAGAACCAAATAAATGGGTCTTTTCAAACTTTAAAATGTTCTTGCCATGGATGAAGCTTAAGGACATTTTACTAAATGAAATAAGCCAGACACAAAGGACAAAATGCTATGATTCTACTCTTTGAGGTACCTAGAATAATCAAATGCACACAGAAAGTCATGGTTACCAAGGACTGGGAGAAAGGGCAATAGGGAGTTAATTGGTTAATAAGTAGAGTTTCAGTTTGGGAGGATGAGAAAGTTCTGAAGATGGATAGTGGTGATGATTGCACACCAATGCGAATGAACTCAATGCCACTGAACCGTTCACTTAAAAATGGCGAAAATAGGGGCAACTGGGTGGCTCAGTTGGAGTTGGTTAAGCATACAACTTCGGCTCAGGTCATGATCTCATGGTTTGTGAGTTCAAGCCCCAAGTCGGGCTCTGTGCTGACAGCTCAGAGCCTGGAGCCTGCTTTGGATTCTGTGTCTCATTCTCTCTCTGTCCTTCTCCCGCTCAAATTCTGTCTCTGTCTCTCAAAAAAATAAAAGTAAAAAAATACTTTTAAGTGGCTAGAATGGTAATTTTATGTTGTGTATATTTTACCACAATAATAATCAAACAAATAAAAAAAGAAAAAAGAACATATAACATGCAAGTGTATCCATTTAGACACAGTTACAAATACACAATAGGGAACACAATAGATGAATTAGAACATAATTATGTTGTAGAATATTTGCCCAATTGTTCAAAGAGTTAAAGTAAGTCTGTATCTCTGAAATTTATATACCATGTAGTTATAGATAAAATTACTTTAAATGAAATATCAAGCATTCATAACTGCATTTAACAAAAGGTACAAGCCCTAAAAACTAACATTTAAAACAGAAAAGTTCCGAACCATAAAACCATTAAAAGACTCACATATAAAATATAAAATGTCCACAACATAATTCAATGTGCTTTAAACAAAATATATAGGGGCTCCTGGGTGGCTTAGTCGGTTAAGCGTCCGACTTTCGCTTAGGTCATGATCTCGCGGTTCGTAGGTTCAAGCCCTGCGTCGGGCTCTGTGCTGACTGACAGCTCAGAGCCTGGAGCCTGTTTCAGAGTCTGTCACTCCCTCTCTCTGACCCTCCCCTGCTCACGCTGTCTCTCTCTCTCTCTCCTAGAAATAAATAAAACATTAAAAAAAATAAACAAAATATATAAAATTGTGGTCTTCAGGTATCTCCCTCAGAGGATTAAATGGGAAAAAGTTTGTTATAATCCACCTTAGAATTGAATACAATTTAGCTAAGATTTTGGCATTATTCATGAATTCCCCAAATCAAAAACTTCATGAACTGTCTTTTAGTCAGGATAGTAAGAAATGCCTCAAACATAAATCTACTTGGCTTTCTCGTTGCTAGAGATCAGGAAGAAAAGCAAATTCCTATGTACTATGATCCTCACATATAAATGGATCTTCATATGAAATTGTAGCACAGGCACTTTAAACCTGAGGGCGCATGATGTTGATGGAACATGAGTGCTGTAGTCACAAACATCTGGGTTCTGCTCTGTGACCTCTGGCAAATGACAGCCTGAGCCTCCTCAGTTTCCACTTCTTTAGAATGGGTATAATCTTCAGGCTGACAGGAGTATCATGTGAGATCACACATATACCACCTGGCCACCTTCCTAGAGTTTTGGGTTCATGCTTTTCTCTGACACCTAAGGCTTTCACTCATCAACATCCAGCACCCAGCATGCTGACGCCTTGATACCCACCAAGGGGAAACTCACTTGATCCTGCTAGTCAGAAAAAGGTATCTCCAAAAATTTATTGTTTTCTATAATTACTCCCTAACGTCCTAGGAGCTGGCTTCTGACCATATTAAGCTATAGAAACTATAAACATCACCCCCTTCAAATCTCAGTACTCATGGCTAACAGGTACAAAATGTCAATAGAACTTTCTGTATGGCAGACATTGCTCTTAGCACTTTTTGTGTACTAATTCGTTTCAGCCTCACAATAACCCTATAAGATACATAGGTATTATTAATAGTCCCATTTTACAGATGAGGTCATTGAGGCACTGCTCATAAGTTACAGGACTCGAAGTCAGGTAATCTGGCTCAAGTCTGCAATGTCTCATGACCTCTTCTTTTTGCTCCTTGTCTCTCTTAAAACCATTTTCTGCCAACAGTTACACTCTTGGATCTCCTGCTGCTGATACATCCTTTTAGGACTGTCTGCTGGCTCTTCTTCCACTCTTCTATCTCAATGCAGACATCTCCAAAAGTTTTAGGCCACCCATCTCCTACACTACTTTGAAGAGCCCAGTACTCCTCTCACTTCAGGTATCAGCCTTATACTGATAATTCACAAATTTAAATCTCTGGCCTATAACTATAATGCCATCTCTTGGCCTATTTAAGTCACTCCCTTTTCTTCTGTACAAATGCAAATCTAGCCATTCTCATCTAAATATTTGTTCCAGTTGATTTCAGTGCATAACAAGATACCTCAGAATTTAGTGGTATACAACTATTTTATTATGTCCCTGGATTCTGTGGGTCAGGAATCCAGACAGAGCACAGAGAAGATGACTGGCCTCTATGCCTCAATGTCTGGGGCCTCAGTGGAAATGGCTGGAAGCTGGAATCACCTGGGGGAATCTACTTACCTGTCTACTGTTCAGTGCTAGCTGTGGGGCTCAGGGGGAACCTCAGGTAGAGCCATTAGCCAGAATACCCACCAGTGGCCATTCCGTGTGGCACAGCTTCCTCACAGCATGGCTGTGGACTTAGGGCCCCAAAATGTCCTACAGTCTTAAAACACTTCTCAATTAATCCAATCTTACAGTTCTCCCTCACCATAAAGAAGGACTAGATTAAGTATCATGTGCTTTTTCACATACCTTCTTACTTCTTAGAAGAGTCCAGGCAAAGCAGGTATTACCACCCTTTACAAAAAGGGGGAAATAACAAAGTTTAGAGATATGCCAGTACTTATACAGATAGCTAAAAGACAAGATCACATTCAAACGCAGTCTCTTTCTATATGCAATAACAATCACAAAGAAGATCAAACTCACAACTATGTTATGTCCAACTATTTTTTTCTAATTTCAGGGTAAACATTTTCAGTTACCAGATTTTTCTTGTTAGCTAGCTAGCTAGGAAAAGTTGTATTTCTTTTACTTCTTGATTTGAAACAATTTTACCACAATATTTTTTTAACGGTTTATTTCTTTTTGAGAGACAGAGACAGAGCATGAGATGGAGAGGGGCAGAGACAGAGCATGAGATGGAGAGGGGCAGAGACAGGGAGAGACGCAGAATCCAAAGCAGGTTCCAGTCTCTGAGCATCAAGCACAGAGCCCCATGTGGGGCTTGAACTCACGAGCTGTGAGATCATGACCTGAGCCAAAGTCTGACACTTAACCAGCTGAGCCACCCAGGCATCCTGCCATCATATTATTAATTTATCTATTTGAAAATAAATGCACATACCTCAAAACTCAAAAACTGAAAATAGTGAAAAGTCTTGCTTCTATTCTTACCTGTTATTCCAGTTCATATTCCTGATGAACATGTAAGCACTTGTGTATCCTCCAATTCTTAATACCAATACAAACATGTAACTATCTCCCCTGTACCCCATTTTCCCTACAAAATATAACTCTTCTGCATAATTTAGCCATTCTAAGGGCCTAGACATTGAGATTGCTTCCACATTCAATGCTACAGTGATTAACTCTGAGCATATGTCATTCCATGCATACAAGTACCTATCTAAGATAAATTCCCAGAGGCAGGATTTTCAAGTAGAATATACAAGTCTGTATGTGACAGATGTTGTTAAATTATCTTCCATAAGGACAGTTACCCTTTCAACAGTAGTATTTGTTTCCCCATCACCTTAATAACATAATGGGGTATCAAATTTCTGGACTTTTGCTAATCTGATCTATCTTGGAGAATGTGCCATGCGCACTTGAGAAGAAAGTAAATTCCCTGGCCTCAGGATGTAAAGTTCTAAATATATCCGTCAGATCCATCTGGTCCAATGTGTCTTTCAAGTCCATTATTTCTTTAGTGATTTTCTGTCTGGTTGACCTATCCATTGCTGTAAGCGGAGTATTAAAGTCCCCTGCTATTAGCACATTCTTATCTATAAGCTTGTTTCTGTTTGTGATTAATTGTTTTAGATATTTAGGTGCTCCCATATTTGGTGCGTAGACATTTATGATTGTTAGTTCTTCCTGATGGATGGACCCTGTAATTATTATGTAGTGCCCTTCTTCATCTCTTGTGATTGTCTTTAATTTAAAGTCCAGTTTGTCTGACATAAGTATCGCTACTCCGGCTTTCTTTTGATTTCCTGTAGCATGATATATATTTCTCCATCCCCTTACTTTTAATCTGAAGGTATCTTCCCGTCTAAAATGAGTTTCTTGTAGACAGCATATTGATGGATTTTGTTTCTTAATCCATTCTGCTACCCTATGTCTTTTGATTGGAGCATTCAGCCCATTTACATTCAGTGTTATTATTGAAATATGTGGGTTTAGAGTCTTTGTATCTTTTGTAGGGTTCATGTTTGTGGTGGTGTCTCTGGTATCTTTGTTCCTTGCAACCTTTCCTTCAGAGCATCCCCCTCAGGATTTCTTGTAGGGCTGGCTTCGTGATGACAAATTCTTTCAATTTCTGTTTATTTGGAAAGGTTTTTATCTCTCCTTCTATTTTGAATGACAGGCTTGCTGGATAGAGGATTCTTGGCTGCATATTTTTACTGTTCATCACATTGAAGATTTCCTGCCATTCCTTTCTAGCCTGCCAAGTTTCAGTAGATAGGTCTGTCACCACTCTGATAGATTTCCCTTTGTATGTTAGGGCCCTTTTCTCCCTAGCTGCTTTCAAAATTCTCTCTTTGTCCTTGTATTTGGCCATTTTCACTATGATATGTCGTGCAGAAGATCGATTCAGGTTACGTCTGAGGGGAGTCCTCTGAGCCTCTTGTACTTCCACATTTACTTCCTTCCCCAGGTCGGGGAAGTTCTCTGCTATAATTTGTTCCAGGACTCCTTCAGCACCTTTCCCTCTCTCTTCCTCTTCTGGGATTCCTATGATACGGATATTGTTGCGTTTGACCGTATCGCTGAGCTCTCGAATTCTTCTTTCCTGTTCCTGGATCAGTTTGTCTCTTTTTTTGTCAGCTTCTTGTTTTTCTATAATGGTGTCTTCTAAATCACTTATTCTCCTTTCTGCCTCTTCAATCCGTGCATTGGAGGCCTCTAATTTATTATGTATCTCATTTATCGCATTTTTTAATTCTTCGTGCCTATTTTTATTTTCCATTCTGTCTGTAGCCATAGTTTCTTTGATGTCCCCTATGTTTTTTTCAAGCCCAGCTATTAATTTTACCATTATTATTCTAAAATCTTGTTCAGTGATGCTGCTAATATCTGTTTTGAGCAGTTCATTAGCTGTCATTTCTTCTTGGAGTTTCTTTGGAGGAGAGGTCTTTCGTTTCGTCATTTTAGTTAGCTTTCCGGCTCTTGTTGGTTTTAAAGACCTATTATTCTCTCTGTTTCTATGAGCACTGCTATATCCAAGAAGGCTCTTTGACTTTCCAGGGCCTACCCTTTCAGAGAGTGTTTTTTGAATGGTATCCCCTGGTCTCTCTTGTTGGGACCTTGGTTATTTTATTTTCCTATTCGTAGTGATATTTGGGACTCTCCACCTTGTGCACTCTAGCTTGTTTCTTGAGGTAGCCCTCTCAGGCAGGGATGGGCGTGGCGTGATCCAATGCCTCAGGCGGGAGCTCTGCCTCGGCGGTTGTGGGGAGGAGAGTGACGGTGCTCCAGTCCCTTCTCGAAGCAAGCGCTGCTCCTCACTCTTTTGGGGGTGTAAACTCCCCGTACCAGGGGCGCAGCCGAAGTTGGTTGCACTCTTCAACCCAGGGCAGTTCCAATCTCCAAATCCCCGTCCGCGCGCCCCGCTGAAGTTGCCTTAGACACCGGACTTTTGCTAATCTAACAAAGAAAGGATGTATCTTGGGGGAGTCCGTGTGCATTTTCCTTATTGAGGGTGAGGTCCAGCATCTTTCCAACTATTTAAAAATCATCTGCATTTCCTGTCCCGTGAACTGTCTGCTTACATGTCTTCCCAACATTCAATTGTGTTTCTGGCTTTTCTCTCACAATATCTAGCATCTCTTTTTATATTAGTGTGATTATCCTGTCGTCTCTGATAAGAGTTGTAAATATTTCTTCCCATTCTGCCATTTGACTTCATTTGTATTAGTATTTCACATGTGAAAATTCATAGTTTTTATGTAAAGTTTAATTATTTTCTTCTATGGCTTCTAGACTGAGTCACAGTGAGGTAGATCTCCACTGCAGAATTAAAGAAATTAACAACCTTTTATATTTTTAAGCTTTATTTTAAATACTTTTAAACTTACAAAATAATTGTAAAGATAGCCTAAAGTATTCTCTATACCTTCTTTAGAGAACTCTAGTCGATAAATTCAAAAGGAATTAAAGAACCAAACATTATTATTTTGCAACTTCTAATAATTACTGGATGCTGGTAACACCTAAAACTGATCAACTTTAACAACCAACTTGCAGTTGGAATAACTTATGGCTTTTTTCATAAAGATAAGTCCTTTACATTGTTCTTTAGTGTATAAAACAACCAGTATTTATGGAACACCTATGCAGAGAGCATTGTGGTAGAAGAAAAGTAAGAGTTAAGAGGGGGTCTTTGTCTTTATGAAATAAATTCAAACATTCATCAAGTCATCCACATGTGCTGGGCAATTTGCTAGGCATTCAATGATGAGTACAAACAGTCCCTCTTCTCTAAAAGAGTCTAAAAAACTGCTACTGAGGCTATAATCAGGCAAAATTATAGTGAGTAAATGTCCTCTCAGCCTCGAGTGTAACAAATTTACCTCAGTTCAAAAAATCTTTGATCAACCCAAACCAAATTATCCCCAAATCTAATTACCGCAGACTCAACAGAGAATGTAGAACCATAGGGAAAATATTCATTTATATAAACTGGAATTAGGAATGGTTCATATAATCCAGGATTTGTAATCTAGGACTCCCCAAAGATTAGATAGTTGCCCTCTCCTGGCAAATTTTAATACTGCAGTCTGGCCCAACCTAATCCTGGAATCAAATTACAGGGGTACACTGCAAATGAATCAGTGTGAGAATACCCAGCCATGGGAGAGTTTCAAGAGCTGAACAAAGAAAACAGTAGAGAAATTTTTTTTAAAAGGAGAGGGAAGAGTGGGGAGGCTTAAATAAATCTGTAAAATATTATGAGTAAAATTAGATAGAATGTTAGAGATTAGGACTCTCATTCTCTATCATCCTCCCAATGCTGCTACTTTCAAGATAGGATCTTGGAAAGGTCCTCTCTGTGTTTCAGTTTCCTTATCTATAAAATGGGAATAATATCACCTACCCCCTAGGGCTCTTGTGAGGGCAACCAAGGCTATCCGTGTCAAGGACTCGGAACACTGTTCAGCACCTAGTAAGTCCTCAGCAGTGTCTGTGTTATTCGGATGTCAGCTCAGGCATCCATGCTCCTATTTCCCAGCAGAGATAAACTCCTTTGCTAAGTGTCTTGCTGACCTGCGGCCTCTTTATCCTTACCTTTCTCAATCTGTAATCACATACATTCACTCATGCGATTCTGATGAATATCTGTTTTTGTCCAAAAGACTATAAATTCCATAAGGGCAGACACCATATCTGGTTTTACTCATCCTATGTTCCTAGCATTCAGTGCAGGGCCTGGCACTCAGTGAAATTTGTTGAACGAAACTGTAAAGCTGCCAGTCAGTCTTCAGAATAGTAGTATTTAGCACCGGTATGGGTATAGGTTGAATTGTGTTCCCTCCCCAAAAAGATACGTTGAAATCCTAAACCCTCATAGCTCAGAATGTGACCTATATAGAAATAAACTAATCACATCTGCAATAACTGTAATTATGATGGGGCATATTGGACTACAGTGGACTCAGTCCTATGTGATTGGTAACTCTAAAAGAGGATAATTTGGATGCCGACAGAGGCAGGGATTGGAATAATGCGAGCAAACACTGAAGACTGATAGCTATCACCGGAAGCTGGGCAGAGGCAAGAAAGGTCTCCCCACTAAAATTTTCAGAGGGAGTGTGGTTATATGCACACCTTGATTTTGAACTTCTAGCCTTTAGAACTGTGAGACAATAGACATCTGTTGTTTAAAAAAAAAATTTAATGCTTTTACTTATTTCTGAGAGAGAGATAGTGGGAGCAGGGGAGGGTCAGAGAGAGAGGGAGACACAGAATCCAAAACAGGCTCCAGGCTCTGAGCTAGCTGTCAGCACAGAGCCTGACGCGGGGCTCAAACCCACAAACTGTAGATCATGACCTGAGCTGAAGTCCGAAGCTCAACCGACTGAGCCACCCAGGTGCCCCGAGATCTGTTGTTTAAACAGCCCATTTCTGATACTTTATGTCAGCCAATGAAACTAAGACAAGAACTAATCTAATGGCTTTGTTTAGTATTTCAAAGTTATGTGTAGGGATTTTTTCTCCTCCCAGGACAGAAAAATTGTTTATAGATAATATATTTTTAAAAGAAACCGTCAGGGCAAGGTTTTCTCCTCCATTCTCAATGACTTCTTAATGGCTTTTTTAAAAAACTGTTTTGTTTTTTAAATGTTTATTTATTTTTGAGAGAGAGAGGGAAAGACAGAGGATCTGAAGTGGCCTCTGTACTGACAGCAGATAGGCTGATATGGGGCACAAACTCATGAACCCTGAAATCATGATCTGAGCTGAACTTAACCAACTGAGCCACCCACGCTCCCCTTTAATGTTTACTTATTTATTTTGAGAGAGAAGAGCATGAGCAGGGGAGGTGTAGAAAGAGAGGGAGAGAGAATCCCAAGCAGGCTCCATGCTGTCAGCACAGAGTCTAACAAGGGGCTCAATCTGACAATCCAGGAGATCATGACCTGAGCCAAAATCAAGAATCACTTAACCAACACCCCAATGACTTCTAAACAGCTTTAATCAACTTTGACTACTCTCAAATTCCAAATACCTCAACAGCCTCATTATTTTTAGTTCTTTATTTATAATACTCTTTCTAGCAATAAATAGAACTAAGTCCTACATAAGTATTCATTAGCAAAACAAAACAAAAATTATTAGTGAATCAAGATTTAAATGAACTACAAATATCCAAAAATAGCACCTCAATAATGAGATTAACTTTTCTTTAATATACTTTCAAACTTGGAACGTAAACTCACCTTTCACCCATAATATGGGAGGAATAGTAAATAATTTGACTTTCTGCCCCATTCATACCTCATAAATTGTTACAGTTTTTAGTTCTTCGTTAGTCTGATTTGGTAAATCGCAAAGATTGATGATTAAAAAAAAATCTTTATGGGGCACCTGGGTGGCTCAGTTGGTTAAGCGTCCGACTTTGGCTCAGGTCATGATCTCACGGTTCGTGGGTTTGAGCCCCACGTCGGGCTCTGTGCTGACAGCTAGCTCAGAGCCTGGAGCCTGCTTCTGATTCTGTGTCTCCCCCTCTCTCTGACCCTCCCCTGCTCATACTCGCTTGCTCTCTCTCTATCTCTCAGAAATAAATAAAACATTAAAAAAAAATCTTTGTGAGTGCTAAGCACATTCAGCATGAAGTGGCTAAGACTCATTTTTGTATAAACAAAGTGTCTAATTGCCCTGTGTTATCTTTAAGGAATAGGTATCATCTCACAGTAAAAATGATTGAGGCTGGGACAAGACTCCTTAACCCTGGTGGGAAGACAGTTAAGAAGTCCATCACCTGTGGTACCATCTCCTCCTGCTACATTATATACATGCTCACAAACTTCCCAAAATTTGGGACACTGTCAACTTGATTTATGAGAACTGCTTTGGCATCCTGGATGAGATAAGCTAAAACCTACTTTAACTAAAAATGTGACAGAAGAGTCAAGACTCTTGAGTGTTCCCATAAACTCATAAGGAAGACAATTGATGAGACAGTCATATGCACTTAACCTTTGGTAGATAATGCTATTTAAGAATTATTCCCATTTACACCCAGGAGGGAACAGGGAATAGAAAGGATTAGACACAGGGACAAGAAGACCAGGAACCCCAGAGAACAGTAGACCCTCCAGTCTAATTAAGGTTCTGAACAAAATATTGGAAATACAGGAAAGATCCCTTATTGAGAAAGGAGACCTCATCAAGGTAAACTCTGAATACATAAGAAAACTAGGATGCGGTTAAACGGAAATTGGACAGCAACAGATAAAGACCACCCGGCCCAAGAATCACCGTGTGATGCCAGATTCAAGAGAGAGCCGGTCCCTGGGAGAGGTGACAGTATCTCTTTCAGAACGCCCTCCAGCCTACAAGCTAAAGCCCAGTGGTGAACAGTAACCAGGAGACTTGCACAACCCTGACACAGCCCCACCTTCAGTGATCACAGATGTACCCATGGTAAGGTACACACTGGAAAGTAGAGGAAAGGTACACTAGGCAAGGGTCATGGAGAGAAGGGGCAGTGCGGGAAGAAATGACAAACTCCCCAGAACACCAGAATTTAGCATCAATCCACTCAGGAGGAACAAAAAATAATACAGAGAATAATTTGGGGAATTTTCTATTTAACAACACTGAAGTCAACACCATTAACCAGGAGTTACTATAGACAGATATAAAAGTACAGAGTATCTTGTTTACAAGGATAGAACAGTGAGAGTTTGAAAGAAGTTTATTTCTATCCCAAACAATCTATGGTAGTCACAGACTTATGCTCTCTAAAGAAATAAAAATTAGGGACTGTTCAGGATTTTCTTTATTACTCTCTGTCATATTTGCTGCAGAATTAAAATCTCCTTCCTTCTCTCTACCACCTTGGCTGGCCCAAGACCTGAACCACTGCCCTTTGAGGTTTATTCCTTTAAGTTCAGCACCATCCTCGTTAAGCTCTCCTCTTCGTCTTCTAACTGTGTCCCTCTAAGAAATATACATTGATTCCTTAAGTGTAATCCCCTAGAAAGAGGCTTTCAAACTTTTGACCACAGCCCACAGTTCAGAAATATATTACATCTGGAGCCAGTACATACCAAAAAAACACCTATGAAACCAACTCAGAAGCTCCTCACAACTTGTATCCTTACTACATATTATAAATGCATCTTCTCCATTCTACTCCACCTATTTAATTTTTTTAACGTTTATTATTTTATTTTTTTTTAATTTTTTTTAATGTTTTTTATTTATTTCTAGGAGAGAGAGAGGCAGCGTGAGCAGGGGAGGGTCAGAGAGAGAGGGAGTCACAGACTGAAACAGGCTCCAGGCTCTGAGCTGGCAGTCAGCACAGAGCTTGATGCGGGGCTCGATCTCACTAACCGCGAGATCATGACCTAAGCGAAAGTCGGACGCTTAACCGACTAAGCCACCCAGGCGCCCCTGTTTATTATTTTAGAGAGAGAGAGAATGCGAGTGGGAGAGGTGAAGAGAGAGAGCGGGCCAGAGGATCCGAAGCAGGCTCCATGCTGACAGCACCCAACCTGATGGGGGGCTTGAACTCACAAACCATGAGATCATGACCTGAGCCTAAGTCAGATGCTCAACTGACTGAGCCACCCAGCTGCCACTCCACCTATTTTTTTTAAGTTTAATTTTATTTATTTTGAGAGAGAGAGAGAGAGCAAGCAGGGAAGGCGCAGAGAGAGAGAGGGAGACAGGATCCCTAGCAGAGATTATCTGTGCTATGAGTGCAGAACCAGGTATGGAGTTTGAACTCATGAACTGTAAGATCATGACCTGAGTTGAAATCAAGAGTCCAGTGCTTAACAGACTGAGCCACCCATCCGCCCCTACACCACCTGTTTTTATGCTGGTAACCCAACTGTTAGGTCACAACTCATAATTTGAAATACTTGGTAGATAAGATACAAAATAAGAAAGAAGGTATAAGTTCTGCATTCTGACTGTGGGAATTCAAACATCAGCCCTACCACTTGAAGCTGTCAAACTGTCTGCCTCAATTTCCTTGTCATGGGCATAAAAGAACAGCGTTTATCTCAAAACTAAGGATTAACCAAGACTCTCCACACAAAGCACTTAAAGCATCACAAATATTCAATTAATGGCTAGTAATAGTTCTTAAATGGTCTGCAGACTTTTTTCAGTATGATAAAATATACTTAAAATTCATCATTTTAACCATTTTAAAGTGTACAGTTCAGTGGCATTTTAGTACATTCATAATGCTGTGCAAACACCACCACAATTCTCTAGTTCCAGAACATTTTCATCACCCCAAAAGGAAACCCATGAAGCAGCCACTCCCTATTCTCTCCTCCTCCTCTCCTCAGGCCCAGACAACCCCTGATCTACTTTCTGTCTCTAGGTCCAAGGACCTTTTTAAGTAATAAATTAACATTTGACTGAAACGGTTTTCTAAGGTAGACTTACGTGTTCTTTGGATTCATTAGCCCTATGGCTCATGAGACAAACTTCTGCTCACCGTTTGTTTAAATAAACCTTGTGAGTACCTTAGGTAATTCTGTGACCTTTAGGCAATTCTGTGACCTGTCTTTGGAGTCGGGAATCCCTCTGTGAATTTGGAAAGATGCCCAAAGTCTGACCAATGTTATGGAAGAGACTGCTTTCAGTGTCCCCAAGAGGCAGAATGAGCAAGGCCCTAAAAGAGGTTTCTTCATTACCTCGTGGAAGATAACCGAATGACAGAATATTCACCAAATGAAGACTGCTTATTTTTCAGTCTTTGCATTTTGAGATTCGGCTCTTGAGACTTGGAAATTTTACCATCAAGAGGTAGAAAAGTGAACTTGGACACAGAACTAGAGGCCCACTTCTTGGCTTTGGTGTGTAGTATCATTTCCTTTTGGGGCCCCACCCCTCTCACACTGATTTCCCACCCTTCCTTTGGGGTGTGGAAGACTGGGCAAAAAATAACTTTGTTCTTCCCAGGATCCATTGGGTGAATCGCCGGATACGTGATCAAAAAAATAACAGGGACAGGGAAGTTACCTCGCAAGGCAGCACTCATATTCCTTGAGAAATGATGAAGCCAGAGGCTTCTCAGGCCAAATAAATAAATGTCACCAAGAGGCACAGAAGATTTGAACGGGAAAACAACGTCCTCGGTCCCAGCTGCAGAAGTCAGACCGTATCTTTCTCTTTTTTGTGAAGACCAACACCGTTCACCCAGGAAAGAGGCAGCGAAATCCTCATTTTCCATTCTCCCTCCCCATCCCCTGCTGCTTTCTGGCCTTCGCGGCGGCGGCGAAAGCCTGACCCGCCTCAAGCACGGATAGCATTGGGCAAAGTCGGCTTAAAGGTACTCCGATTCCGGGTACCAGAGCCAAGCAAACCTCCCCGACCCCCGAGGAGTAGCTTTATGGCTTTTGAGCTTTCACTGTGGGACCGGGGACTTCAAACAGCCAACTAGTCCGAGAAACTCACGCCTCAAACCCTGGGGGAATCCTGAGATGGAGTTAACGATGTGGACCAAAGACCACTACACCTTTCCGAAGACCCGGGTGACCCCTGGCAAGTCAGTGAAAGTGCGGGTCTCGGAGTCTGCCACAAAGGATCACCCCCAGCGCTCCAAGAGACGAAGCCGAAGCTTCACCCCAGACCCCCCAAAAAGTGAGACCTCGAGAAAGACGAGCTGGGAAGCCCTCCCTTCCGCAAGGGCCAGGTGATCCTAAATCCTGGCAAGTGTAGGCCCTGCACGTGCGTCAAGCGGCCGGCCCTGGACGCTCAGGCAAAAGGGGCTCCAGCAGCCCCCCACCTGGCAGGGAGCTCAGTGACCGCGGTCCCAGGGCGCCGGAAGGTTCAAGGACAGGGCTGCACGCAGGGCTGGGAGGACCCGGCAAGGACAGCTGCGCGGACCGCCGGGGCGAGAGGCGGCTGCCTCTCCGTGCGCCAGAAACGCGTCCCGCACAGGGCTCTCTCCAGGCCAGGCCAGCGGAGCCCAGCGCGGAAGGCGGGGTGCGGAAGGTGACGGCACTCGGCTCACTCCGCCAAGAGTGAAGCAACTCCGGAAACTTCCCGGAGCCGGCGCGCGCCTCCCGCCGCCACCTACTCCGCGCCCCTGCGGCCGGCGGGCGCACTGACCTGAGATGGTCTCCTGGTAGCCCTTGGTGAAGAACTGCATGGCTGTGGCCGCCCTCCAGGGCGTCTTGAGCAGTCCCTGCCGCTGGGGGTCCTCGCCTAGCGAGCGCAGGATAGACGAGTAGGCGGCCGCCAGGTTGGGGAGGTTCAGCTCATTATCCTCCTCGCTGCGCGGCCGTTCGCCCTTCCAGCCGTCCGCCGGCTGGACGCTCTTGATCTCCGGCCGCGGCGACTTCTCGGCCGGCCCGCTCGGCCCGGGTCGCGGCGGCTCCCTCTCGGGGAACCCATTACTGCACCTGGCGCCCCGCGGCTTGGCCGGCGCCCGCACCGGACCCTTCTCCATGGACCTGCCGCTGCCGCTCCGGAGGGACTCTGGGACGCTTCGGGGACTGCAAGTAAACTGCACCGGCGGCCGCAGGCAATAGGTTGTGGCCAGGATCACCTGAGGAAAGTAGGCGACAGGCCAGTGACACTCTCCTAGACAGGGACAGCAGAGCGCTGGAGAGCGCGGCAGTGCCTCCTATTTATGGGCTGGCGGCTCTGGCGGCGCCGCGGGGCGTTCCCATTGGCCGGAGCCTCCGCGCGTCACGGCGCTCGGCCCGCCCCTCCCCTGTCCTCGGCCCTGTGCCTGAGAGGGGGCGGCCCCGCGGACCTGGTGCGAGGGTCGCTCGACCCCTGCGAGCTCCGCAAAGGCGGCCGCCGCAGGCAGTGGAGGGGACCCGCGCCAGGCGGAAGGAGGGGGTTGCATCCCTTGGGTTGTGGCGGCGCGAACCGAATCCGAAAGGAGGTAAGTGTCGAGCGCTGGAACCTAGACTGGGAAGTGCACGCTCTGGGCGCCCGGCGAGCCCTCTTCTCTTCGGCCGAGAGAACGCTTCCTCACAAGTGCTCGTGTCCCCTCTCTCTTCGAGGGATGGCCAAACAGGTGGCCTCGCCGGAGCAAACACTGCGTTAAGCTGTCGGTAAGAAACTCCATTCTTAACGCTTTTAGGGCGGGAGAATAATATGGCATGACACTCTTGGTTCGTTCGTTAAAAATACGTCCAACGCACCTGCCGCCTATGAGAACCCACTCGCCGCTCTGAGAGTGTTGCACCAAGTGGCCCTTACGTGAGTCCCTGTATCTAGGAGGATGGCATTTGTGATTTCCAGAACTTTGACCCTGGAGAATAATTGATTTGTAAGAGAAGAAAAGTTAGGACTTTCATTAAAAACCCACTTGCGTTGTGTGCATATTTGGTACTGATCATTTTGGAATGACGTGCTAAGCTCCTCTCCCCAGATGTTGGTGCAAATTGCGAAACGTTATTGATCAACTGGACTCGTAACCAGTGACATCAGCTTTGACTGTTTTAAGACTTAAAAGTGGGGGGCTTTTTAATGGGATTTTTTCCCCTCACTTGGGCAATTATTTCATAATGCCAAAGGTAAGTTTTAAACATGTACCAAATTAATTATAATTTGCTGCGGGGAGTCCCTCATGTTGATTTTCTGACATATATACAGGTATTTTAAAAGCTTAGAATCAGACAAACCAGGAGGGAAGCCCCTGAAATTATTCTATACTAATATGGTAGCTCAGTCATTATAGTTATTAATTAGTATTTATTGGATGTCAGCTCCAGAGGCATAGCCTTGTTCTTAACATCAAGGAGAGAAATATGGAAATTACTTGACCTCCTCAGCACCTTTAGTATAAAATAGAAGTATTCGTGTGAATGTGTGTTTTAAAGATAATTGTTGAATTATTATATACACTAAAAACAGAGCTACGTAAATCAAGAAACATGACCATGCCTTGGAAAACCTCTTTGTCACTGCTAATATTTTTGTAAGCCTCCTCCCACCCTCCACCATCAACAGATTCCTGCAACATTTTTGCCCATAATTGCACTGCCCACTGCCCACTGGTATTTCCTGGTCAGAGTTATTTACTGGGTCTCAAACTGTTTCAGCATATGCCCAGACTTTTATGATTCTGATGTACAAGGAAGGTTAAGAATCACTGCCAGGGTGCTTGGGTGCCTCAGTCAGTGAGGCATCCGATTTCCGCTCAGGTCATGATCTCACAGTTCATGGGTTCACACCCAGCGTCGGGCTCTGTGCTGACAGCTCAGAGCCTGGAACCTGCTTCAGGTTCTGTGTCTCCCTCTCTCTCTGCCCTTCCCCGCTTGTGCTCTATCTCTGCCTCTCAAAAATAAATAAACATTAAAAATTAAGAAAAGAGAACTGGCCTTGTATTTAACAAATGAAAACAAAGAGACCAAGCGAGGTACTTTTCTAAATGGAGGGATTGATTCAATGAAGACACTTTCAGTAAGATGTTTTTAATTTTTAGTGGCAATCTTTTGCCTTCCTTTAAAAACATCTGTAAACATTACCTAATATCATATTCCCCAAAGACAATTTCTAATTAAACTTTTACCCTAAAAATTAACATTTTCTTATGAACACTGCCACTGAAGCATTAGCACTTTTGTTACCAAATACTGCAAAATCTCCGGATTTGTTCGATAATTAGTTGTAAAATGGAGGCAATGCCTTTCAGCCAAATGCCCAGAGATAATACAGGGAAGCTTTAAAATCACTTTTATATAGGGGCGCCTGGGTGGCTTAGTTGGTTGAGCGTCCGACTTCAGCTCAGGTCATGATCTCACGGTTCGTGGGTTTGAGCCCCGCGTCAGGCTCTGTGCTGACAGCTAGCTTGGAGCCTGGAGCCTGTCTTCAGATTCTGTGTCTTCCTCTCTCTCTGACCCTCCCCTGCTCACATTGTCTCTGTCTCTGTCTCTGTCTCTGTCTCTGTCTCTCTCTCCCTCTCTCTCTCTCAGAAATAAAGAAAACAATAAAAAAATGTTTTTAAATCACCTTTATATAAACAGTTTAACAGTGAAATGTAGGTAGTTGGTAGGGGTGGTTATAAGTAGAAATGAGAGAAAAAGGAGGAATAAACTAAAATTGGAGGGATGTGTTCCACAGAATTTATTAACAAAATAGTGCAACAGTAAAACTATGTGCATTCTCAAGCAGGAATTGTAATGGCATGTATGTATCTAATCCAGTAAGGGACCCATTTTCACCTTGGAGCCAACCTGGGAGCTGCTTTCTATCTAAAGGCCAAGGATTTTTTTTTTAACCCCCCAATTTTAGGGAAGTAGCAGAACAGAGAAACAGATGAGTGAAATTCACAGTATCAGAGATTGAATACTGTAAAGCTATAGAAATACATAGTCACTTGCCAAGGATAGCATGTAACTAATGTTAGGCATTTGTCAATGGTAACTGGAAAAGCAAATTTCTTTAAGTGCACTTGATGGAGATTATATATTTGAGATTCAAACTTCAGAGGATATTCTTGAGTCAGGTGGAAAAATACACAAGAAAAATGCCCATATTCTACTCCTAACTTCCAGAAGTAGGACTGTGGAATCAATATACTCCTGAGATGTCTCACTAAATCCCTCAAATGTCAGGAGAAGCAAATCAAATTGAGTCCCTTTCTTCTCTTCTGACTGAGGAGGAATAGGACAACTTTTGGAGAGAAAAATGGAAGAACACAAACATTGAGGTGACTCCCTGAGATGGAAGGAAAGATCAAGGGCTCCATACTGAGTTGAGGAAACTGTCCAAAACCCAAAGATACCTCACAAGGGAAGGGTAGACATACCCCAATGTCACATGTTCCCAGCAGAGGATCTTAAATACCATTTCAAATGAACTACTATGTGCTAAAAAGAGGGATACTCATGAAGAGTGCACTCTACCACAGATGAACACTGTCCCAAACTTTATATTCCCTTATTGAAGAAAGGATTTATTACAGTCACCTCAAGTCCCAAACTGTAGTAGAGTCATGAAAGCAAATGAGCTTCTGCACTAACGTGAAACACAAAGAAGTCACCCTCAATAATATCAGGCATGGATGGAACAGAGAAACAACATGGCAACTATGCAAACAAATAACAGCCAAATTAAACTAAACAAAGGTGGAAGTAATACAGCACATAGAAGACACAAAGACAAAGAAAGCAACTGAGTAGGAAATAAAGCTCATGGAACAGAAGCAGATTGCTCACAAATGATTTATGTTACAAAACAAATTAATAAAAACATGAGTTCAATATGATAAAAAAAAACAAGATAATAAAATTGAAAAAAGAGTTACAGATCTAAGGAAATATATTGAGGACAATCATTATTATGAAATTCATTATAAAGAATTGTATATAAAATAGATACTGTTGAAAATTTAATTACTGGGGCGCCTGGACAGCCAACTCTTGGTTTTGGCTCAGGTCCTGATCTCATGGTCATGAGATCAAGCCCCATGTGGGACTCCACACTAGGCGTGAAGCCTGCTTGGGATTTTCTCTCTGTCTCTGTTTCTTTCTCAAAAAATAAAAAATAGGGGCACCTGGGTTGCTTTGTCAGTTAAGCATCTGACTCTTGATTTTGGCTCAGGTCATGATCTCATGGTTTGTGAGTCTGAGTCCTGCATGGAGCTCTAGGCTGATAGTACAGAGCCTGCTTGAGATTCTCTCTCCCACTCTCTCTCTTCTCCTCCCTTGCTCATGCATGCTCTCTCTCAAAAAAAAAAAAAAAAAAAAAACAAAAACAAAAAAACTAACAATAAATTTAAAATAAAAATAAAAAACTTACAAAACTTACAAAATTTAATTACTAACATGAAGAAAGGCAGGTGAATGAGTGCAAAATAAGAGACAAAGATGAGAGCTATTAGAGAAAACAAAGATGATCCAGCATAAAAATAATTAGGGTTCCTAAAATAGAGAACTCAACAAATGGGAGAGAATGTAGTCAAAGATATAATACAAGCAGATTTCTCTACTAGAAATAAACCCTTATATTTATATGCAGTTGATTTGCAAAAAGAGTGTCAAGATGATTAAATAGGGTAAAGAGTCTTTTCAACAAACGATACTAGGAAAACTGGATATCCTCTTTATGCAGCAAAAGAAAGAACTTCCAGTTAAAAAGTAAATAAATCATGAGTATGAAAAATAAAGTGTAGGGAACATAGTAATATTCTTTACTTTTATATTTCAGAGAGAGAGTGTAAGCAGGGGAAAAGGGCAGAAGGAGAGAGAGAGAAAAAAAAATGTCAAGCAGGCTCTACACTCCATGTGGAGCCTGACATGGGGCTTGATCACAACCCCAGGATCATGACCTGAGTCGAAATCAAAAGTCAGTTGTTCAGCTGACTGAGCCACCCAGGTGCCCCCCCTTTTTTTAAAGTAGGTTCCACACCCAACATAGGGTTCATGATCCCAAGATCAAGAATCGCATGATCCCAAGATCAAGAATCTCATGACTGAGCCAGCCAAATGCCCCAAGTCAGTAATATTCTAATAACATATGGTGACAAATGGTAATTACACTTATTATGATGAGCATTGTCTAATGTATAGAATTGTCAGTTCACTATGTTATACCTGAAACTAATATAACATATGTCAACTATACTTAAAAAAAAAGAAAAGAAAAGAAAGAAGTTGGATTACTGACAACTATACTTAAAGAAAAGAAAGAAGTTGGATCACTGTCTCACACCATATACAAAAATTAACTCAAAATAGATCAAAGGCGTAAATGTAAGAGCAAAAATTATAAAATGCTTAGAATAAAACATAGGCATAAATCTTCATGACCTTGGAGCAGCCAATTAGATTTCTTAGAAATGGCACCCAATGAAAAGATGCTCAACATTACTCATCATCATAAAAATACAAATCCAAACCACAGTGAGATACCATTTCACACCTGTCAGAATGGCTAAAATTAACAACATAGGAAATAATAGATGTTGGTGAATGCAGAGAAACGTGAACCCTTTTACACTGTTGGTAGGAATGCAAACTGGTGCAGCTTCTGGAGTCTCCTCAAAAAGTTAGAAATAGAACCTCCCTACAACATAGTGATTGCACTACTAGATATTTACCCAAAGGATACAAAAATAAAGATTCAAAGGGGTACATCCACCCTGATGTTTATAGCAGCATTATCAACAATAGCCAAACTATGGAAAGAGCTTAAGTGTCCAACAACTGATGAGTGGATAAGGAAGATGTGGTATAGGGGCACCTGGGTGGCTCAGTCATTTAAGCATCCAACTTCAGCTCAGGTCATGATCTCATAGTTCGTGAGTTCCAGCCCCATGTTGGGCTCTGTGCTGACAGCTCAGAGTCTGGAGCCTGCTTTGGATTCTCTTTCTCTCTCTCTCTCTCTCTCTCTCTCCTCTGCCCCACTCCCACTTGCACTGTCTCTCTCTGTCTCTCAAAAATGAATAAATGTTTAAAAAAAACTAAGATGTGGTATAGATATATGATGGAATACTATTCAGCCATCAAAAAGAATAAAGTCATGTCATTCACAAGGACATGGATGGAGCTAGAGTGTATTATGCTAAGTGAAATAAATCAGTCATAGAAAGACAAATACCATATGATTTCACTCATATGTGGAATTTAAGAAATAAAATCGATGAGGGAAGAGGGGGAAAAAAGAGGGGGAAACAAGCCACAAGAGACTCTTAAACATAGAGAAGAGGGGGTTGATGGAGGGAGGTGGGGAGGTGAACTAAGTGGGTGATGGGTATTAAGGAGGGCACTTGTTATGATGAACACTGGGTGTTATATGTAAGTGATGAATCACTAAATTTTACTCCTGAAACCAAATTGCAGTATATGTTAACCAACTAGAACTTAAATAAAACTTTGAAGAAAATAAAGAAATAAATGGCCATTGAAAAAATGTTTTTATTATTTATTTTTGAGAGAGAGAGACAGAGCATGAGAAGAGGAGAGGGAGACACAGAATCCCAAGCAGGCTCCAGGCTCCAAGCTGTCAGCACAGAGCCCGACACGGGGTTCAAACCCATTAACTATCTGAGCCAAAGTCAGACACCTAACCACTGAGCCACCCAGACACCAATAAATAAATAAAATAAATATATAAATATAAAGAAAGAAAGAAAATGACACACAAAGTAAAAACAAAAAAGGGAAAAAGAAAAGATAAATTAGACTTCACCAAAATTTAAAATATAACCCACAGAATGGAAGAAAATACTTGCAAATCATGTATCTGATAAGGGATTAGTATCTAGAACTCTAACAACTCAATAAAAAGTCCAATAACCTAATATAAAAACGGGCAAAGGATTTGAATTGACATTTGTCCAAAGTAGGTATACACATGACCAATAAGCACATGAAAAAATGCTCAACATTATTAGCCATCAGGGAAATGGCAAATTAGGACCTAAGTGAATACCACTTCACACCCCTTAGGATGGCTGCATTCAAAAAGATGCTAACAAGTATTTCAGAGGATGTGAAGAAATTAGAATTCTTATACTAACTGCTAGTGGGAATGTAAAATAGTGCAGCTGCAATAGAAAATGGTCTGACATTTCCTCAAAAGGTTAAACATAGAATTCTCATACAACCCAGCAATCCTAAAGCTGTAGAAACCCAGGAGTAACAAAAAGAAGCCTATACAAAACTTATACATGAATGTTCGTAGCACCATTATTCACAATGGCCGAAAAGTAGAAACAAGCCAGGGGTGCCTGAGTGTTTCAAATGGTTGAGCATCCGACTCTTGATTTTGGCTCAGGTCATGATCTTCTGATCATGAGATCAAGCCCCACATTGGGCTCTGTGCTGTCAACCCAGAGGGATTCTCTCCCCTTCTCTCTCTGCTCCTCCCCCACTTCCTCTTTCTCTCAAAGTAAATAAATAAACATTAAACAAAGGTGGACACAACTCAAAAGTCCATCATCTAATGAGTGGATAAACTAAGTGTGATAATAAGTGTGATACACATGGACACTGGAATATTATTCAGCCATAAAAATGAAGTGTTGATATATCCAATAACATGGATGAACCTTTAAAATGTTATACTAAGTACAAAAGCAGATGCAAAAGGCCAGATAATGTGTGATTCTATTGGATGAAATACCTAGAATAAGCAAATGCACCCAAGACAAATCAGACTAATGGTTGCCATGCCCTTGTGGGAATGGGCAGTGGCCACTAATAAGTGTGGGGTTTCTTTTTGGGGTGATAAAAATTTTCTGGAATTAGTGGTGATATTTGAACAACTATGTGAATATATTAAAAACTACCAATATAATATATATATTATATATACGTATCATATATATATTGTAAATTTAAGACAAAATGCTTAACACCAAGCCGGATAAACTTCAAGGATAAGGATAGTTTCTTTTTTTTTTAAATAAATTGTTTAAGAAAATTGTTTTCTCTTGTTCTTTCTGTTTCTCTTTGTCTAGCAGATATAATTGAATTTTCAGAAGTTATTTTTTAATGTTTTATTTATTTTTGAGAGAGAGAGACAGTGTGAGCAGGGGAGGCTCATAGAAAAAGGGAGACACAGAATCTGAAGCAGGCTCCAGGCTTTGAGCTAACTGTCAGCACAGAGCCCATTGCGGGGCTCGAACCCACAAACCGTGAGATCATGACCTGAGCTAAAGTCGGACGCTCAACTGACAGAGCCACCCAGGCGCCCCAGGATAAGGATAGTTTCAAGGATAAAGTTTCTCAAGCATCCACACAAAAACAAGACAAAACAACACATTGCCTCAAAAGGTTTGGCAGTACGGACATAGGGTATCTTCCAGTTTTTCCACAGCAACAGTCGTTGCCCCACCCCCCCCAAAATACAATTTTTTCTGGAGGAGACAGATTTATAGCTTTAAGGAAGGGAAGTTACACCCACTCAAGAAAGCATTCAAGTACAAGGATACACTGCCTCAAACATCTATGAACTCAGAAACACAACATATATAATAAGTTCCTTATTGAGAAAACCACTTGATATGAGATCCTGCTAATTAAGAGCTAGTCAAAATAAAGAACTCAAGAATGAAGACATTATGGTAGGCATTTAAATATAGAATGTATGTTCTTTAAATATAAAAACAATTCTAAGTATAAAGCCAATACCAAAAGACTTTAATATCACTGTCACAGAACAGAACATGAACAGTATGAGCCTGAACAGTATAAGAATAATACAACTAACCAAAACCAAGAACTAAAGAAAGGGAGATGGGCACAGTCTTCACCCTTCATTAAAAAGGGTCAATAATACTATTTAAAGTGGAACATATTAGTAAAAAAATCTTCATGGTTTTTATAATTTATTTTTTTAACTTTTGAGGAATTTTTAAAGAAATACCACAAAGAAAATTTATGTGTCAACTTGCCCGGATATCTGGTGAAACATTTCTGGGTTCATCTGTGGCGCTATTTCCAGAAGAGAGTAGCATTTGAATTGGTGAATTGAGTCAAGAAGATTGCCTTTGCCGAAGTGGGTGGGCATCATCCAATCTGTGGAGGGCCTGAATAGAATAAAGAGGCAGAGGAAGGGCAAATTCACCCTCTGTTTGAACTAAGACACCCATCTTCTCCCACCCTCAGATACTGGACATCACTGACCCTGGTTTTCAGGCTTTCTGACTCAGATCAGGACTTCGGTCATCAGCCCCCCTCATCCCACCCCATTCTCAGGCCTTATGGACTCAGACTAAAAGCACAGCACTGGCTTTCCTGGCCCTCCAGCTTGCTGAAGGCAGATTGTGGGACTTTTTAGCCACCATAACCACGCGAGTCAATTCCTATAATAAATCTCCTCTTATATGTCTCTCTCTTTATATATTTTATTGGTTCTGTTTCTCTGGAGAAACCTAACTAATACAGATTTTTCAAAATAGATTTCTTCAGGTTTGCTTCAGATCCCATTTCTCCTATTAAATTCAAATAAAGTGGGTGTAAGTGTTTCCAATAAAAATGGAATTTTTGATACGATGCCATTTTGCAAACAGTTTCAACCAGCTTTTACTGAAGAACTGGAAATTCATATTATAATGCCACTGCATGGTATTCAGAGTCACAGATCCACTAAAGGGTATTGTTCTCGTTCTATAGGGTAGGCTCAGTTATAAATTCCATTAAAATCCCAAGTATAGAATAAGCCACATGGAACCCCAACTGAAGACTGGATTCTGATACCCAGAGTAGGCAATCAAGTAAATGCCACTTGGGAAGGCTCTTGTGGCCATGTTTCATCTCTGGGTGTGTTACATGTTAATTGCAGCCCAGGAAATATGGTAGAGAAAGCAAAATCCAAATTCCTGTTTTCTGGCTAGCTATGAAAAAAGTCAGGCAGCACATTCTGTCATCACCCTAAGTTGTGCTAAGGATGCGAATTCATAGAGAGCTAGATGTGAAGCATTCTTCAGTCTGTTTGATGATGGGGGTGAGAGTGGAACTTCAGTCCTGGGATCCCTTCCTTCAATTACTTCCCGGGCTCAGGACCACCTGCACACCCACTGTAAAATGCAATAAACCTCTTTCCATCCATGTTCCATTTAAACTCGTCTAGGTCAGTAGGTACCAATAGAAGACCCCCTAGGCACAATTTCCCCTATTCTATATTGGACCCAAAATCAGATGTGAACCTTGAGGTTGAGGATCCCAAGCCAAGAAGAAGAAATTTAAAGTTTCACGAAACAGTCCACATGCTTTCACTTTGAGCTGATTCTCTCAGGATTTTAGTCAATTTCTGAGTATGTTTATGGAGCCCTTTTTGGGCTGTCAGTTAGTGTGGTACTTCTTTCTGGAGGATACCTAGTTTATCCAGAGTAGAGGATTTGTTTTCTAGTCAGCAGATACTTTCAAGTGGTAATTTAACTGTCAATGAAAAATAAACAAAAGGTGTTGCAAATTCTCTAAGATCATAGCAATTCATGGAACCTCTGTTGTTACTGAATGTATCTCCCTCTCAGTTGCCTGGGGAACTGCATTTTAATGTCACACATCAAGCAGTTCTTTCTTGAATGTAATTGTAGTTTTTCTGATGCCATGGTTAAAGCTGTTCAAATGTTTGGCTCCTGGCAAATATTTTCTAACATCATTCATGATAGTGATGGATCTGAAGCAATTTTAATACATTTTTAAATCTTACTAACTTGTTAAATAACTAGAGAAAGAATCCAATATAAATTGAAAATATCTTTATTACCAAAAGAGGTGTTTGGGAAAATACATTCAAATTTGTAATGATCTGATGTTTTCAAGACTGTGGTTGGCCCTTTGCAGAATTTCATCTAGAGGGCAGCCATGATCTCTTATGAGAGAGGTACCTTATAGCGCAATGAAGGCCTGCACTGGATAGATCTTTGGTTTCTGGCAGTCACTGCTAGATGCCTACCCAGTATTCTTTCTCACCTTCTTTGTCTACTGAAGGATCTCCAACTTAGTTCAGAGAGACAATGTGCCTGGACTTGGCTAAAAACACACATTTTCCAAGCTCTCTGTAGCTGTAATCGTCTTGTGGCAAAGTTCCATCCAAAGAGTTATCAGTCACTAGATAGCACTTCAAAGGATATTTGCTTTTCGAAGGGTATGAATAGGTGCTCAGCTGATAGGCACATTATGAACTTCACATTCTTTCTCTTACCGGAAGTGCTGAGGCCATGCTCGAAGGATCAGTCATCTTGTGGCCACAAGCACATGCTTGTGGTTGAGCAAAAACATAGGAAGAGCCTAAGTCCCTGATAACACAGCGAAGTCTCCATTCCAGCCCTGAGCCACCTCCCTTCAGGATTCTCATTACTTAACAAACGTAAAACAATTTATCAAACCACTAGTGTTTGGGTCCCTGTCATTAAAAGCCAAACACAACTCCTAACTGATACAAAATTTGGTACCTGTAAGTGGAATGCTGCAGGTAAAAAGGGAAACTAAGTGTTTGGATAGAGGGCTTTAAAGACCCACCTGTTGGAGGCTGGAAAGATAGCGGTCCCTGTTTTGGCAAGGCGTTTGATCAAATGGTCTCTGCTGTACCTTGCTTGCTGTGCCTCAGTCAGCGCTATGATGGCAGATTAGGAAGGGAGATGAGATGGGATCTGGTCCCTTGATAGTATTGCCAAGTCATTCTAAACCAGCTCTGCCGCTCCCAGATGTCTTACTGTGTGAAAAGAATGATCCTTTATATGTTCTTTGCATTTTACATTATAGAATCCTTTCTAGTTAAGGCACATAAATGAGATGAACAACTCCAAGTATTTGCATGGGACCGGGCATATGAAAACTATTTCAAAGGAATTTGTTGAATAACTAAATGGGACAATCTTATCATCTTATTCTTGTCTCACTTCAGAATGTGCAAGGATAAGAACCTTACTTTTGTTGGTTTTACTATTATATGCTAATTTATTATCCTTGCTTCAGGAAAGTGAACAATTTACAGACTGATTCAATAACGAGGTCGGATGTGCACCTGGCTGGCTCAGTTGGTAGAGAACGTGACTCGATCTCAGGGTCGCAAGTTTGAGCCTCACATTGGGCATAGCAATTACTTTAAAAATACCTACCTACTTACATACATACATAAATTGAACTTTCTGATAGCCAGCCCTAGCCAAAAACATAAGACAATAATAAAACACTTTTTGAATGCTGTCATATGCCAGGCACTATTCTAAGAACTTTATTAACTGATTTATTCTTCACCACAATGCCACAACATAAGATTATTATTATGTTAGGTCTGTCCATGGAAACTATTATTCTAATAGTTTTATATGTACAGAGGGCACACACACTTAGAATGAGTAGCAGAGGCAGGACTAATCTAAGTGTTTTAGCTCTTGACTACCACACTTTAATGTTATTTTAGTATTATTTTTCATCATCCTTTGTCATCACTCTCATTTTGCCTTTGGCCTGTGTGCTAGTTTCTTGTTGCCTTATAAATTTGGGTTTTTTTTTTTTTTAAAGTATTTGCTTGATCATGCTCTGTATTTCTTCTTGTATCCACCTGTGAGGAGGTGGTTCCCGGGTTCCATGCATCATGTCCCCATGGGGTCAGGCTGTCTACAGGAATGATTAATGTTTATACTTGATGCTTTTTTTTTAAAAATTGTAAATTTGTTTTATTCTAACAGTGAGGCATAAACATTTGCTAGTTACTATATTGAGTAGTGTGGCAGAGAATTCTAGATGTTTCTGTCTCCATTCTCCCCTTCTTCTAATGTAATAGAATCCTAATATTAATACGGGTACATGCCCACCCTCAATGAAGACACTCTCCAGCCATCTTCACACTTAGATGAGGACACTGATTTCTGGTCCATCGGATATTCAGAAAAGGGATGTATGCAACTTTCAGGTTGTATCTCACTTCTGATAGCCTGGAATAGGAACGCAAGGGCCTAATGGATTATGTAGACAAAGCAGTTTCCTATAGGTGGTGGAACCACCACACAGATGGAGCCTGGAGCCTTGGTGACTTTATGGAGCAGAGCCACTCTGTCAGTCTAGTCATATGCTTGAGAGAAAAATAAATTCCTCTGTTGTTTAAGCCACTATTTTGGACCTCTGTTGTTGGTAGCAGAACCTATGTCATAATTAATACAACTGGAATATACAATTTAGACATCAGAGCCTGACCTAAAGAGATGCAAATGTCGATTATATCATGTTGGTATCCTGCATGATTTATCTGACTCCCTAATCTTTACCTGACATCATTGTTGTATAACTCTGGATTGCAGAGAGGAAAGCCCCACATTTTAACAAAAACAACTGAATCTTTCCTGGAATTAGACCCCTCCCTGATGATCTCTAGCCACAGAGCCTCCAGATTCCTTTCTGTAGCTGTCAGGGACTCTGTTTACACTATTTGAGAAATGATTCCCTTTGGCTTTCTAGTTTTTTTCTTGTTTGATCCAGTGTTTTGAATGTCTAGACTTGACAGCTGGGGTCTAGTGTAAAGTGACAGCCATTCCAGTTTGCCGGGGTTCTCCTGAGTTTTAGCACTGAAAGCACAGAAAGCCCTCATTCTTGAGAAACCAGAATGGTTGGTGACACTAGTTATACTTAAATTATGTTACTTTGTTACTTTTCCCAGAGCTTCTGAGTTTTTATCTGTAACAACCCTTCTACTTTCTTTCTTCCTTTCTTTCTCAACTAACATCTGTTGATTGTCCATTATATGCCAAGGATAATGTTAAGTGTTGAGAAGTACAAAGAATAATAGGATAAGGACCTTCTCATCTACTAAAAGAAACAGATGTGTAAATCTAATTACAATCAGTGTAATAAACACAATTAAAGACATAAGTGTGAAATATTTCGGGAGTACGGAGGAAGTAATTTGAAATACTGGTTGTGTTAGGAAAGAGCTTCATAGAGTAGGGGACATTTGATATGCATCTTAAAGATGGTTAGGTATTCATCAAGCAGAGAAGTTGCTAAGAAGTTGCTACTTACTGCTTAGTCCTTTAATCTGAACAAAAGTTCAATATAAAACAAAACAAAACAAAAAAGCCTGGAAATGGATGCTCGTTATTCATGATTTCTGTTTGTGAAATTTTTATCTGAATCTTTCCCCCACTCAGAAACATGTTATAGTTGTTCTGGGTAAATAAATGCAAACAGAAGTTGTTGCATGGATGCAAAGACTAATTAAGAGGGACATACAGTTGATGCAAGCCCTTTTGCCATTTCTCCTTTCCTTTCCTGGGATTCTGAGGTGTTGATTGGCACTCTTACAGCCATCTTGGACCATGAGGCAACTTTCAGAATGAATGCACTAATGATAGCAGGTTGGAAAAACAGGAGGGATCTGGCCCCTCATTACTATGGAGCAATCATAGGAGTCCTGTACTATCCACCTCAGGACTTTTACAAGAGAAAAAAACAATCTTTTGTGTATTCCTACCATTGCTATTTAGGGGGTTGGGTTATATGAAGTTAAACCTTATCACAAAGGATGTAAGTAACTAATCAAAATTTTTGTGATTACTGTATTAGCAGCATTCCACTACTCAGAGTTTGAGTAAGAATTCTCTGACATAGTATAAAATATACAGACTTCATTGTAGATAGAAGAAAAATATCAGACATTTAGCCATATTCCACTTCACCCCTTAAGACCCCATCTCTTTTCAGATGCTGGGTCTCTCTCCAACCACTTTTCTCTTCTCAGGATTAGCTCCTTTTTACCTACCATGTCAACCATTACATACCTGTCCATTTATTTGGTAAATTAGTTCATCTATACTCCAGGTTTCAGCCTTGCTAAGCCCTGATGATCATGTACTTTCTATTCCCAAAAGATGTTTTGCTTATTATAGACAATTTCTCTCCTCTAAAAAGAATTCTGTATTAACTCAAACTAACATTTTCCCTCGACACATATGTTACCTCAAAATCCCAAAGCTTCCTCAACTAACTTGTAGCTATTTCTTGCCATTCTGTATAACTTGATATACATGGAAAAGCCTGGTCCACAAAAGAAACTCATAACCTTAGATGTATGGATTGAGTTTATCCCATTAAAAGATAAACTGAAGCATATTAAATTTTTAAGTTTATTTGAGCAAATATTGATTCCTCTCAGGCAGCACTAAACCAGAAGTGCTTAGAAATGCTCCACCAAAAACAGTCAGGGAAAAGACTTTTTCAAAAGTTTTATTTATTTTTATTTTTTTGACGTTAGCTCTATGCCCAGTGTGAGGCATGAACTCACAACCTTGAGGTCAAGAGTTATATGTTCTACCAACCGAGCCAGCCAGATGCCCCGGGTTTTCTTTTCCTTTTTTTCTTTTTCTTTTATATAATTCATTGTCAGATTGGTTTCCATGCAACACCCAGTGCTCATTCCAACAAATGCCCATCACCCACTTTCCCTTTTCCTCTGCCCCCCATCAACCCTTATTTTGTTCTCAGTATTTGAGAGTCTCTTATGGTTTGCCTCCCTCCCTCCCTGTAACTCTTTCCCCTCCCCCTCCCCCTTGGTCTTCTGTTAAGTTTCTCAAGATCCACATATGAGTGAAAACATATGGTATCTGTCTTTCTCTGACTGACTTATTTCACTTAGCATAATAAGCTCCAGTTGCATCCACGTTGCTACAAATGGCAGGATTTCATTCTTTCTCGTTGCCAAGTACTATTCCTTTGTATGTATAAACCACATCCTTATCCATTTGTCAGTTAATGGACATTTAGGCTCTATCCATAATTTGGATATTGTTGAAAGTGCTGCTATAAACATTGGGGTACATGTGCCCCTATGCATCAGCATTCCTGTATCCCTTGGGTAAATTCCTAGCATTGCTATTGCTGGGTCATAGGGGAGTTCTATTGTTAATTTTTTGAGGAACCTCCACACTGGTTTTCAGAGTGCTGCATCAATTTGCATTCTCCCCAAGAGTACAAGAGGATTCCTGTTTCTCCACATCCTCGCCAGTGTCTAGTCTCCTGATTTGTTCATTTTAGCCACTCTGACCGGTGTGAGGTGGTATCTCAGTGTGGTTTTGATTTGTATTTCTCTGATGATGAGTGACGTTGAGCATCATTTCATGTGTCTGTTGGCCATCTGGATGTTCTCTTTGGAAAAGTGTCTGTTCATGTCTTCTGCCTGTTTCCTCACTGGATTATTTGTTTTTCAGATGTGAAGTTTGGTGAGTTTTTTATAGATTTTGGAAACTAGCCCTTTATCTGATATATCACTTGCAAATATCTTAGGGAAAAGACTTTTATAGAGAAGATGTGGAAGCAAAGCAAGGAAATTATTTGATTGACTATAGCTTAGGCAGTTGCCTCATTTGGGAAAGCCTAGTTGACTGTTCGTGATTGGTTGTCCTTAGGTTTGATTTCTTTACCATGAGTAGTTTTCAGTCTTAGGATTTGGTTTGCTTACTCAGGTCATGAAGACATTAAAGCTACCTAAATCTAATGGACTCCTTGTTTAATTAATTTAACAATCTAAACCCCTGACAGTTTCTTCATACTCCATCGGTATAGTACAAATCACTTTTCTAAATCTAAGGAGTGTGATCATTAATATTAAAGCTATGTGTGTTTGTTTATACCCATCAGGCCCCAGAAAAAGAATTCTGAGTTAAAGTGCAGTCCTATTCAGGTATCAGACTTACGTTTTTGTGAGGAAACCTAGAGACAAAAATATTAGAATTTTAGACCAGTAGGGAGGTATTTTTGACCAGGAAAGCCTCACCAGCCCTCAGTTTCCAATGAATAAGAAGCCCCCATTCCCAACCTTCAGCCTCTAAACAGAGCTGTCTTCAGCTTCCATGTACTACAAGGTGCAGAGGAGATGAGAGAGGCTTTGACAGCATTGGAAAAAGGGGTATATCCTAGCAACAACAGTAAGTCCTGGGCCTTGGGAAATAGCATTAGGTGTGTCTGTATGTCTGTAAAGTTGGGAAGAATCTAAAAGAAGAGTTGTAAAACTTTCCTTTCCAAGGCTAAGTCAATTTCTTTTTCCTAACTCCCTGGGTTTACTGGACCTGTTTCTTTCCTCTTCTTTTGGCTTATCCTATACCTACCCGAATCTGCCCTTCTCACTTTTGTTGTATACCTAATAATAATTATTATTGAAAGAAATGAAACATATTTCCAAACTGTGTGTGTATATCTATATTGATATCAATATAGATATTGATAACTTCTTATTGAAATTTACAAAGATTATATAGGAGTAAGTGATTGTAAAATTTGTGGATAAGTTCGGGAGATATAGCTTAATTAAAAGGACAATGAGACTCTCCAGAATGTTAACATAATAGGAGCATGTGCTTAAACAGTATATCCCGGGGTGCCTTGGGGGCTCAGTCAGGTGACCAACTCTTGATTTCAACTCAGGTCATGATCTCATGGTTTGTGGGATTGAGCCCCACATCAGGCTCTGTGCTAACAGTGTGGAACTTGATTGGGATTCTCTCTCTCTCCCTCGCTCTCTGCCTCTCCTGCGTTCATGCATGCTCTCTCTCTTTCAAAATAAATAAAAATAAAGTCATATATATATATGTTCATAAAATAAATAAAAATAAAGTTTTATATAAAGTTTTATATATATATATATATATATACACACACACACATATATATATGATTCAAACCATGAAAGAGAACAGTCCCTTTTGTGACCAAGCCAAGAATGGTATCCAACTAAATAAGGATCAAACAGAAATCAAGAAATGAGCGGAAGGTACATTTAAAAAAAAAAAAAAAAAAANTAGTCGGTTAAGCGTCCGACTTTCGCTTAGGTCATGATCTCGTGGTTCGTGGGTTCGAGCCCCGCGTCGGGCTCTGTGCTGACTGCCAGCTCAGAGCCTGGAGCTTGCTTCAGATTCTGTGTCTCCCTCTCTCTCTGACCATCCCCTGCTCGCGCTGTCTCTCTCTCTCCTAGAAATAAATAAAACATTTAAAAAAAAAAAAAAAAAAAAGAAATGAGCGGAAGGCAGAGAAACTCCCCCTCACTCCATGTTTCCTCACCACACTCCCTCAATCCAAAAGAGAAAGCCACAGTTGAGCACTAGGCCAATAGTCTTTACATGGAAATTTGTGAGTAGTGGCAGACATTGAAAGGACAGGGATCCTTTGTGAAGAGCCTCTGAAAGCCCTCCGTTCTGATTTTGGCAATGATGTAGAGAAAGAACACAGGCATGTAGACAGGCCTGTGGAATTCCAAGTTAACCACTTATTAGAAGTTCTGTACCTTGGATAGGTCTCTTAACCTGTACTTCATTCTCATTTCTCATTCTGTACTTCATTTTCATCTTCTGGAAAATGGGACGAACATTATCCTTCTTGCAAAGTTACTGAAATGATTTTTAAAAATATGACATATATGATATGAAAGTAAATTAGTTGAGAGAGGGCACAGTAATAATTTACTGAGCTTTCCATTTATGTTTTGGGCACTTTTCTGTATGTCAGTATATTTGACTTTTGTCAAAGTTGAAAGAAAGGACATACATGAGGTCCTAGTACTGTGCCTGAGAGATTCTAGGCACTCAGTGAATGATAGTTGTTATCTGTTGTCCATTTTAGATGTGAAAACCCGCTGCATTATATGTAATTGAGAAATCAATAAGAATGAAGTCCAAGTGTAAAGGTTCTGATTAGTTTGTACAGGAGTATAACATGCCATTAACAGCCCACATGGGAATTTGAGAAATACTGTTATTAGCATCAGAGAAGGAAGTATCTGGAAGATGTGGAAAACTACATTTAATGTCATTGAAGAGGATCAATTTTATTGTTATATAGCACTTCCCCTGATTCCTATGTCCTATTAAAGATGCCCTGAAATCTTCCCCCCTAGTCTGATCCATCCACCATCTAGGCCTGCTTATGTCCATTTTATTTTTTAAATTTTCTTCACTTTATTTATTTTTGAGAGACAGAAAGAGAGATGAGCATGAGTGGGGGAGTGGGAGAGAGAGAGAGGAAGACACAGAATCCGAAGCAGGCTCCAGGTTCTGAGCTGTCAGCATTAAGCCTGACATGGGCTCGAACCCACAAACGTGAGATCATGACCTGAGCCGAAGTTGGACACTTAACTGACTGAGCCACCCAGGTGCCCCATGCTTATGTCCATTTTAAATGAAAAGTCGGTTTCCACTAGTTAAACACACAAAGTTTTCTACCGAAAAACTGGGACAAGATTTGATCTAATCAATGTAGTTGATCTAATCATGCCTTGATTTAGTAGCCCTATTTATTACAACACTGATAGAAGAAGACACTTAAAATGAAATCCCCATTTTCATAATTTTCTTTCACTATCACAATTTTCCAAACAGTTTAGATACAGGATTTTATTGAGTTTAGTCTGCATTTATTTAGATGTCAGAAATGGGAGGACTCCATAAAACAGAGTAGGAAATAATAACCCAAATATATACTACCTCTTGATTCCTAACTGCCCTCTTTCCCCAACCCCACAATCTAAGTTTCCCAGACTCACACCTTTTATTGTGTCAAAATTAAACTAAAACATTAACTATTGACCAAAAAAAAAGGACAGTTACAGAGCAAAAACATATCTTTAAACAAGATCTGGAAGTTCATTTATTGGGCTTAGCCCAGACCCCAGGGAAAATTAGGATCTGATCTCTTGTTATCAGCTGAAAAGAATAGATCAACATGAGTTGCCAAGTTTAAATAAATGAACAGAGGTGATTAGTGGGGAAAGGGGCCAGAGAAATTCAACAGGAAGCAGCAATTCAGAGGTAAGGATAGTTATTCCCATTTTACAGAGGCAGAAACTGGTTTTTACTTACAGAATGTTACTAATTTGTTCAGCTGGTGAGTAGCATGAAGCCCCAACTATATCAACTCACCGTTTAACCCCCATGGGGCAAAAAGGAAGGCCAAGTTATCAGCAGTTTCAGATATAGTACCTGCCTTAGGAGAAAAAGAATGGAGAGCCTCCCTCCTGACTCTCATGGCTCTTGGAAGACCCAGGGTTGACCACCAAGAGCCTAGAGAATCACTGGGACACTTTCTTTCACACACCATTGTCCCCTAGCCCTAAGACCAAATATCCGTGGGATGCACAGCAATTTCCATATTCCTGATGTCCACCAGTACTTGGATATCACCATAGTGATCCGTCTGTGGCAGTTTTCTCATCCACCTCCCCTTCACAACCCCTGTCTAACTTTATCAAAAGAATATAACCCATATCAGGTATCTGCATATCTTTCTATGATACCCTGAGAGGAACCAGTTAAGAATGTTGGCATCTGTGGGGCGCCTGGGTGGCTTAGTCGGTTAAGCGTCCGACTCTCACTTAGATCATGATCTCGCAGTTCATGGGTTTGAGCCCCGCGTCGGGCTCTGTGCTGACTGCCAGCTCAGAGCCTGGAGCCTGCTTCAGTCTGTGACTCCCTCTCTCTCTGACCCTCCCCTGCTCACGCTGTCTCTCTCTCTCTCTCTCTCTCTCCTAGAAATAAATAAAACATTAAAAAAAAAAATTAAAGAATGTTGGCATCTCTATGGTGAGCATGAATAACTCTCTAGTTACGCGCAAGTTAAATGGTTCTCAATTATTTATTTTCCCCTAGTGTGTATTAGGAAAATATCAGAAAAATTTTTCACTGGCAAACATATATCCAATTGCCACAAACAGAATCTAAAGCCATGTCCAACATCCTTTGGACCCACAGAGAAGATTCTTCTTATTTTAATATTTTCCTCTGACCACAAGAAAATGATCATTTGGCAGCTATGGGTAGAAGAGGTCAGGTCGTAGTCTGACAGACCTAGATTCCAGATCTTAACTCTTCTCTATACTATGTGACCTTGGGAAAACACTTTACCTCTCCAGGCTGCATTTTCCTCACTTGCAAAAAGGGAAGAGCTGTTTTGAAAATAATGAATGCAAAAGACCTTGTTAATAATTATTACAATGATTAGAGCAAATAGTTCTTTATTTTTTTTCCCTTTAAAATCTTCCATTAGCTTTAAACAATATAAGAGCAAGGCTTTCATCTAAGAACAAAAAGACTAACTGGTGTTTGTGTTGCTGCACCTGTCTGTTCACTTACACAGTGTCACCATTTTCCAAGAATCAATACAATTATTTGCCCCTGGACATAGTTTCCCAGCAACACACATCTTGAACCAATTCAGGTGAATTTCCTTTGTCATTTATGATCACCTGGCTCCTGCATCAAGTGGCTCTTTGCAACCTTCCATGACTATTAGGATTATGCCTACTCAAGGGAAATGAGAAACTGTTGTGTTTATACACTTTCTCTTGGGATTTTATGATACTGAGCAAAGAGTCACAGCCAAGGCCACCATAGTCTTTATGACGGGAGTTTGGTGGGTATCTTTGTGCCATGCAAACAGAGCAGAACAGATTTATTCCCAGGGTTTTCTGACTGGAAGAAAGGCGGGAGTTTCGACAACTATTGATGATCAAGAGAGACCCAGGAAATAATCTGGTTTTCCTGCACAAAAGGCTACGCTGACATTTTCTCTCTTTCCACTGGGAGCAGGCCGGCAAGGACCTTGAAGGCAACCAACAGTCAAGATATTGCCAAACCATTTAGCAAATAGTATATAAATTTTCCATGTTTTAAGTGTAAATATCCTTCTCTTTAAATTTCCTTTATTCCTTCCAAATCAAATGTTTTAAACTTTATGTTGTTTGAATTCCTGTAGGCAAGATGTTTACTTTGATATTCACTAAAGTGGTTTTTGGGGATTGCTAAGCAAGTTAGTCATACTTTTAAATAATGGTGTGCAGTTTTTTTAATTTGAGAAAATAATGACAATTATTTTTGATAGGGTTAAAATCTCCTATAATCTCAACACAATTGTCATCGATTTGCTGTATTTCTTTTTAATCTTTGTAATTTCTTGCATAGAAATAGTTATTTTTATTTCACATTGTGTTTTTTGTTTTTTTTAAATGTTTATTTAGTTTTGAAAGAAAGAGAGAGAAAGAGAGAGAATGGGGGAGGGGCAGAGAGAGAGAAGGAAATATAATTTGAAGCAGGCTCCAGGCTCCCAGCTGTCAGCACAGAGCCTGACACAGGGTTCGAGCTCACGAACTGTGAGATCATGACCTGAGCCAAAGTCGGACATTCAACCAACTGAGCCACCCAGGGACCCCTTGTTTCACATTGTTATATTCCATTGGCAACCTGCTTTTTTCTTTTACCTCTATATTACACGAATTTTTCTGTGTAACAACAAAATTTTTATAGCTACTTTAAAAACAAGTAGCTTGTTTAAAAAAAGAAAAGAAAAAAGTAGCTTACTATCCAGTTAATTTGATAAATTTTTTATTAACAATAGAGTTCAGGAGGACCTGGTGGCTCAGTCAGTTAAGTGTATGACTTCAGCTCAGGTCATGGTCTCATGGTTCAGTTCTGCTTGTGAGTTTGAGGCCTGCACCGGCCTGGCCTCTCTGCTATCAGCATGGAGTCCACTTTAGATCCTGTTTCCCTCTCTTTGCCTCTCTCTCTGTCCCTCCCCTGCTCAGGCTTTCTCTCTCTCAAAAATAAACATTAAAAAAAAAAAAAAAAACAAAGTTCATTGTTATTGACTATCACTCAAGAACAATCATTCTCAAATGACCTTTGCCAGGGTCTTAAATTTGCACCAGGCATAGATAAATAAATTACNATGACTTCAGCTCAGGTCATGGTCTCATGGTTCAGTTCTGCTTGTGAGTTTGAGGCCTGCACCGGCCTGGCCTCTCTGCTATCAGCATGGAGTCCATTTTAGATCCTGTTTCCCTCTCTTTGCCTCTCTCTCTGTCCCTCCCCTGCTCAGGCTTTCTCACTCAAAAAAAAAAAAATAAAAAAAAAAAAAAAAAACAGAGTTCATTGTTATTGACTATCACTCAAGAACAATCATTCTCAAATGACCTTTGCCAGGGTCTTAAATTTGCACCAGGCATAGATAAATAAATTACTCTTTAAGGCACTTTTCCTTATTCTGTACTTAGAAAAATCTGAAGTACAGGAATATTACAAGTGCCATGTCCTTGCATAAGTTATTTATCCTCTAAACTCAGCCCTTTTTTCTGTAAAATGGGATGATAATAGAACCCAGTTCAAGAACGTGTGAGGTCAGTTCCTTTCTTATACTAAGCGATCATAAATGCTGCTGATAAATGAAGTGTATATTTGTTAAAGAAGATTCATTTCCAGTCAAAGTAAATGGAAAAGAAACTGTTGGACTTTTTTTGGTTTTTAAGATTATTTATTTATCTTGAGAGAGAGACAGAGACAGAGACAGCAAGCTGGGGAGGGGAAGAGAGAGAGGGAGACAGAGGATCCAAAGCAGGCTCTGTGCTGAGAGCAGACAGCTCATTAAAGGGCTCAAATTCATGAACCTTGAGATCATGACCTGAGCCAAAGTCAGACGCTTAGCCAACTGAGCCACCCAGGTGCCCCAGGAATTATTGGCCTTTTATTAACAGATATTAAATTAGGTTATGATCTTGCCCAAAGCATAGAGGGCAGCCTAAAGAAATATGTCATGCAGTAAATGCAAATGTTAACTCCTGATCCCACAGTGTCAAGCTTGTCTTTGTCCGGCTCTCTCTTCCGTCTGTGCCTCAGGCCACAACACAGCCACACAGTGACTCTCTGCACTGGTCAGCTCAGTGCCTCCAGGCAAACTAGGCCAAGCTCCTTTCAATTGTCAAGCAAATCTCAGAAACTCCACCAGACAACACAGGATTGCTTTTCTGCAAAGAGCAAGACATGTTATTTTTCTCTAGCCTTCAAATGCCTAGGTGTTATTCTAAACAAAATTTTATAATGGAGCTCACATTTGTAATTTGCTATAAGGTATTTTTCAAAGATTCTAAAATGCCTTGTATGGGGAAGAGGAAGAAAAACTACAGATTTTTTCAAATTTAAGAAAATTTTATTTTGAAATAATTTTAAGAAAAATTTGCAAAACTAGCATGAAGAATTTCCATCTATACCCTTCTATGAAATCCCTAAAAAAAAAAGTTAAGTTTATTTATTTATTTTGAGAGAGAGAGAGAGAGAATGTGCATGCGAGCAGGGTAGGGGCAGAGAGGGAGGGAGAAAGAATCCCAAGCAGGCTGTTAGCCCAGAGCCCAATGTGGGGCTCAAACTCATGAACTGTGAGACCATGACCTGAGCCAAAACCAAGAGTTGGAGGTTTAAGTGACTGAGCCACCCAGAGGCCCCAAGATCCCCAAATGTTAACATTTACCATGCTTGCTTCATCATCTCTCTCTCTCACTGTTTCAAGTCACTGAAACCTGTGTATGAGTTCAACGTGTTTTCTTTCTTTTTTTTTCTTAAGCAGCTCGCTGCTCAACGTGGGGCTCAAACTCATGACCCTGAGATCAAGAGTCACGTGCTCTACCGACTGAGCCAACGAAGTGCCTCTCAATGTGTTTTCTTACAGTCACTTCCTTCATGTGAACTAGTACTTGTTTCCTATAATTTAAAACTCAGCGTATGTTATTATATATACATATGTATACACGTAGGCACTCACATTTACAATTTATCAAAGTGATGAACACATATGGCCAAAAAATTAAATAGAAAAGATGATTTTATAATGGAAAGCCATAGTCCTTTTTTTTTTAATTTTTTAAGTAATTTTTTTTGAGAGAGACTGAGACACAGTGGGGGAGGGACGGAGGGAGAGGGAGAGAGAGAGAATCCCAAGCAGGGCTTTGCATTGTTAGCACAGAGCCTGATGTGGGGCTTGAACCCACAAACCATGAGATCATGACCTGAGCCAAAAACCAAGAGTCAGATGCTTAACTGACTGAGCCACTGCCTCATGGAAAGCTATAGTTCTACCCTCAGCTCTGCTTCTCAGAGGCAATATTTTAACAAGTCCTTTTTGCTTTGAGTTCTTCCCAAACCTACACATCTCTAAATAATATGCTTCTACTGCTATTTCTTACTGATTAACTCTGGACATTTTAACTTTCTACTATGAAAAACAACAGTTTAGCCCATTTACTCCCTCTCTCCCACAGAGATATCACTATTGTTTTTCTGCTGGTCACCTTTGTATCCTCGACAAACAGGCTAAGTCTCCACTTGTATTCAGCCACCATAGAAAGACAACTGATCTGCCACTTGGTAGGTAGGGGATATTGATATTCTTTTTTTTTCTTTTAAATGTTTTATTTATTTGAGAGAGAGAGAGAGAGAGAGAGAGACAGTGTGAGCAGGGGAGGGTCAGAGAGAGAGAGGGAGTCACAGACTGAAACAGGCTCCAGGCTCTGAGCTGGCAGTCAGCACAGAGCCCGACGCGGGGCTCGAACTCACGAACCGCGAGATCATGACCTAAGTGAAAGTTGGACGCTTAACCGACTAAGCCACCCAGGCGCCCCTGGGGATATTGATATTCTAATTCCTTACCCTCTTCCCTTCATCTAAAACCTGCCCCTTTATTTTTACATTGTCAATTTATAACATCTCATCCTGTTCCATAACCACCATTCAAATGTCCATAATTTGTCTAAATTCATCTTACAAGATGGAAAACTAGTAAGAATTTACATTTCTGTGATGATGTAAACATAAGTCATTGCAGGGCAAGTAGCATGTTAGGAGTCCTTTTCCAAAGGGCCAGGCTCATGACCACCTGTCAATTAGTGGAGAATATTTCCCATGTCAAATTGAAATGGGGATTCTAACCTTTCACCTCCATTAAATCCCTTAATCTAATCTTCATGTTTTTCCACCTTCTCACTACCACTCAGTCAGTCATTGTCGAGGCATCTGTATTTTTTCTCTTTGGCTTCCTCCTCCTTTCTCAGGCTTGGGAGCACGCAGGAATCTCCTGAATGCCAGAATTTGCTGGCTCTGGCTCTCCGTACAAATTTGCTTACTTTCGTTAGAGCAGCCTTTCATTTTATTTTATTTAAAAATGTTTTAATGTTTTATTTATTTCTGAGAGATAGAAAGACAGCGTTGGCAGGGGAGGGGCAGAGAGAGAGGGAGACACAGAATGCGAAGCAGGCTCCAGGCTCTGAGCTAGCTGTCAGCACAGAGACCAACGTGGGGCTCGAACCCATGAATCGTGAGTTCATGACCTGAGCCGAAGTTGGACGCTTAACCGACTGAGCCACCCAGGCTCCCCACAGAGCAGCCTTTCATTTTAATTGGTTACTGCGAATGAAACAAATTCAGTAGTATTCATACAAATTCTAGATTTCTGTCTTCTATCGAAAAATTACGAGATTGGGTAACTGGACTCTGATTCTACAGTAAGGTGCAACAGCATGGCTTTCTTCCTTTTACTTCCTTTACTTGTCTGGCCCCTGTGGTGATGGGTTTTCAACCCTTAATACAGACTTGCACTGAATCTCCTTGGCTCCAGCCCCACATCTCACTGCTGCCTCTCTCAGATGCCATGGGGCAGGCTGTGCCTCTCCTGAACCTTATGTATTTTGCCTGCCTCAATGTGTGGTCCACGAACCAGAACAGTCTCAGTGGCATCACCTGGGAGCTTGTTAGAGATGCAGAACTTTGTGACCTATTGAATCATAATCTGCAGTTTAACGAGATCTCGTAGTGACTCCTAAGCAGATTGAGAAAAGAACTGGTCTAGACTATAATTTCCTGCCCTTGCTTCATTGGGCATCCCCCCTTTTTCTGTCCTCCTAAATGTATTCAGTTATGCATGGATGTCCCCACCCTTTTCACCTCATCATTGATTCTTTTTTAAGTTTATTTATTTATTTTGAGAGAGAAAGTGGAAGCAGGGGAGGGGCAGAGAGGTGGGGGAGAGAGAGAATCCCAAGCAGGCTCTGCCCTAACAGACTCAGGGCTCAAACTAATGAACTGTGAGATCATGACCTGAGCCAAGATCAAGAGTCATACACTTAACCAACTGAGCCACCCAGGCACCCCACTGATCTTGTAGATTTATTTTTTTAAAAAATCCTTTTAATGTGTATTTACTTTTGAGAGAGAGAGAGAGTGGGAGAGGGGCAGAGAGAGAGGAAGACACAGAATCTGAAGCAGGTTCCAGGATCCAAGCTGTCAGCACAGAACCTGATGCAGGGCTCGAACTGTTGAACTGGGAAATCATAACCTGAATCAAAGTCAGACAGTTAACCAACTGAGAGTCACCCAGGCACCCCGATTTATTTACTTTTTATTTTCATTTCTTTTCCATTATTTCACTGGGTCTCTAGAGACAAAGGAAAAAAGTTGTATGGTAGGTAATTCAGCATTTTGACAGCCTTCAGACATAGGTCTTAAAACACTGGAGCAATAAAAAATTTTGCCATGCGCTGTTTTTGTTTTGTTTGCTTGCTTGTGTTTTTCGGCTGTCCTCTCAAATGAGAGCACAGATGTGAGAGGGGATAACAGATGTTCATGATCTTAGTGGAATAATTCCTCATGCAGGAGCCTCCTGATGCCCTCTGGCTGATTACTTTACACCTGGAAAACTGAGAGATGCTCCCGCCTGTAAGACTGGTAGCCACCATTCTGCCTGAAATTACAATAAAGACAAAGGGAATGGAGCAGCTTAGCAGAGACGTGCAAAACCATGTTTCTTTGTTGTTCTGGGTGTATTTTTATTTTTAGCATCACGACTGCGACTGTACATTTGTCCCAGCCAGCCATCCAAGTATTTGTGGAAATTAACTGCAATGTTATGAATGTTTCACAGATGGATGAACCAAAGCTGATGAGAAAACAAACTGGTTCTGATCTTTTCACCATTTTGGGGATCTGAGTTTTATCTGGCTGAAAATAGATGTTTTCAATCAGAAACTGCACCACGTAGTTTTTTTTTTCCTGCCAGAAACTGAATACCCTACTAAAGTAGCTAGAACTAGTGTCTTTCAAAATTGGCTGCACATTGGAATTACAGAAAATAATTCTGGGAAACCTGGCTTCCATGGGGCGAGGTCTGATCTCATTGGTCTGGGGTGTGACCTAGGCATTGAGGGTGAGTCTCACGAACAGCCAAGGTGGAGAACCACGGGCTTAAACAATGCAGACACTTACAGTTTCACTTAACCACAAGTCTGGAGACGGCACTGTAGGCATGGCTCAGGGACTCAGTAACATCATCAAGGACCGAGACTCTTCCCAACTTTCTCCTTAGTCAGTCTCAGCATTTTGTCAGTGTCTCCACCCTGATACACATGGCCACGGTAGCTCCAAACATACAGTGTTCAAACACAGCAGGAAGAGAGGGGTGAAAACCCCCTCCCTCTCACTTACTCTTCTCTGTCAGCAAGGAAAGCTTTCTAGAACACTCCCCTCTCCCCTGCCTCAGGAGATTTCTCCTTATTCCCTTGGCTAGAACACCCTCAGACCAACTACTCAATGACCAGTAAAGAAGAATGGCTTGTATCAGTTGCCCTGTTGCCATTACAACACAAAATGAGGGCTCCACTAAGCCAAGTAAAAAGAGTGGGATGACTGTTTAGGTGGGCAGTCAGCAGCGTCTGTCTCTGCTATCCCAAACACATCAGCGATAACTCATCATTAGCCTGCAGGTTGCCATCAGGCTCTGTTGGATCCTATATCAACTTTTTTTTTCTTTTGGTGCAGTTCTCTTTGTAAGAAGTAATATTCCACGACTTTAATTCTTTCTTAGAGGTCTTCCAAAGAACAAAGAGAAATTTAATTTAAAAGGAAATAAAATAAAACTCATTCCGCTTTGGTGGTTACCATATGGGTTCATTGACACTTTTATAAATTTAAGTTACACTATGGAATCTTATTGATCTTATTTTTATTCATGTTTTGCCATTTCATCATTTAGGGAACTCTTTTCTCATACTCTTCAATTTTTCTTAGCTATATTTTTTAAAAATTTATTTTGAGAGAGAGACAGAGACAGAGACAGAGAGCCATGTGTGAGTAGAGGAGGGGGAGAAAGAGGAAGAGAGAGATTCCGAAGCAGGCTCTGCACTGTCACGGCAGAGTCTGATGTGGGACCTGAACTCATGAACTGTGAGATTATGACCTGAGCTGAAATCAAGAGTTGGATGCTTAACCGACTGTGCTACCCAGGCCCCCCTCCTAAATAATTTTATTTTAAAATTATTTTTTAAATGTTTATTTTGAGAGAGAGAGAAAGGGGAGCAGGGAAGGGGTAAACAGAGAGGGAGACATAGAATCCCAAGCAGGTTCTGCATTGCCAGCGTGGAGCTGGATGTGGGACTCAAACCCACAAACCCTGAGATCATGACCTGAGTCGAAATCAAGAGTTGAACACTTAACCGATTGAACCACCCAGGTGCCCCATAGCTATATTTTTAAAATCAATTAAATTATAAAAAAATGGAAAACAATGGAATCACCTAAAAGGATGATACAGTGGTAATGTTATCCTTCAGTTTTCTTTTTTTAATTGTTTATTTATTTAATTTGAGTGAGAGAGTACGTACACATGTACCGCCAATGGAGGAGGAGTAGAGAGAGAGAGACAGAATCCCAAATGTGTGCTGTCAGTACAGAGCCCATCGCAGGGCTTGATCTCCCAAACTATGAGAACATGACCTGAGTGGAGATCAAGAGATGGACAACTAACCCACTGAGCCACCCAGGTGCCCCTATCCTTCAGGTTTTATGGTTACCTTTAACATTTCACAGAACAGGTTGAGATTTCAGAATTTTTTCATATTCCAGCCATAGTAGCAAAGGAAAAGGAATTGACAAGGGGAAATGTTTCAAAATTATTAGATGAATCAGAAGATAAATGCAAAGACACAGATAGCAGCACTCTAGACTCTAATGATGGTGGAATTGATCATATAAATGAAATCTCAGATGAGTTTTCAGATGAAGCTTCAGATGAATTTTTTCAAACTCAAAAATCAATGAGTGACCTATATATTTCTAAGGACAAAGAAGGAAATGTGGCATTTTCATCCAGTTAATCATTCATTCAACAGAAAGCATGTTATTATTGCACAAATTTTTGTGACAAAAACCTGGACTGTCTTATTTTGCTAAAAGGATGTATGATAGTATTCTTTAGATTTCTTACTGTTTGTACATCAGTGTTTATTTGAAGTGGTTTGTTGTGTATAAATTCTTTTTTTAATTATTTAAAAAATGTTTTAACATTTATTTATTTTCTGAAAGCAGAGACAGAGCATGAGTCAGGGAGTGGCAGAGAGAGAGGGAGTCACAGAATCCAATGCAGGCTCCAGACTCTGAGCAGTCAGCACAGAGCCCAATGTGGGGCTAGAGCCCACGAACTGCAAGATCATGACCTGAGCCAAAGTCAGACACTTAACTGACTGAGCCACCCAGGCTCCCCTGTTATGTATAAATTCTTGTTAACTTTTCTAATGAAGTTTTTTTTTTCCTACTATCCCTTTATATTTCTACTAATTAATCATAAAATGACTTTGAAATGGTAACAGGGACACCTGGGTGGCTAAGTCGGTTGAGTGTCCAACTTCAGCTCAGGTCATGATCTCATGGTTTATGGGTTTGAGCCCCGTGTCGGGCTCTGTGCTGACACCTGAAGCCTGGAGCCTCTTTGGATTCTGGGTCTCCCTCTCTCTCTGCCCCTCCCCCACTCACGCTCTGCCTCTCTCTCAAAAATAAACACAAAAAATAAAATAAATAAAATTGTAATATATATTGTTCTTGGTATATTTATCGATAAGGATTACTCAGATTACCCAGTTGTGGGCTAAGAATCATTTATCAGTGTCAATGAGGAAAACATATTGTTTAGGAGAGGCTCTGTTCAGGCTCTGAAGATACACAAAAATAGGTCTGGTCTTAAAGAGCTTAAAACCCTGTTGGGAGTCAGGAATATAAATTTTCTTCCTTTAGCTACAAATGTCATTATCAATCATAGGTTATCCTCAACTATTTTTCCCCCAGCTTCCTCCAATGTTAACTGCTTAAACAACTATAATAGAGTATCAAAACCAAGGAGTTGACATTGGAACAATCTGTACAACTTATTCAGATTTTACCAGTACAGATTTATTTGTGAGTGTGTGTGTATAACTCTGTGCAGTTTTAACACATGTAAAGCTTTGTGAAACAACCACCATGATCCAGATACTCAGCTGTACCATCACCACAAGACTTGCGCTTGTCATTCCTGTATAGCCTTATCCTTCCCTCCCCATCGTTAACTCTGGCAACCACTAATCTGTTCTCCAACTGTATATTATTTTGTGAATATTATATAACTGGAATCATATAGTACAGTGAAACACAATACATGCTGGCTTTTTTAGTCAGCATAGTTTCCTTGAGATTAATACAAATTGTTGTATGTGTATATATTCTATTCCCTTTTGTTGCTGAATAGTGTACCATGGTATGAACGTACCATAGTTTGTTTTACCAGTTAGCCATTGATGGACATTTGGGTAGTTTCTAGTGTGAGGCTATTAAGAATAAAGCTGCTATGAACAGAGATGTACAAGTTCCCATGTGAAGTGACTTCCCATTTCTCTGGGTAAAGTGCCTAACAGGGCAGTTGCTGGTCATAGAGTAAGTCCATTTTAGTTTTGAAAGACATTGCCAAATTATTTTCTAGAGTGGTGGTACCATTTTACATTCCCACAGCAATATGGGTGATCCCGTTTCTCTGTGTCCTCACCTACATTTGGTATTGTCACTATTTTTCATTTCAGCTGCTCTGATCTGTGTGCAGTGCTATTTCATTGTAGTCTTAATTTGCATTTCTCTAATGGCTAATGATATTGAACATTTTTTCATGTGTTTATTTGCCATCTGTATATCCTCTTAGTGAAGTGTTTATGTCTTCTGCTCATTTTCAAATCGGATTATATGTTTTGTTTTTAATGCTGAGTTTAAGAGTTCTTTACATATATATTCTAGATATACCCAGCTACTATTTTTAATCAGCTGCTATAGCATTTAATTTGAGGGAGAAATGATGTCATGAAGAGTCTCTATCTCATTGAACCACACTAATACTCCTCCCTCCTTAGAAAAACCATCTATATCAATTCCAATCCAGCTGTCTTCATCGAGGAACACTCTTGGGGGTGGGGGCAGGTTCTAACCCTAGGCAAACCTTTTTATTTGGCGTTAATCTGCTCCACACTCTTCTTTAAAAATTAAAGTGCCAGCTCATCATCCTTCTTTCTGTAGGGTTTTTGTTATCAGAGCCAAAAAAGCAGCTGAGATAATGTTGGCATGGCAATTTTTCTGTTTGTTTTAACATCTTCCTCGCCCCCCACTTTTCCACTTTCACTAGATGGGTGTCTCCTGCCCACTCATTTCCCTGCCTCCTCACAACCTTCCTTTCCCCCTGCGATGGCTATGGCACTCACTTCTACATGCCTAAGAAGCTCATTTCTTCAGATTAACTGATTCTGCTTCTGTGTCCAAATTCCATGTTGCTGGGAGAGAGATTGGGCCCCTGAACATTGGGGTCAGTGGGGCACCTCCAGTGCAGATGTGACCTGGGGAAGTGCAGGCAAGTGGCAAGGGATGTGTGTCTGTTCTGGGATCTGGCCAGTGCAGGCTTTCTGAGATTGAGAAGGTCTGAGTAGAAAATTACTGTCATCTTTATTACAAGGACCAGAGGGAAAAGAAAGTCAGAGAGGTGAAGTGGTTCCCGGAGCCATATAGGTCCAGTAGAGGAAGTAGAGGTGAGACATAAACCCGAAACCGGTCAGGCTCCAAAGCTTGCACTGTGTCAACTCTGCCAACCATCTACTGACATGGTTTCCTACCCTCGAAAACCTGGTTCTCTTAGTGAGATTAACAAGTATCCACAATTACAATAGAAACAAATGAATTCCAACATAAATATATACCAGGAGAAAACAGAAGACAGATCTATTAAATGATATATAATTTACATTTAAAAAAACAATAGCATTATTCCTTTCTTAATGAGTTTTCTAGTAGTTTAAATCTATACTTATTATCCTCCTCATCAAAATACTTCAATGTGTTTATGAGCCCTTGGGTGATGTGGTTCACTGACAGAATTTATTCCATACAGAACTAATTCCACAAAATTATAGAAAACAACAGAATGGCACAAATCCCTCTAAATAAGATACATGCTTTTATGCAATTTTTGTTCTTTAATCAGCATTAACTAACTTTCTAATGTTAAATCCATGCTATATTCTTAGGATTAAGTCAACGGGATAACTAAACACACTGTGGGATCTGGCCTACTAAAATTTTTACTTAAGAGTTTTCATCCATGTTCATCAGTGAGATTTGGTTTATGATATTCCCTCTAGAACTAACTTTGTCAGATTTCGATATTAAGATTATGGCAGCTGCTATCTTCAATAATTTGTATAAGATTGGAATTTTTACTTGACTGTTGATGGAACTTTTTTCTAAATTCATCTAACCTGGTAGTTTCTTTTTGAGAATTTTTAAATGTAGACTAAATTTCTTTAATTTTATTTTGAGAGAGAGCACGCGCATGTGTGAGCAGGGGAAGGCCAGAGAGAGAGAGAGAGGGAGAGACAGAGAGAGAATCCCAAGCAGGCTCCACAGTGTCAGTGCAGAGCCCAACACAGGGCTCGAACCCATAAACGGTGAGATCATGACCTGAGCCAAAATCAAGATTCAGATGCTAAACCAACTGAGTCACCCAGGAGCCCCAAATATAGCCTAAATTTCAAAATTTGTTACAGACTATTCAGGTATCTTTTCTTCAATTCAGTTTTTTTAAATAACAACTTCATAGAGGCGTATCATAGTTATCCACTTAAAAGTTTACAATTCAGTGGTTTCTAGTAAAACACAGAGTTATACAAACACTGCCACTATCCAATTCCAGAACATTTTCATCACCCCCTAAAAAAACCCTGTATGTATTAGCAGTCAGTCACACTTTCCTCTTAGCCCCCAACCCTAGGCAACCCCCCACTTTCTATAGATTTGCCTGTTCTGCACATTTCATATAAATGGAATCATATAGTATATGGTCTTTGTGACTGGCTTTTTTCACTTACATTTCATGTTTCATCCATGTTGCAACATGTACCAGTACTCCATTTCTTTTTATTGCCAAAATGTTCATTGTATGGATATACCACCTTTGGTTTATCCATGTATCACTTGAGGGACATGTGGGATGTTTTTACTTTTTGGCTATTGTAAGTAATAGTGCCCTGAACATTCATGTACAAGTTTTTGTGTGGACATATTACTCTTGGGACTTATACCTGGTTGTGGAAATGCTGGGTCATAAATCTGTTTGTTTCTTTATGATTTTAGAGAGAAGGGTGCCTGGGTGGCTCAGTCAGTTAAGTGCCCAACTTCGGCTTGGGTCATGATCTCACAGTTCGTGGGTTCGAGACCTAGGTCGGGATCTGTACTGACAGCTCAGAGCCTGGAGCCTGCTTTGGATTCTCTGCCTCCCTCTCTCTCTGCCCCTCCCCTGCTTCTGCTCTTTCTCGGTTTCAGAAATAAACATTAAAAAATCTTAATATAATTTTAGAAAAAGAGAGTGCAAGTGGGAGTGTGGCAGAGAGAGAGAGAATCCCAAGCAGGCTCCAGGGTTCAGCACAGAGCCTGACATGGGGCTTGATCCCACAACACTGGGATCATGACCTGAGCTGAAATCAAGGGTCAGACGCTCAACTGACTGAACTACCAAACTACCATTTCACATTCCTACATTCTAGTAACTCAGAGTTCCAATTTCCCCACATTCTCCTCACCAACACTTGTTATTATCCTTCTTATTCCTGACAGCCAATCTTAGTTGGGGGTGAAGTGATATCTCTCCGTAGTTTTGATTTTTTCTGTAGTTTTGCATTTTCCTGATGGCAAAAGATATTGAGCACCTTTTCATATGCTATATAAGTCATTTGTGTACTGTCATTAGAGAAATGTTTGTTCATTTTTGACCATTTTTAAATGAGGTTGTCCTTTAATTATTCACTTTTAAGAGTTTATATATTCTAATTTCTTTTTTTTAAATAATTTTTTCAATGTTTATTTTTGAGAGAGAGAGAGAGACAAAGCACTAGCTGGGGAGGGACAGAAAGAAAGGGAGACACAGAATCTAAGGCAGGCTCCAGGCTCTGAGCTGTCGGAACAGAGCTGAAGCGGGGCTTGAACTCATGAACTGGGAAGATCATGACCTGAGCCAGTCAGACGCTTAACTCAGCCACCCAGGCATCCCAGAGTTATTTATGTATTCTAGATGCAAGTCTCTTAGCAGATATGATTTGCAAAAAAAAAAATTCCCATTCTGTGGCTTTTTTCACATTCTTGATAAGTGTTTTTGAAGCAATTTTTAACTTTGATGATGTTGCCTTTGTCTGTTTTTTTGTTTCCTTTTATTTAAATTCCAGTTAGTTAACATACAGTGTTAGTTTCAGGTGTACAATATACTGATTCAGCACTTCCATGCCTTATCCCGTGTCCATCACAAGTGCACTCCTTAATCCCCATCACCTGTTTTACCTACCCCCCACCTCCCCACATATTTTTATTGTTGTTGCTTGTGTTCCTGGTGTTGTATCTAAGAAATCATTGTTTAATCCAAGGTCACAAAGATTTACACTTGTTTCTAAGAATTTTATAATTTTTTAACGCTTATATTTAGGTCTTGATCCATTTGGAATTAAATTTGCCCTAAGTTTATTTACTTTGAGAGGTGGAGAGGGGCAGAGAGAGAGGGAGAGAGAGAGAATCCCAAGCAAGTTTCATGCTCAGTGCAAAGCATGACTGGGGGCTCAATCTCACCACCACGAGGTCATGACCTGTGCTGAAACTGAGTTGGATGCTTAACCAGTTGAGCCACCCAGGTGCCCCTGGAATTAATTTTTTTAAATGTTTATTTTTAAGAGAGAGAGCAAGCAAGGGAGGTCAGAGAGAGGATCTAAAGTGGGCTTCAAGCTGACAGAGCACCTGATGCAGGGCCTGAACCCACAAACCACAAGATCATGACCTGAAACGAAGTCAGATACTCAACTGAGCCACCCAGGTGCTCCTGGAATTAATTTTTTTTATATGGTGTGAGATAGGGGTTGAATTTCATTCTTTTCAATTTCATGCAATTGTCCTAGCACCATTTATGGAAAAGACTATCGTTTCCCCATTGAATTACCCTGGGAATCTTGTAAAAAATCAATTGACTATAAATGTGAGAGTTTATTTTTTAGACCAATTCCATTGCATTGATCTATGGGTCTATTTTTATGCTAGGACCACACTGTCTTGAATGTTGTAGCTTTGTATGAAGTTTTAAAACTGTGAAGTGTGAATCCTCCAACTTGTTCCTTTGTTTTTTCCAATTTCGGGCTCTTTGAATTTCCATATGAATTTTAGGATCAGCTGGTCATTTTTGGGGGGGGTAAAAAAAAAAGCCAGCTGGAGTTTTGGTAAGAAAAGCATTGAATCTGTAGATCAGTTTGGGGAGTATTGCTTTTTTAAATAATGCAATGTTAAGTCTTTTGGCCCATAAACATAGGATGTCTTTGCATTTATTTAGGTCTTCTTTTATGTCTTTCAATGTTTTGTAGGTCAGAATATAAGTTTTGCACTTCTTTGTTAAATTTATTCCTAAGTATTTTAGTTTTTTGATATCTTGAGTCAGTTTTAATAAGCTCTGCTTTTGTTGGTACTTCATCAAATTTTTCCAGTTTCTTGTCATAAAGTTATTAATAGCCTTGAATTAGTCCGTGTTCAACCTGAGAAATAGAACCAATAGGAGAAACTAAAAGATTTATTGCAAAGAATTCATTCACACAGTTGTGAAGGCTGGAAGGCAAAGTGTGAAACCCCAGATCCATAGGTTAGACCTCCAGGAAGTGCAGGCAGGAAATCTGGCTTGACCTAAAACTGCTGTTTACAGGTATAAATACCTTCTCCCTCAGGGAAGCCGCAGTTCTGCCCTTTAGTCTTTCAAATGATTGAATCAATCCCACCCATATTATCTCAGATTATTTCACTTACAGTCACTTGTACTAGAGTGGGTCTTCAGACCCAAGTAGTTTGACTTTGAAATCTGTGCTCCTAACCACTGTGCTATCATGTCTCTCTACACCTAAAGCATCAGAGATGTATTCCTTCCTAACCTTAGTCATCATGAGATAAGGAATATCTTTGGCTTCTACACATCTAAATTTTCAGCACATTATGTTCCTTCCAACATATAAAAGCATCCTCAATTCTGAGCCACCTGATTTTTATTTTACTACAACCCACCTCTGCCTCCACCAAGCCCACCCCTACATTCTGCCCTCATTTAAGAGGCTGCATTTGCTTTACGCTCTGCTTAGAATAATAACCAAAAAAAATATGAAATATTTAAATCTTATTTGTTCAAAATAAAAGAGAAGTTAAATACTTTCCCCAACTCTTTAACTACTGTCTTATCAAGGCTTCAAAGACTTGCTCAGGAAAGTACTGCTGATGCTGATAACCAGAGGATCTTACCAGGGGCATGTTATGCCCTGGGCTGAAACACTGTCAAAACTATCCTCAATCTTCTCTTCTGTGTGTATGATGTGTAGCAGAATGGGGTGATGGTGGAAATTAAGGTAATAAATAAATATAAGCTGTTTCCTAGAAACATTTTCATTTCATGGAAAAATGTTAAGACCAAACAGAAAACTAAATATGGAAATGTGAAAGTCTTATTTTTTTAACACCAGGTTATACAAAGACAATTGAAAGCCATATATGAAGAAATTTCCAAAATAAAAAAATGAAAAAAATCACATCTACAAAATTATTTACACGTTAAGGGACCATATTAAAAAACATGGTCCCTAGTCCAATATAGACATAGAGAACAGTCTACAGTAACACACTTGGAAGAGGGCTTCTGTAGTAGTTCCCAGTATACAACATAAACCAAACGAGGAAACCCCTTGAAGGTACTTCAATGCTCAGAGGTTTTAAGACCTTGGCTTTGATGATTTTGAAGGTAAGAAACAAAATCAAACTGGCTTCCACTGTGACACGCTGGTGGCTTCAAGTCAGTGCCTGCCATCATAATGCTTCTGAATGGCCCTCCATTTGGGGGCAGAACTATCTTCAGGCATGGTAAGTTTTTACACACACCTTGTTACTATATTACCTTAATAAACACAAACAGCTGTCATTAAACTCTTTTAAAAATATATAATGAATTTTTTAAAGATATATATTTTTTTAAGTCCAAATTCATCAATGATGAGTAAAAAATCCATTACTTCTCTAAGGTCATTTCCCTAACTCTATTCCTGCTTAAATGCAAAAGCTGATAGTTTTTGATTAGTAGAAATATCTAAAGGTTTTTGCTTTTTAGGCAAATTCAGATTCTCCTTTGCTTTTTCCTTCTGGTTTTCAGTTTCATAACTTTCATCAACCACACGTTTTCGCTTCTTTGCTTCAGCTCCATCACTTGTAGTACCTCCTTTGGCCTTGGTAGCCCACGCCTTTGTAAAAATATGGTAGAAAAGATTTTTAGGCAATAACAAAGAAATAGGAAGAAAATTATTTCCTTGCTTTTCTAGGTAACAATACTGTATATAAAAAGCAGTATAATTAGCACCTCAATTGTTATGCTAATCATTAAGGATTTTCACTGTTAACAAATGTCTTATGACTTAACTGCAGAGCAAGTTAAAACATTTACAGTCTACCTCTGTAATATTTCAACCTAAACTCTGCTTATATTTAACCATATTAAGTGCGAAATAGATAACTTCAGGTACGTTTTTTAAAAATGAAACTTTTTACTTTGAGATTATTCATATGCAGTTGTAGGGGAAAATACAGAAGGATCTTGTGTATCCTTTTCCCAGTTCCCCTCAATTGCAGCATCTTCCAAAACAACAGTAATATGGCAACTAGGGTACTGACATCAATACAATTCTCCCTTTTTTTTTTTTTTAACTTCTACTCATTTGTGTGTGTGTGTTTGTGTGTGTGTGTGTGTGTATGCATATTTAATTCCAAGGTAGGCTCCACATTCAAGATACAAAACAGTACCATCACCACACAAGGATCCCCCATGTTGCTTCCCCATCCTATGCTTCTCACCCAGGCCCCAACTCCTTCATCCCTATCACTCTATCACTTCAGGAATGACATTTCAGGGGTGCCTAGGTAGCTCAGTCGGTTAAGCAACTTCGGCTCAGATCGTGATCTCACAGTCCATGGATTTGAGCTAGCTCAGAGCCTTGACTGACAGCTAGCTCAGAGCCTGAAGCCTGCTTCAGATTCTGTCTCCCTCTCTCTCTGACCCTGCTCACGCTGTCTCTGTCTCTCAGAAATAAAACATTCAAAAAAAATTTTTTAAGAAAAAATACCTCAATCACATCTTTAACTGCATAAGATCATTTAAATGCTATTTTATCTAATTCTTTAGAATTATCCTTTTATAAAGTCTTACAAAAAATGAGAAATACAAAGTTGCCAATGAGATTCTACATACACTAGAGGTGGTTAGACCAGTTTCTAGCTTCCTCATTTTGTTAATACCTTTATTCTTAAAATTCATTTTATCAAGGCAAGTATCTATTATCTAGTATTCACCAGGTGAATACTATGTGCCAATGCTGCATACTTTCATCCCCAGGGAAATGAAATCCGAGGATTTAATTGATATACCACCCACATTCCTTCCCCTTGCAACAGAAAGCTGCTCCTAGCCACCTGTCCTAATTTCCACGTGAAAGGCTAAAACAGAACACCAGGTCCCCTTCCCCTCAAAAGCAGTACTCTCCTTTTGACTTTGTTTTGTTTTGTGTTTTTAAAGTAAGCTCTATGCCCAATGTGGGGCTTGAACTCACAACCCTGAGATCCAGTCACATGCTCTTGCAACTGAGCCAGCCAGATGCCCCAGTATTCTCATTTTGTATTCAATGTGGAAGAGAGCATTTTAAAAAAATCCTGCTTTTTAAAATTCTTCCTTAAGTTTATTTACTTATTTTGAGAGGGAGATAAAGCATCTTACACAAGCAGGGAAGGGGCAGAGAAAGAGAATCCCAAGTACTCTAAAGTAGTAGTCCAAACATGTGAATTAATTTCATTTTTACCTCTTAATTTTATTTGGTTTTGATTTATGAGTAATGTACTTTTTCTTGGTGTATCCCCCTAACTTACAACATGCAAGAACTTATACAGATATAAACAGTACATATGCCCCAAATTTAACCATCAGCACTAATAACTATTATATATCCACATGTTCAAAACTAACATTTCAGTTATTTAATTTCCTCTCCACCAAGAGTTTACCAGAATATATGCAATTTCCAAAAACAGAAAAAGGCATTTTCTGTAAGAATTTTTAAAGCCTGGGGGGCATCTGGGTGGCTCAGTTGGTTAAGCAGTCAACTTTTGGTTTTGGCTCAAGTCATGATATCATGGTTCTTGAGTTCAGGCCTGGCGTAGCCTGCTTGGGATTCTCTCTCTCTGTCCCTTCCCTGCTTGCATTCTCTCTCAAAATAAATGAATAAACTTAAAAACAAATAAACAAACAAAAAAAACCCTGGGAGTTTACTAACATCTCAATCTCAGGAAAATTACTCTTACCTTTCTTTCTTCGGGTGACAATACTCTAAATCGAATCATTCCTTCTTTTATTATGTCTGCTTCATCTGAAAAGTCAGGATTGTCAGACAAAATATTACTTCTGTTTTCTTCCAGCCACATCTGGAACCCAGTCTTTGGCCTAAAATAGCAATTATTGAAAAAACTTCATACTTAAGACACAGTTTAAAGTGCTTTATGATTTTTCAGGTTAGTAATCATCCTTTGCATACCTATATATAGTAAGAAGAAAATGATTAATTACACTTGCTAATATTCATACTACATACTACTTAAAACTGCCTGAAGACCATGGAAATAATGAATTGAAAAATCCCTTGTAAGGTCAATTCAAACGGTTTACTCACATATGTAAACCATGAACTCTGCACTTTCAGCTCTTTTCTGGCATACTGACAGGCTCAAGGTCTCCAAGTTCACTCAGCCCCTCTGGCCCAGTAAAATTCTTCCAAGTATCGGTGGTGGGTTCTTTCTCCATTTTCCAAACCAGCTATCTGAAATTTTTACTTTTTTCAAGCTCCTTTCCCATCCCCTCACCATTGCTCTCACAGCTGACCTGGGAGTGTACGTCCTTTCTTGTGTAATTATTATGTTAAGCATAAACACACACTTATCAATTTTATTAGGCTCTACTTTTTTTTTTTTTAATGTTTATTTTTGAGACAGAGAGAGAGAAAAGACACAGCATGACTGGGGGAGGGGCAGAGAGAGACAGAGTCACAGAATCCCAAGCAGGCTCCAGGCTCTGAGCTGCCAGTACAGAGCCTGATGTGGGGCTCAAACTCACATATTGCAAGATCATGACCTGAGCCAAAGTCAGACACTTAACTGATTGAGCCGCCTAGGTGCCCCTAGACTTTCCTTTTGACACAAATTGTCTTTAGGTCACAAGTGAGGTTTAATGCAAACATTTAATATTTACTGAGCACTTACTATCTGCTAGTCATTGTTCTAAATACTTTGTTGTATTATCTCATTTCATCTATCATAACCCTATGAGGGTAGGTACAATTAACCATCTCCATTCCACAGAGAAGGAAATCAAGGCTCAAAAATGTGAAATAACTTATTCCAGTTCACACAGATAGCTGAAGTCAGACCTGGGATTCAATAGCTTGGCAGCCTGACTCCAGAGTTCCCATTCTTTACACAGCACCTATACTGGCCCTTAGTACACTGCAATCACATGGACCCTGAATAACGAAATTAAATATATAGCAAAAATTAGTAGCAAAAATACCATGGGAAAATGTTTATGATAAAATTTTAAATAGAAACAAAATCACAGGCTGTAATACTGCATCTCTAATGCAGGGCCCACTAAATATAAAATCTTAATTTTACTAAAAAAGATTAAAAAGAATTACCTTTATGAGTAATTGAGGGATTGTTTGTCTAAACTTTTTAATTTTTAGAAAAACAAGCTATAAAACATATTACTGGTATTGCCTAATTTGTGGAAATATACAAGTTTCAAGTAATCTTAATGTAATTCTACTTCCAAGGGTGCCTGCGTGGCTCAGTTGGTTAAGCATCCAACTTTGGCTCAGGCCATGATCTCATGGTTCATGGGTTCGAGCCCCTCTTTGGGCTCTGTATCAGGCTCTGTGCTGATAGCTCAGAGCCTGGAGCCTGCTTCAGATTCTGGGTCTTCCTGTCTGCCCCTCCCCTGCTCACACTCTGTCTCTGTCTCAAAAATAAATAAACATTAAAAATGTTTATAAAAATATAATTTTACTTCCAGAAAAATAATAGAACAAATTAAAGCAAATAGCAACAGTAAACAAAGGTTCTTGAATTACCAGAAATTAATAAACATTCATTTTAATCAAACTTGAAGCAATATCACAAGTCTAGCTAACAGCATGCAAGCTCCCTGCCCCTTTTAAACAGCTGTTTTTCAAAAGAAAACAAAATTGAACATTTCTCTTCTGAGTTAGTGTATCAACACTCTTGACAAAATATTTGGTTACACAGTGATAATTCTTTAATGACATTTCAATTAAGTAAGCTTCTGTATTGATAGTACAAAAAATTGTCTTCTTAAATAAAACCTTCACTATTTATTTATTATGGATTTTTTTTTTTTAATTTCTGAGAGAGAGAAAAAGAGAGAGAGAGAAAGACACAGAGTGAGCAGGGGAGGGTCAGAGAGAGAGGGAGATACAGAATCGGAAGCAGGCCCCAGGCTCTGAGCTAGCTGTCAGCACACAGCCTGATGCAGAGCTCGAATCCATGGACTATGACATCATGACCTGAGCCCAAGTCGGACGCTTAACTGACTGAGCCACCCAGGTACCCTAAACCCTCACTATTTAATATCTAATTTGAATTCAGGGCAAAATAGGAAAAATAAAAATCAAGAGCTACCCCTCAAATTAAAAAGGTTAACATGAGGGGCACCTGCTGGCTCCATCAATAGAGCACATGGCTCTTGATATTAGGGTTGTAAATTCAACCCCACATTGGGTGCAGAGATTATTTAAAAATAAACTCTTTAAAAAATTTGTTGTAGTGACTGTGAAGAGGGGAACTGGGTAGATAAGAAAGGTATTTACTACTTATTTATTTAGTTAGTTGGTTAATTTTTGAGACAGAGCATGAGTGGGGGAAGGACACAGAGAGAGGGAGACACAGAATCTGAACAGGCTCTAAGCTCTGAGCTGCCAGCACAGAACCCGACGCAGGGCTCAAACCCACGAACCGCAAGATCATGACCTACGCCAAAGTCGGACGCTTAACCAACTGAGCCATCCAGGCACCCCTATTTATTCTTTATCAGACTTTCTTTTATATCCTTTCTCTGCTTCTCTCATGTAAGTATATTTATTTTAAAACCAAAAAAGAATTATAAGATATAAAATATTTTAAATTTAAATTTAAAACAATTTAAAACACATATAACTTATAGAAAACTTATAGAAAAAGTATTAATAGACAATAATAAATATTTATGGCTTCCTTAAAGTTATATATTCAGGGGCACTTGGGTGGCTCAGTCAATCATCCAACTCTTGATTTCGGTTCACGTCATGAGCTCACAGTTTTGAGACTGAGCCCCTGTGTTGGGCTCTGTGCTGGGCAGGAAGCCTGCTTAAGATTCTCCCTCCCTCAGGAAACCTGGGTGGCTCAGTTGGTTAAGTATCAGATTTCGGCTCAGGTCATGATCTCACAGTTCAGGAGTTCAAGTCCCACATCGGGCTCTGTGCTGACAGCTAAGAGCCTGGAGCCTGCTTCAGATTCTGCGTCTCCCTCCCTCTCTCCCCCTCCCCTGCTCTCTCTTCCATCCCAAATAAACATTAAAAAAAAAAAAAAATTCTCCCTCCCTCTCTCTCAAAATAAATATTAAAAAGAAAGTGTGTGTTCAGAATGACTGCTACCAATGCCAATATGTAATAATGAACAAGACAGCTGTGTTATTTTGTATTGCTATTTCTGTATACCTTTTATTGGAATATCGCATCATGAGAATAATAAATTTGTCTATGCACTGACCTTTGACTTTCAGTGTTTTGAGGACACAGAGCTGGCGTTTCAGATGATGAATTTTTAGGATTTTCTTCATTTGCATCCTCACTCTTATCAGCTTGGGAAGTTCTTTTCTGGAAATAGGATGCTGCAGATGCCTGTAAAAACAAACATAATGAATACTGCAACAAAAATCTAGTACAATTTTATATAGTACAATCAAGTCTTGAAAAATGTGGAAAAATATTTACAATTGTTTAGAATTCTTATACCAACATGTGAAGTCCTGAGGTTCTCAGTTGAATGTAAACATCCCTACAGACACAAAACACCCCAAAAATATTACTTCAAATATTTCTAAATGAATAAAATTATATAAAATGGAAAAGATAAAAGATGTATTACACTAATGACAAATCTGAGATGAAATACCAAATCTGGGATGAAATCTAGAAGGCAAAATCAGAATATGGAACGAGGAAAGATTGGAGCCAGGTACTACAGCATCATCATTAAAAAAGATATGCATCAAAATCAACTGGGAAATTTTTTTAAAAACCAGACAGATGCCTGAGTCTTTGGGGCCTAAGTATACACAGAGAAACCTTGGATTATGAGTAACTTACTCTGCGAATGTTTCACAAAATTATCATTTCTAAGAAATTTTAACTTGATAAACGAGCAGTGTCTCATAATACAAGTGGTATGTTATCCCGAATGTCCCATGATCACAGCTGCGCCAGTGGTTCTTCCATCTCTCACTGGCTGCAGGATTGTGAGTGATCGTCACCCATGCTTGAATGCTCGGTCTCAAGCCGAGGGGTCTGGCAGAAATCAGTGATTTTTCAGAACGTAGGAAGGTGCCCATAACTGGCACTGTGTATTTTTTGTCACTTCAAAGCACCTATGGACAATCCTCTGCTTTTCAATACAAGAGTAAGCTTAGGAATGCTTTGCTTCATTCTAGGTCAGGCTGCCTGCTGCTGCCTTATTGCCAGTTACATTACATACAGTATATGACAAGAATTTATTAATACTGTACAGTAGTCAACACTGTGCAAGCGTATACAATGGCCCCCATGCAGAAAAAGATTCCAGTGAGCCAACAGTTAGCAGTGATTCCATTAATGATAGTGAAAGTCTTCCTACACAATAACCCTCGTCTCTCTGGTCTCCCTCACACCAGCCATGAAGGTTTTCAAAGGTAAGTGCAGGTTAATTTATTTTTCTTTATATTTTGTATTTTCTTTATTATTTTGTATTATATTACAGTACTGTAATCATTTTATATTAATATTTTTGGGTTGTGGAATGAATCATCTGAGTTTCCATTATTTCTTATGGGGAAATTTGCTTTCATATGCAAGTGCTTTGGATTACAAGCATGTTTCCAGAACAAATAATGCTTACAAACCAAGGTTTAACTGTATATATTTTAAAAAGTGATTCTGATGCAAAAATCAGATTTGAGAACCACTACCCTCACTAGGCAATCAATGATAAACAACTGGAGCCTCCTGCCCCATACCTGAAAGAGTGAACAAAACTAAAGCAAGACAAACAGATCATGTACTACTTGTTGTTAATGTGGGTAGTTGAAACTGTACCTGCTTAGACTTTGGCTTTGGAACTAGAGGCTTTATAACTGGAGACTTTTCATTATTTGTAGCTCGACTGAGTGCAGTAGATTTCTTGGATGATTTGTTCATATTGTCTAAAATATTAGTTGAACGTGCTGAATTCACTGAAATGGCTGGCTCTTTAGAATTGGCTGACACCTAAAGAGCAAATTAGTATTAGCATTTTATGTTTAAAGAAGGAAAAAAAAAACCCCAAGAGATTCACTTTTCCTTTAAATTTCTGTTAAGTCTAGGAGCACCTGGGTGGCTCAGTCGGTTGAGTGTTCAACTTCAGCTCAGGTCATGATTTCATGGCTCATGGGTTCGAGTCCCATGTTGGATTCTCTAGTGTCAGTATAGAGCCTGCTTCAGATCCTCTGTCCCTCATCTCTGCCCCTCCCCAACTCGTGCACACACTCTCTCTCTCAAAAATAAATGTTAAAAAAATATACTTAAATGCCTTTTAAGTGTATATTGTAGTGTCACACAGGGAAATGAATACATTTTGTACAATCCATATTAAGATTGACAGACATATTAAATATAACACATCCCCATGAAAAACAGGGACTATCTTTCAAAACTATAGGTATTCAGAAGATAAGTAGAACATATAACTCTTAGCCCAAGCATGAAATTTTGTGCTGCTTTCGTCTGTTTTCACAAAGATATGCTTCTATCTTTAATGTTTCCAAATCTGGGGAGGTTCATCTGGTGGTTTGGAAATATTTTTCTGTATAAAAATGTATTTAAAAACATTTTAAATACCACTGGAAAGAGTTTACCTTGAAGGGGTTTACTCGTCCTTGGCTGCTAGAGATAACCGCACCTTTCATAAGAAAGAAACCCTCACTTAATAGTGGTAAAACATAAGGAAGACTTCTGACTTCTATAATAATAGAGGACATTTTAATCTGTAATATACAAAAACAAATGTGCTTTACAACTTTAGAATTATTAACAACTGTATATGATTTCCTATTTCCAAGACAAAATAAAAGGTATTAAATGGAAACTATCCCAACTTGTCCCTATGAAGTATGTAAATCTGTTATAGATCTATCCTTTCCTCCTATTACCATGAAAGGATGGTGCCTTGTTTTAGTTACGGTTAATAATTCATTTACTTGTGCTCTAGATCCCATCTACTACTGCTTTGTCAAGCAGCTTGTCCTATCGATGGCTAACCCATCTTTGTACTTTTCTCTTTACTGGCTACTCAAGTTTCCTAAAAACAAACAAAAACAAACGCTCTCAACTTCAATTCCCTCTAGCCACCATTTTTTCTTCCCTCTTCTACACAATCAAATTCTCAAGAGTTGTCTATATGGTTATTCCCAGTTCCTCTGTGTCCTTACATTCCAACATCCAGCCCTACTATCCTATAGAATTCGTTCTTGCTAAGGACTCAATAAACTCCATTTGGCCAAATCTGGTGGGTAGTTTTCAGTCATCATCTTATTTGACCCCCTCAAAAGCATTCTACATAGCTAAGTGTTCTTTTCCTCTTGATACTGTCTCCTCCCCCTTGATTTCTGAGCTTCCCCTTTCCTACTTCCTTCCTCTTTGATCTCATTCTCTTTTGATAGTTTCTCCTCCTTAACCTCCTCTGCCTAATGTTTAAACGTTGGGAATTCCCCAGGCCTAAACTCACTTTCCTTCTCACTTTATATCTTCCTCTATGCCCATGGTTTAAATTGCTAAGGTTATACCAATTATTTTCACTTTACATCTCCCTCCCAGACTACTTTCCTAAGCTCCTAACTGAAATATCCAATAGTAATTCGTTATCATCTATCAATATCTGCATTTCCCTAGTGTTTTCTGACTCAGTAAATGGTCCCATCGTTCACTCATGTATTCAAGCTGGAAAGTGAGTCATTCTTTACACCCTAAACTTCCATACTCTCTACATCTTCTTCAGAAACACCTCTTCAAGTCTTCTCATTCTTTCTTTCACTGGTCCCACCACCCTAGTCCAAGCCACTATTCAGTGTAACTTGGACTGCCTCGATAGTCTCTTTATGTGTATTCCTCTTCCACCAGTGTGCCATGCTATGCCTGCTTAAAGCCTACAACAGCCTTCCAGAGACCTCAGAATAAAGATCAAAAATCCTTACTGTGGCCTACATGGATCTGCATGATTTAGCTCTTGCCCATCACTCCCAAACCTCTCAGCACCACTTTCTCTCTGCCTCTGTGCTCTTCATACCACTCTTATGATCTTAGCACATGCTGTTCCTTATGTCACACACTTTCTCTCTGCTTCTGCTCTCGCCCACCTTTGCCTAGCTGACTCTTAATCATCCTGCAAGTCTCTGCTTTAAACATTCCATGAGGCCTCCCTTGGGGTCCCCACCCACCCCTCTCCACTGACTAGATTAAAGCAAACTGTTATATGCTCCTTAATACTCTGTACATATTTTTACAGGTAATTTTTAAAAACCAAAGTAATATATGTACATGGTTTAAAAAGTTGGAGTGCACCTGGGTGGCTCAGTCGTTTTTAAGCGTCTGACTCTTAATTTTGACTCAGGTCATGTCTTATGGCTCGTAGATTTTAACTCCATGTCTGGTTCTGTGCTAACAGATCCCAAGAGAATCTGCTTGGGATTCTCCCTCTCTCTCAAAAATAAATAAACTTAAAAAAAAAAAAAAAAAGTCAATTGGTCCTATATAAGGTTTATGCAGGAATCAACCATGCATGTCTACTTAACTTCTGTTATCTCCCACCTTCTCAAACACAATAGGCATTTAATACATATTTGTAAAATGACCAGTTTCACAAACAAAATTTCTGATAAAAACAAACATAGGGTGGCAGGGTATGTATGCAGGTAGTTTGAGTAGATATATTACTTTAAAGACTGTTTGAACAATTCTCCTGATATTACAAAATCACAAATATTTCTTACCTGACTTAAGAGCTGGCACATCAGAGGAATCTGCATTTTTGGAAAATGGATTCTGTCCTATAATTAAGATAAAACGCAATGTAAATGGGGAAATAAAGTTACTTCCTATAATCAATAATCAGCAAAGGTGTCTTGACAAAGTACAGGTATTTAATTTTCCTCAGTCAAGTAAAATGGGGAAAGCCACAAAATATGACATTTCTCACCTTTAAATTGCTTTAAAAATTGATCTTACCATACTTCTGTATTTCTCGTTTTTCTTCTTTATCATCAGCTTCTCCAATATCCTCCTCATCTTCTTCAATTTGGTTTCTGAGCCTTGGCTGGCTCCACTCTGTAGTAGTATTACTATAACTAAAAGACAGTAATATTATTCAATAAAGAGCTACCCAAAGACCAAATACATTTTCAGAATGGTAAAGAAAAGTGTAAACTGATTATTTCTTACCCAGCATTCAGCTCTTTTCTGAAATCTTCCTCTTCCTCTTCTTCTACCCGGGTTGTTGCCAATTCTGCTGCCTTCTCTACAGCCAGTTCACTAAGTCTTTGGGCTAATATTAATCTCCGGGAACGAGAAGCATATTTAATGGCTAAATTCACAGCATTTTGAGTCATTAAATCGGCAAGTTCCACACAACGAAATTCCCGCTCCAGTTTACAAGAAAGCTAACCCAAAATGGAAAAAAAAAATAAAAACACATCAAGCAAAACTTTTTTTTTTTTTTTTTTAATTTATTTATTTTTTAAAATGTTTTATTTATTTCTAGGAGAGAGAGAGAGAGACAGCGTGAGCAGGGGAGGGTCAGAGAGAGGGAGTCACAGACTGAAACAGGCTCCAGGCTCTGAGCTGGCAGTCAGCACAGAGCCCGACGCGGGGCTCGAACCCACGAACGGCGAGATCATGACCTAAGCGAAAGTCGGACGCTTAACCGACTAAGCCACCCAGGCGCCCCCAAGCAAAACTTTTAAAAAGAGAATGATACTAATAAAACTGAAAAAACAGTTTTCTAGATAATGTATCTCACTGATTCTAAGATGCATATTTTTTACTCATTTAGCATCTCTGAAAGTGGAAAGCATTTTACAATTGATGGTGGGTCAGAGTTCGCAGCATGTTTTTTCTTGGCTTAAATAAATAAAATAATGGTGAATCTTACACTCAGTAGGAGCTTAGATTCAATGAAATAAGCATGTGATTTCAAGCTATTAATTGCAAAAGAAGTAGGTTTTTCCTTTAAAATTCAAATGTGTTTTTTTTAAACTTGTTTTGCTGCCCATCCACCCTCATCCTGCCCTCATAAAATAGGGTAGCAAATTCAAAGAAGGAATAAATTATAAATGATTAATTATTACTTTGTCCAGAACTGGCACACAAATACTACTAAGCTAATCTGGGTGGGGGCAGGGGGAGTAGATTTATCCACTCATTTTTAAGTGTGATGGTCTGTGATCTCCAACTACCAGAAATAGTTATACAGCTTACAAATTAACAACTTCCTGGGGTGCCTGGGTGGCTCAGTTGGCTAAGCGTCCAACTTCAGCTCAGGTCATGATCTCACAGTTCGTGGGTTTGAGCCCTGTGTCAGGCTCTGTGCTGACAGCTAGCTCAGAGTCTGGAGCCTGTCTTCAGATTCTGTGCCTCCCTCTCTCTCTGACCCTCCCTTGCTCATGCTGTCTCTTTCTCTCTCTCAAAAATAAATAAAAAACATTAAAAAAAAAAAAAGCAAATTAACAACTTCCTTTTTCTTGCCCTATTTTTTTATACATAACAATATAAAACAAAGGGCATTTATTTAACATCTTTGAAAACACTTGACTATTTTTCTTTTGGTATGAATTGGGACAACTCAAAGTCAGGCAACTCAAGTATAACATAAGGAAAATTAGTACTTCAAATGCTAAGGGTCTCATATTTCATAGAGTAGAAGGATTATTTTGTTACTTAGACATCCCACATCTGATACATCAGCACAGAAGTTTTAGATAGTCACCTCCATGTCCTTTTCAACTTTTCTACTATTACTATTCTATAAATAATACTTAATCAGGGTACTACTCTGCCTTAGGGGGCGTCTGAAAATGAAGAAAAGTAGTATGGTTCTCATAGTAATGGCGTTAAACTTCAGGCATTTGCCAGGGCGACAAGAATGCTAAAGAAAAACTGACCAGTCCTCAAGCTACTGATACTCTACTAAGAACACTGTCCCAGAGGAAAAGCTCCTCTAATGATAAATGGTAAAGAAAACAAACATATTTTCTTACATATGTTGTATGGAATGAAAAGGTTTCTAGTTCCACAAATTACATTTTATAAAAGAAACAAAACTTACTCTACAATAATTAAATTTCTTTAATACTAAACTCAAGGCAGTGTTGCACAGTGGTGACAGTAGTGAACACCGCCTTTTGGAGACTGGAGTTATAATTAGCTCTGTGGTCTTAGACACCACTTTTCCCTCAGAACCTTTTTTCCTCAACCTTAAAATGAAAAGTCTGGACCATTTACTCTCTCAAGAAATACTGACGTTTACTATGTATTACACACCATATAAGCACCCAGCATAGAGTGGTAAAGGAAACCTGACCACTGTCCTCAAGGGGCTGGCACAAAATGAACAAAGAAATTAGGTTATACTCCTCACCATAAACCAACCTCAAGTGGGGACACAAAACACATGCACTTTATATTTCAACAAGTCTATTTATCTCTAGAGATAAATAAAATATTTAGGGCATGAAAACTGGTTACTGGCTATAGACAAACTTTCATCAGAATACCTGGACTGCCTCTTAAAATGTAGACCAGTGAGCAAAAGCAAAAAGGGAGATAGCACCAGAACAGTTTGTTTCTGCCTATGATCTTAGTTATAGGTAACGTTTCAAATATTTTAACTGCGATAGCAACTTGGAAACAGAACTTTTAAGGAAGGAAAACACTACTGGATGCAACTTAAGAATCAGAAGGTGTGCTCATGCCCTGTTGGTGGGAATGCAAACTGGTGCAACCACTGTGGAAATAGTATGAAGGTTTCTCAAAAAACTAAAAATAAAATTACCATATAATTCAGTAACTCCACTATTGGGTATTTACCCAAAGCATAAAAAAGCACTAATTCTACAGAAATTTTCTTTTTATGCTTATTTATTTGGGGGGGGGGGGGTGGCAGAGAGAGAATTGCAAGCAGGCTCTGCGTTGTAAGCACAGAACGCGATGTGGGGCTCGATCCCATGAATCAGGAGATCATGACCTGAGACAAAATCAGGAGCCCAATGCTTAACTGACTGAGCCACCCAGGTGCCCCAAAAAAGCACTAATTCTGAAAAATATATCCACCCTTATGTTTACTATAGCATTACTTATAATAGCCAAATTATGGAAGTGACCCAAGTGGCCATCGATAGATGAATGGATAAAGATGTGGTATATATATATGTATATATACACACATGGAATATTAGTCATAATAAAGAACAAAATCTTATCATTTGCAACAACATGGATGTATCTAGAGAATATAATGAAATAATATTATTTCATTATTAATGAAATAAGTCAGAGAAAGTTAAGTGACATAAGTCAGAGAAACACAAATACCATATGAGTTCACTCATACGTAGAATTTAAGAAACAAACAGGGATGCCTAGGTGACTCAGTTGGTTAAGCATCCGACTTCAGCCCAGGTCATGATCTTGCGGTTGGTGAGTTCGAGCCCTGTGTCAGGCTCTCTGCTGTCAGCACAGAGTCTGCTTCTGATACTCTATCTCCGCCTCTCTCTGCCCATCCCCTGCTTGCTCTCTCTCAATAATAAGCAAACATTAAAAAAAAAAAAAGACAAAAGAAACAAGAAAAAAAGAGACACACACACTTTTGGGGCATGTGGGTGGTTCAGTCAGGTAAGCATCTGTTTTTGAGCTCTGTTTTTGATCTCACTGTTTTTGAGTTTGAGCTCCACATCAGGCTCACTGATGACAATGCAGAGCCAGCTTGGGATTCTCTCTCTCCCTCTTTCTCTGCCTCTCCCCCACTTGCATGCACATGCTCTCTCTCTTAAGAATAAACATGAAAACAAACAGATGCGTAACTATAGAGAACAAACTGATGGTTACCAAAGGGGCTGTGAGTAGGCAGAAGGGTGAAACAGGTGGAGATTAAAAGCACACTTATCTGCTTATGATCTTAGTTACAAGGTAATGTTTTAAATATTTTAACTGCAACATCAACTGGGAAACAGAACTGAATAATGTAGAGAATTGCTGAGTCACTGTAATGTACATCTGAAACTAATATAGCACTTTTATACCTGAATTAAAATTTTTTTAAAAATTAAAAAAAGTTTTGAGGTTGTGGAACTTAGTGCTAATTCACATACTTTTAAGAAATCCAATCTATAGAAAAGCATAACTTTAATTTTTCCAGTAGATTTATTTTACTCACCGCAAGCATCTTCATTAAAAGTTCCTGTTGTTCTTTTATTGCTTGATTTTTAGTACTTTCTTCATATTCATAACCATTTTTAGCTAAATAATCAAGGTGACTGTGAAATATAACAGAACGCCAATATTGTTCCTATAAAAGGGAAAAAACTGCTTAGAGAAAACTATCAGCTTAGTATCAGGCAAGTTGTTAAATATTTATCCTAAGAACAGTTTCTGAATTAAATATTTTTTGAAATATTCTTTCTATAGTTTACTTTATAATTTAAATTTTAATGTGATACCAAAGCTTGATTTTATCTTCTGTCCTTAAAAAAAAGGGATATAGTATTTCAAATAGTTTCTTAGCAATCATAGTTAATGCTCAGAGAACTTGTTAAACTGTTTTTTAAAAGACCGATTTGCTTCTTGGCTAGAGTACCTAATTGCATGTGACATGATGGCACAAGGCTAGGACCAGAGTAGGCAAGCCTAGTGCCCAAGACACAAAATTTATGGAGGCCCACCCTCTCAGGCACTTGGCCCAACTCTGACAGTGAGTACCTTACCGTAGTAAGACCCTAATGATCATACTCATTTATTGCACAGACAAAATCCCTGGAAGCAGTGATGGCAATCAGTTACTCTGGTGATCAAAAGCAGTCATCTTCCCTCCCTGCTACAACTAATTATTTAATTATAAAATAATGAGTAGTCAACACTGGTCATCAGAGTAATTTTTAAATGTCTACATCACAGGCAATGTATTATCTTTCAGAGTGTCAAGGTAAGAATTCCACATACCTCCATTTGTCCTTTCTCTGTTGCAGTCTGACAATAAGGAAGCTTAAAGGATAATATAGCTACAGCAGGGCGTGGAAGGGTGGGAGGAAATCGAGAACCTTTGCAAGGAATGCACCTGTCAGTAAAGAAAAAGTCTCACCACAAAAATTTCCTCCAAGATCATAAAAACTGTTAAAATATAAATTTTCCAAAAGTCAATAACTTGGAATAATATTATTCCAATAGTTGGCTTAATAATATACAACAAATTACTCTTTTTTTAAAAAAGTACTTTAGGGGTACCTGGGTGGCTCAATCAGTTAAGTGTTGGTTTTGGCTCAGGTCATGATCTCGCAGTTCATGAGTTCGAGTCCCACGTCCAGCTCTGTGCTGACAGGAAGAAGCCTTTCTCTCTTTCTCCCTCCCCTGCTCGTTTTCTCTCTCTCTCTCAAAATAAACAAACTTAAAAAATAAAGTACCCCAGGCCTGATTAGGTCTAAAAATTAATCTCTCCCAGGGTGCCTGGGTGGCTCAGTCGGTTAAGCGTCCGACTTCAGCTCAGGTCATGATCTCACTGTTCTTGGGTTCGAGCCCCGCGTTGGGCTCTGTGCTGACAGCTAGCTCAGAGCCTGGAGCCTGTTTCAGATTCTGTATCTCCCTCTCTCTTTGACCCTCCCTTGTTCATGCTGTCTCTCTCTCTCTTTCAGAAATGAAAACATAAAAAAAAAATTTAAAAAAATTAATCTCTCCCTATGCATTTCAAGAATTTCAAAAATCCCTCTTCATATCAGCTTTATTAAACAATCATTTAAAGTGAAATAGGCCTGGGGCACCTGGGTGGCTCAGTCGGTAAAGCATCCAACTCTTGATTCTGGCTCAGGTCATGGTCTCACAGTTTCTGAGTCTGAGGCCCACACTGGGCTTTGCACTGACAGTGTAAAGCCTGCCTGGGATTCTCTCCTCTCTCTGCCCCTACCTCACTCTTTCTCTCAAAATAAGTAAATAAACTTTAAAAAAAAAAAAGTGAAATAGGCTCTCATCAGCTTTTCCTTAGCAAATCGCCTACTTTTAAAATACAGAAGCTGTGCCATCAATAGCTGTCATGGGATTCACATTATAAAACAGATCATCCAAGAAAAAATACTGATGAAGCATATTCACTTTTGTCAGTCTAGGAATACTTGGTACTGCTGGTAAAAAGTGTCAAATAAGAGAAAAAGATAGTGAAATGTCCAATACAGGTTAAGTGTTTATTACTAGATATTGGTGAGAGTGAAGCCAAAAACCTAGTATCATTAAAAACGTTATAATACATACCTGCTCTGTTAAATCAAAGGTTGCCTTATGTGGTAATAAATAGCTCAGTGGGCAAGAACGTTGTCTAAACCTTTTCTGACTAGGACGTGTAAAGTATGTAAAGATGCCCTTCAGAATGAATACGAATGCAATTTATTAATTAAAAAGCATTCATTAATCACAGAATGATACATGTACATTGAATACTTTTAACTTATGTATTCCAAGTTATTTATAAGAAAACCACTGGAAAACCATGCCTACACACTATAAATACCTTAGGCAAACTTTCTAATTTTTATAGTCATTTTAAGATACAGTACAATATTCAATGCTTACTAATAACCATCCATTTAATTTACAGTATAACCTTTTAGTCACTGCTTAAAGTCATGACTTTCTTTCTTTCTTTCTTTTTTATGTTTTATTTATTTCTGAGAGAGAGAGAGAGACAGCATGAGCAGGGGATGGTCAGAGAGAGGGAGACACAGAATCTGAAGCAGGCTCCAGGCTCTGAGCTAGCAGGCAGCACAGAGCCTGACGTGGGGCTTGAACCCACGAACCGTGAGATCATGACCTGAGCTGAAGTCAGACGCTCAACCGACTGAGCCACCCAGGTACCCCAAATCATGACTTTCTTAAAGGGAAATACTAAGTAGAAATCAGGCCTGTGGGTTTAAATTTTTTTCGTAAATATCTTCTCCCATTATCAAATGCCCACTAGAATAGTTAAAAATTAAATAATGGCAATACACAGGAATCTTTTTCAAACCCAGGTCGCCTTCCTAGTGAGATATGAACACACCTTTTTGGTGACCATACAATAAAAATACAAACATGTTTTTAGAGTTCCAATATTTCTGTTTTTATTTTATATTTTATTTTTTTTTTAAGTTAGAATTTATTTTTGACAGATAGAGCACGAGCTCTGGAGGGACAGTGAGAAGCAAGCTCCAGGCTCTGAGCTGTCAGCACAGAGCCTGATGCCCGGCTCAAACTCATGAACTGTGAGATCATGACCTTAGCTGAAGTTGGATGCTCAACCGAATCACCCAGGTGCCCCCAATATATATACATTTTTTAATTTATTTCTGAGAGAGAGACACACAGCATGAGCAGGAGAGGGTCAGAGAGACAGGGAAATACAGAATCTGAAGGAGGCTCCAGGCTCTGAGCTAGCTGTCAACACAGAGCCCGACGCGGGGCTCAAACCCACAAACCATGAGATCGTGACCTGAGCTGAAGTCAGATGCCCAACTGACTGAGCCACCCAGGCGCCCCTGGTGCCCCCAATATTTTTGAGCATAAAATCTCATTTCTTCTTCTTCCTCCCCTTTTATGATTTCATATAAATCAGTGGTTTTCACCATACAGTAGGAATGTGGATACCTCAAGTTTAAAAAATCTCTTGTGGCAATTCTGTCATTCACAAAAGTCAGTTTATTAAGTCATGCAAAATGAAAAAGAGCACATGCATTCAGAAAGGACAAGTCCAATTACATACACATACACATAATATTAACAAAATGAGAAAGAACACTAGGAGTAATCTCGATACCTTAACATTATTTTTTTCTATAAAAAGACTTATATTTTCTTGTGTAAAAACATTTTATAGCTCAAATACTTTACTGATTTAGTCATAGTAAGCAATTATCACTAAAAAAAATAGGATTTATTAATAGGTTTTTAAAGCCACATTTATATCAAAGCAGAATACTAATTCACATTTCTTATCCTTTTAGACCTGAAGTAAAAAGACGTTATCCATTAAATATCCCTTTCATGGAAGAGGAGGAAAAACAAACTCATTTGACTGCTAATTTGGTTGGTTTTGTCTACAATGAATAAGTTTCCTTCCTATGTGGCTAAACCATTTGAAGGAGAAAATGTGAAAAAATAAACTGCAGTTTACTAAGAAAAAATTATTTCAATTCTTTTTCAAATAAATCATAAAAATTGTTCTCTTGTTAAAGAAAGAGTTGAAAACATACTAAACTGGAGAAACTTGGGGCCAATGTCCAGACTAAGTTTCCCCTCAGCAATGAATTTTGCTTTGTGTTGTAGGTTGCAAAGAGGAGACTTTGTTCACAACTTGTTTTGAGCATTTACTCAGGAGTTGATAATGATTTTACCAGGCAATACTTCCTGGCTACTGGCCTTATTTACCTCTGTGTAGTATAGCACATACAGTCATTACTATAACAAATGCTTGTTAAATGAATAAAACTAAAAAAAAAAATTGTTTTCAAGCATGTTAAATAATTCTTAAGAGCTTTTAAAAAGAAAGAAATGTTGATGTTTATAGAAAACAAATTAGACAGAAGCAGACAAGATTAGTAAACTCTGTTATATATTAACCAGTAGTGATCATGAAAAAAAATCTTCAGTGGAAACAATAAAAACAATTTTTGCTAAACTAAAGTCTGTTTCAAAAGGAGGTAGGAGTGATACATCCACAGATTAGTAATTACTCATATTCATAATTAAAGGCAGGCATTTTGTACTGATTCAAATGACATGCTTTTAATTCTTTAACTGTATCTGTAGGAGTTGAACAGCTAGGTCATCTGGTAACTCTATGTTTAACCATCTGAGGCACTGCCAAACTGAACCAGTTTATATCCCACCTAGCAATTTCTCCACATGCTCAACAGAACTTTCCATCTTTTGGATGATAACCAGTCTAGTGGGTATGAAGTGGTATCTTTGTGGTTTGACTTGCATTTCCACAATAACTTATGATGCTAAATACATTTTTATGTGCTTACTGGCCATGTGTGTATTTTCTTTTGAGAAGTGTCTATTCAAACACTGCCTATTCTTTTTAAAATTTTTTTAATGTTTTATTTCTGTGAGAGAGAGAGAGAGAGAGAGAGAGAGAGAGAGAGAGAGACAGCGTGAGCAGGGGAGGGTCAGAGAGAGAGGGAGAGACAGAATCTGAAGCAGGCTCCAGGCTCTAAGCTGTCAGCACAGAGCCCGACGCAAGGCTTGAACGCACAAACCGTGAGATCATGACCTGAGCCAAAGTTGATCGCTTAACCAACTGAGCCATCCAAGCGCTCCACACTGCCTATTTTTTAATTGAGTTGGCTTTTTTTGAGTTAAAAGAGTTCTTTATATACTCTGATACACATCCTTTATCACATAAATGATTTGCTTCACCATTAAAAAAAATCTATATAGTATTCTTTTAATTTTTTTTAATGTTTATTTTTGAGAAGGAGAGAAAGAGACAAAGTGTGAGCAGGGGAGGGACAGAAAGACAGGGAAACACAGAATCCAGAGCAGGCTCCAGGGTCTGAACTGTCAGCACAAAGCCCAATGCAGGGCTTGAACTCAAGAACCGTGAGATCATGACCTGAGCCAAAGTTGGACACTTAACCAACTGAGCCACCCAGGTGTCCCTACATAGTACTCTAAAGTATAACTGTACATTATTTCCTTATTCTTCTACTAAAGGAAATTTAGGCTTCCAAATCTTTTGTCAATATCAACAAGTTTACAATGTAGAAAATCTTTCACATGTATCATTCCTACATGTGCTAGCAGCAGTACTTCCTAAACCTTAATGTACACACGAATCACCTAAAGATCTTGTTAAAATTCAGGTTCTGATTCAGTAGGTCTGAAGTGAAGCCTGAGATCCGGCATTTCTAATAACTACGCTCTCTGGTGATACTGATGCTCTATGGATCACACTTTATTTATTATTATTTTTTAATGTTTTATTTATTACTAGGAGAGAGAGAGAGAGACAGTGTGAGCAGGGGAGGGTCAGAGAGAGAGAGAGTCACAGACTGAAACAGGCTCCAGGCTCTGAGCTGGCAGTCAGCACAGAGCCCGATGCGGGGCTCGAACCCACAAACTGCGAGATCATGACCTAAGTGAAAGTCAGGAGCTTAACTGACTAAGCCACCCAGGCGCTCCTGGATCACACTTTAAATAACAAGTGCCAGAACGTCTGCAGGACAGAATCCTAAGACAGAATGATTGGATCAAAGAGCACATGCATTTCTAATTCTGGTAGTTCTTAACAAACTGCCTTCCATAGGGATTGTAACCAATTTATACCCCCATCAGCCATTACAAACGTGAATTATTTCCCCACAGCCTCACCAAGAGTGTTATCAAATTTTCAGATTTCCCTCATTTGATAAGTAAAAAGAGAATTTTAGTTCTGATTTGTATTTATCTTATTTTGATAATCATATTTTTATATATTCAAGAGCCATTATTTCCCTATCTGATTACTGCCTTTCTTGAAACAGTCTCCACTTACAGCTTCTGTGCTATAACCCTCCTCAAGTGACTTTTCTCTTACTTGCTTAGCTAACAGTCCTTTTCCTTATTCAAAAGCTACATCTTCCAATATCTAACCTCTACATGTTGGATTTCTTTCTTTTCTTTTTTTAATGTTTATTTACTTACTTTGATAGAGAGAACACACATGTATAAGCAAGGAAGGGGTAGAGAGAGAGAGGGAGAGAGAGAATCCCATGCAGGCTCCACGCTCTCACAACCATGAGATCATGAACAGAGCCGAAATCAAGAGTCAGATGCTTAACCAGCTGAGCCACCCAGGTGCCTCTGTAAATGTTGAAATTTCTAAGTGTTGGATTCTGCAACCTTTTTTTGTTACTCTTTCTTCTATACGATCTCGTTTATTACTCTGACTTTAAATACTTTCTATATTCTGGTGATTCCCAAATTTTTATATTAAAATCATCTATTCTAAGGTTTTCTTGATATCTCCATTTGGACATTTTGCAAGCATTTCAAACTTAACACAGCCAAAAAAGAAATTGTTTTTCTCTCTCTTATTTCTATAAATGGTATGACTATCCATCTAGTTGCTTTAATTGGAAATATGGGTGTCATTACTGAGTCTCCTCCATCACTACAAACCCCCAATCTACCAGAAAATCCTGTTTCTTTTTTTTCTTAAGTCTATTTATTTATTTTCAGAGAGAATGCAAGCAGGGGAGCAGCAGAGAGAGAGGGAGAGAGAGAGAATCCCAAGTGGGCTCCATACTGTCAGCATGGAATCCGATATGGGGCCTGAACTCATGAACCCTAAGATCATGACCTGAGCCAAAATCAAGAGTCAGACACTAAACTGACTGAGCCATGTAGGTGCCCAATCCTACAGTTTCTATCTCAGACCTGGTTCCCATAGTTTATGCTTCCCCCCCACACTAGTTCCAGCCATACTTATAGCTCAGTTAGATGACTGCAAAATCCTCCTCAGTGCTTCTCAGTGAAGGCACTGATAGCATTTGGGAAGGACAATCTGTAGTTGAGCAGGACCACTCTGCACACTGCAGGACATTCAACAGCTCCAGCCCCATGCTCTAAATGCCAGGGTTAACCCATAATTGCTGTGATGGTGAAAAATAATACCCCACATCTCTCACATCTCCAAACATCCCCAGAAAGCAGGATAAATTGCCTGGGTGAAAACTGGTTTCCCTATTTTCAATCTTACCTCTGCCAATCCATTTGCCACATATATTTTTCTTTTTATAGTAGAAATCAGATTATATCATTCCCCAGACAAAACCCTTGAACAGCTTCATGACACAACTTCAAATAAAATATCAGCTTCTCTACATGGTCTATAAAGCAGCCTCTGTCTTTATGAAATTATGCCTCCTACCAACCCTTGCTTCTTGTATGCTATTCACATTTACATCCTTTAATTCTTTAGACATACCTAATTCTTCCTGTTCTGAGGACCTTTATACATGCTGTCTATTCTGCAATGATAATTTGCCACTTCATTCTTTCCTAACAGACTTCCTGGCCTCAAGTCTCATTTTAAATACCACCTCTATTAAGAGTCTTATGTGACAATGCTACCTAGAATGTGTCCTTCTATTATTCTCCACCATGGGTCTGCTCAGATTAAATTACGGTATTTATCTCAAGCACTAATGAACATTTACTTGTTTCTGTTATCTGTCTCCCCAATCAGTCTATAAGCTCCATGAAAGCAGTAACCTCTTTGTTCACCAAGTACCTGCACAATGTCCCTGCCAATTGTTTAGACCACAAAGACATCAGGTGTCAAAAGAGAGAAAAATATCTAAAACAATACTGAATAGGGACTATACGGACTGAGAGTTTTATACTAGGAGTCAACTACTACATTTCTACTAGCCCTCTCCCTGGTGACAATAATTGAGCCTTATAAAAATCTCTAAAAGCCACTAACTTATTCAATTTTAAATCAGAGTTTTAAGTAAAAGGCAGAGGGGTGCCTTGGTGGCTCAATCATGTTCTCACAGTCCATGAATTCCAGCTCCATGCCTGACTTTGTGCTGCTACTACAAAGCCTGCTTCTGATTCTCTGTCACCCCTTTCTTTGCCCCTCCCTTGCTTGTGTGTGCTGTCTCAAATAAATAAACATTAATAAAAAATAAAAGACAAAAGACTACAATAAAAGATGAAACACCATAACGTTTAACCCGAACTCTCTTCCCCATCTGGCTGAAATAATACTATAGTCACACTAATAAACTTAACTTCTATTCAGTTTAAGAAGTTTTAAGTCAAGCAATCAGTTGAAAACTTCAAAATGAATATAAACAAATTTCTAATTTAGTAATTATGGAAAGGAAATAAACTAAGGTGAAAGACCAAAATAAATAAATAAATACCTTTAAAGAGTACAAAACAAAAAATTTCAAACTACTTTGTAAAAAAGAATCAACTAAACATTTTGTAATAGCCCACCTCAGTTGCTGGGGATTTTCATGGATACCAACCACCCAGTAGTGATCAGATTTTCCTTTGCAGTGTTCTCTTGTGTTACACACAGGAGTCCATGTATTACCAAGCTCTCTGTTAAGCATTCGAACAATGCCTTCTGAATCCACATAACAGGGGGTACCTATACCCCAAAAGAAAAAGGAAAACACTTGGAGACATAGCTACATATTTGTCAAATAAATCCTATTTCAAAAATGCATACCAATGATTCAACTTTCAGTTTAAAAAACAAACCAAGGCAAATTTTTCAAGATTATTTCCCACAGAACTTCATGCACCACACAGAAAATAAGATCTAACTGAATGAAAGAAAAAACCTGCCTGTGATAGGACTAAAATTTACTCAAGAGAAAAAGCTGATAGTTTCAGTGAGAACTATGCCACCTGCTGGAATATAGCAGTATTCTTAAATGCCAATTTCAGTAAAAATGTTAAACCTGAATCTGAAGTTTTGCTGGTTATGAAAGACTTGGAAAAACAACCAGAACCTAATGGACCATGATGATGTAGAGAAATCTGTCTTTACTTCACTTCTTCCTCTTGCTCTTTCTTGGTGGTGTCATTATTGTGCTCCCCAACTCCTAAGTAAGCAATTCTGTTTCCCACTTACTCTGCCTCATCTCAGGAAGTGCACAGCATATTCCCTAATTTTCTCATCTGTGACTTCACACACCTCTCATTCTGCAAGCTGATTAGTAATTGGGGAAAAAATAAAGATATATGAATGGAAGTTATTAATGGTCACATAATTAGAACATGAATGACCAATAATATCCCACTAGAAAACACCTCCAGAAATGGTTGATTTTTAATATAATCTATTGTCAAATTGGCTAACATACAGTGTATATAGTGTGCTCTTGGTTTTGGGGGTAGATTCCTGTGATTCATCGCTTACATACAACACCCAGTGCTCATCCCAGCAAGTGCCCTCCTCAATGTCCATCACCCATCTCCCCTTCTCCCATGCCCCTCCATCAACCCTCAGTTTGTTCTCTGTATCCAAAATTCTCTTATGGTCTGCCTCCCTCCCTCTGTGTTCAGAAATGTAAAAGACAAACTGGAGTTTCCAATAATATAAGTAAAGGGCATGAATCTCCAACAGAAATAATATTTTATCTAAGAAACAGGGCTGTCAGGTGCCTGAAAATAAGGTATTTCAAACCATCATCAGTTATAAGCCACTAATAAATGAATCTATAAATGTAATTTTTAATTTTTTAGTGCCACATGAGGAAATGGAAAAAGTGACTTTTAAAAGCATATTAAATCCAATATATCCAAAATATTATCATTTTAACATGTAATCAACATAAAAGAATTTACTTTCTTTTTTTATACTAAGTCTTCAAAATTCAGAGAGTATTTTACACTTATAGCACATCTCAGTTCAGATTATACACAAGCGCTCAGTAGCCACATGTGACTTGGATACTGTAGCGGATAGTGCAGCTATAGAAATTTCCTATTTTCTGTGTAGAATCTTCTGGAAAAGCCACAACTTCACCACTGATTTGTATCTCCTCCTTGGTATCTATAACAAATTTTTAGAGGAATAGATTTTTCTCTTTGTAAGTTTTCTAACCAGAATTCACATGAAGAAAAGACCTTATACATAAAACAATGGCTACCTTGACTAACAATTACAGTTTCCCACTGCCAACATAATTAAGAAATTTAAACATACAATATAGACATTTCTCTTTAAAAATTAGTTAGGAATAAAAGCATGGAACAATTTCTACTTGAAAAATATTTTTAATATAAACAAATGAGTTTATCTTGCCTTCAGCTGAAAATCCAACCCACACTAGGTAGGATTTCCTTGTAAGAGGAAGAGGATCACCATGTAAAATTTGCTTTTTCTTTTTCCCCAGCTCTAGCAGTTGGACTCCAAGGCACTGATCACCATCAAATCCTGTACCTAGTGAGAAAATGTAAATATAAATCAGGTATCAAAGGTTATTTAGCTACAATGTAGTCTAAAGTACTTTCTGTGACTTGAATTGATTCTGTCATAAATTTTTAGATTAACTAGCAAGCACTACTTTTTATGGATAACCCAACCTGACATACCGTTCAAGTATTAGAATATTATATTACATGGACTGTTTATATAAAGTGGTATTAAGAGGTAGTTCATTCACTCAAGAAATATTTACAAGAGCTTATAGCCAGGTATTGGGGCTACAATGGTAAAGAAGACAAAGTCACACTGTTCTCATGAAATTCATATTCACAGGTAAGACTAATTTTTAAAAAGAAAAAATGCTAAATGTCTCCAAAGAGTTAAAACAGTAATGTGACACAGAGCATTAGACTGAATGGTTACTTAAAATTTTTTTTTGTTTCATTTATTTATTTTTTTTCATAGTTTATTTTTGAGACAGAAGATGAGTGGGGTAGGAGCGGAGAGAGACACAGAATCTGAAACAGGCTCCAGGCTCTGAGCTGTCAGCACAGAGCCCAATGCAGGGCTCAAACCCATGAACCATGAGATCATGACCTGAGCCAAAGTCAGACGCTTAACCGACTGAGCCACCCAGGCACCCCTTTCATTTATTTTTGAGAGAAAGAGATAGAGAGGGACAGTGTGATCAGGGGAGGGTCAGAGAGAGAGAGGGAGACACAGAATCTGAAGCAGGCTCCAGGCTTTGAGCTACCTGTCAGCACAGGGCCCGACGCGAGGCTCAAACCCATGAACCATGAGATCATGACCTGAGCTGAAGCCAGACACTTAACCGACTGAGTCACCCAGGCACCCCTGAATGGTTACTTTAGATTAGACAGTCAAAGGTGGCCTCTCTGAGAAAGTGAAATTTAGCTGAGATACAAATTTTAAGTTGGAGGGGCACCTGGGTGACTCAGTCAGTTAAGCGTCGGCGTAGGTCATATTCTCACTGTTTTTGAGTTGGAGCCCTATATTGGGCTCTGTGCCAACAGCTCAGAGCCTGGAGCCTGCTTCAGATTCTGTGTCTCCCTGTCTCTGCCCTTCCCCTGCTCCAGATCTGTCTGTCTCTCAAGAATAAACAAACATTAAAAAAATTTTTTTAAAAATGCAAGCTGGAGCCAGCCATCCAAAGGTCAGGAGAAGCACTATAGTAAACAGAAGGAACAGCTAATGAAAAGGTCCTAAGATAGGGACAAGCTTGGTAAATTTGAAGAACACTAAGAAACTAGTATGGCTAGAATAAGTAACAAGAAAAAGTGGCAAGAGATGAGGCTGAAGAGGCAAGCAAAGGTCAGATCATGTAGAGATGCCCTGCTGGTTGTGATGCAAACTTTGATTTTTATTCTAAAACAATGGAATGTCAGAGGAATTTGAGAAGAGGGACGTGTTCTGATTTTATGTTTTTAAGAGATCACTTAGATTGCCATGTGGAGAATGGATTGTGGAAGGCAAGGATTGAAGCTGACAAGATAGTTACAGGGCTACTACAATAGTACAAGAGAAGACATCTAGGTTGAACTGGGGTTTCAGTGGAAGAGATGAAAAGAGAGGGTTTGGAATGTGTTATTCCATAGAACTGACATGATGGGGTTGATATGGGGGAGTGAGGGAGAGAAAAATCCTTGATAACTCTTATATTTCTGAATTGAGTGGCTGGATTAATACTATGCTATTTACTCAGATGGGGAAAACTGAGTAGGAAAGGTGGAAGGGAAAAAATAAAAATAAAAACCCCAAAGGTTTTATCGTGACCAAGTTTGAAATGCCTACCAAAACTCTTTATAAGAGATTTCAAATGGCCACTGGATATGTAAGTCTGTAGACATAAGAAGAGGGTAGGGCTGGTGATATTAATTTATAAGTCATGGATATACAGATGCATTTAAAGCCATAGGCCTTGAGGGCATAATCCAAGGTAGTTTCTCAAACTGCCTTTTTAAGCCACAAGTCATGAAATCGATTTATTGCAAATAGCATTTAAAGAAAACTGAAATCAAAGAGTAAATAGTGTCCATGAGACTTCCGTAGTTACATTTACAGATATGTATAGATTAACAAAATAGTGCATATTTCTTACTAGGGCTAAGCAGTCAAAAGACTGAAGGCTCCTCATCTAATGAGGGTACTAGAGACGAGGGGTTATGACAGAGTCTTAGAGCACTCCAGCTAAGAGGCTGGCATAGGAGCAGCCAGTGAAGAGCTGAAGGAGTTAACAATAAGAAAGGTATCAGGAATGATGTCACAGAATCCAAGAAAAGAAAAGTGTTGGGTGAAGAATGAGTAAAATAGGTGATAAGGTTAAGAAGTCCATTTGTAATGATGAGCACTGGGTGACATATGGAATTACTAAATTATTATGTTGTACACCTAAAACTAGTAAGACACTATTGTAACTATACTGGAATTACAATTTTTTAAGGGGCGCCTGGGTGGCTTAGTCGGTTGAGCGTCCGACTTTCGCTTAGGTCATGATCTCGCGGTTCGTGGGTTCGAGCCCCACGTCGGGCTCTGTGCTGACTGCCAGCTCAGAGCCTGGAGCCTATTTCAGAGTCTGTGTCTCCCTCTCTCTCTCTGACCCTCCCCTGCTCACGCTGTCTCTCTCTCTCTCTCTTAGAAATAAATAAAAATATTTAAAAAAAAAAAAAGAGAGAAAGTGTTTTTGATGGAATAACCAAAAAAAAATGCATAAAAAGATTACCAGTAATCTTTGGTGTTTTTAAACTAAGTTCTGGACCCAACATGGGGCTTCAAATTATGGCCCTGAGATCAAAGTCCCACGATCTACCTACTGAACCAGCCAGGTGCCCCATATCAACAACCTTGATAAAATCAGTCTTCATACAGTATGTGGACTAAAGACACATTATGAGGTAAGGAAAAGAAAGCAGCAACTTTTTAGTCATATTCAAACTGTCATGGTCTTGCACAGTGGAAGTTAGTTTTTTGTTTTGAGGCATTTAAACTCTGAAAATTCTAGGGGCGCCTGGGTGGCTCAGTTGGTTAAGCAACCGACTTCAGCTCAGGTCATGATCTCACCGTTGCTGGGTTTGAGCCCCGCATTGTGCTCTGTGCTGACAGCTAGCTCAGAGCCTGGAACCTGCTTCTGATTCTGTATCTTCCTCTCTCTCTGACTCTCCCTTGCTCATGCTATCTCTCTCTCTCTCTCAGAAATAAATTTGAAAAAAATTTTTTATAAAAAAATAAACTGAAAATTCTTATGAGATATAGACATGGAAGTAACTAACCAAGCTCACCTTGGAATTCTTTCTAGAATACAGTTTTTCTATGAATAAAATATTTTCATTCCTACTAGTGAATACAACAAAATTCTGTACAAAGTTTCCACTGATTCAAATTCTAAAATGAATACAAAAGGATGACTCCAAAACAAAGTAAGACAAAGAGAAAAAAAGTTCAAGTAGTTTTCATTTTACTTCAGGTCATGGCAAGATCATAAAAGACTAGGAAAAAAAAAATCTACCTCTATGATAAACAATGAAAAGCTGTTCTCCATATCCTGCCATCGATACTACAGGCCCAGGAAGACTGAAGACCTCTTTCTGAACACCTCCAACAGTGAATAATCGAAGGAGCAAGGCACTAGTGGCAGCAGCTGCCCATCCCAGACCAAGACATATGGCTTCAATATCTTCATTCTGAGGCATGTCTATTATCCACTCTTTGCTTGAATCCCAAGAACTAAAGTGAAGGCAGTGAAGCTTGCTATATATTAAAATAAGAGAGAAACAAACTTTCACATTTGGTGTTTTATATATATAAGGCTAATCATGATACCCAGTGACAAAACCAAATGGTTAATTTTTCTATTAAACACAAATGGTATATAAATAGCTTTGAAATATTTATGAAATATCCTTAAAATGGACTGTATTAAAGCCATTAACAGTCAATTACTGAACAATATTTAAGAATACAGGATAATGTGTATAACATAATGTTAAATGAAAACAGGCAGATTAAAATCTGCAGAGTATGATTCTAGGTTGCAAATATACAGAAAAATCACAACTAAATTTTTAAAAAGGGAAGATACATCAAAATGTTAGACAACAGTTCTTCCACTGCAAAAAAAAAATTTAGTATAGGAAAACAAAGGAAGAAAGGAAAAACAATCACATATAATCTCACCAGATAGATCACCAACCACTGCTAACAATCTGATGTTTCCAGGTTTTCTTCTTATGTATATTTATATTTATACTTATATTTATATACATATACATGACAGTTATTAAGGTTAAACTCAGGAATGCAGACACCACAGTATTTGAAACCAGAGGCAGTACTGATTTACTGAAGAATAATTTTAAATTCAATTTTAAAATGAAAAATATTATATTTAGCTGTGAAATATTATATCCAGGAAAACAAAGCAAAAGATATCTGAAATAAAAACTGCACATGGAAATAAATGTTCTAATTATTAAGATTCTGAGTTAGAGACACGGAGTCAACAGTGGTTTCTATTAGTAAACTGATTTAATTCAATAATGAAGTATAGAGTGGATTTTACAATGTGTAAATTAGGAAACCAATTAAAATGTTAAAATGTGTTTCTCAGACTCTAATGCATACTTAATCACCCACAGATCTCATTAAAATGCAGATTCTGATTTAGAAGGTCTGGAGTGGGGTCTGAGATTCTGTTTTCAACAAGCTTCCAGGAAGCCCATGCCCCTAAATTGTGAATCACACTTTGAGCAGCACGAAGCTAATGTATCCAATCAGAACGATTTTCATTTCAAATCACCTCAGAGTTGGTAAAAATCTATGATCAAGTGTATAAGCATTACAATCAGCTGAAGAAAAGAGATCAGGAGAGGGTAACTGGCTGAAATAACAGCAAGTTAAGTAAAAATATTTTTTCTTCTTTAAAAAAACACGGATTCAGCATCTACTGCTTCTCCATCATAATTTTTTCTTGTCTATTTTCCCAAATATCATTCTCCCCTCCCTTTTTTTTCAAGTTTCAAATCTAATCTGTAGTGATAAAAACAACCAACCAACCAACCAACCAACCCACCCAGGTAACTGTCCAAGGCTAGTACTGGATCGACTGTCAAGGGATATGAGAATATTTTGGGTGATAAAAAATAATTCTGAGGGGCACCTGGCTGTCTTAGTTGGTACAACGTATCATACTTGGTCTTGAAGTTGTGGGTTCAAGCACTACACTGGGTATAGGGAATTTCTTAAAAATAAAATCTTAAAGAAAAAACTTTTTTTGATTGTGACAGTGGTTATCTGAGTATATACATATTTGTTAAACTCATGAAACTATACACCTAAACTGGGTGCATTTTACTGTAAATTATACTAATAAAGCAAATTTAAAAAGGGGACAGAGATTTATATAAAAAGAAATCTAGAAGGATACACATCAAACTGTTAACAGTGGTTATGTCTGACAGATTTCCGGGGAGGCTTTTTTTCCTAAAAATTCTGTACTGCTTAAGTTTGTTTATAGTTCATATATATTATTCTTACAATACTAGTGAAACACAGTAACAATATAAAAAACAGTCCCATTTCTCTTGCAATTACAAACTGTCATATCATATTCATTTGTAGTTAGAGAATGTAAGTGAGGGGACAATTAGGCAAAAACAGACATGTTCTGAGGTGTATGAAACTCTTCAATCTAACAATCCAGCAGTGAAAAATTCTTCCTAATAATCTTGAATTTACCTTGCTAGTTCATCAGTGCTTTCACATGCCAACAAAATAGCTTCATGGGAAAGATCTGCTACTGTGTAATTCAAAGTGTTTGATAAATGTGTTGCATGGTGTATGGAGGTATCATGGAACTCCACATCTATGGCATTGTCTTGTTCATCATTATAGCAGCGAATAATTCCAATAGAATTCCATACCTACAAGCATTAAGTTTAAAACAAGCCTGAGAAAAATTTAAGGTCCTAGGATCAGTAGACTAAAGTAGTACAAATTAGTAAATACTATAATTCAGTCTGTTACCAAAATTTAAGTTATGGGAACAGCCACAGCTTATCTACCTTTAAATAGTTTCAAGTGAGAGTAGTGACATCAAGACTACAATTCTTATTTACTCTTTTCATGAGAAGAAGGCACATACTTATTTATTAGCAAATGGGAGTATTCCATTTAATATTTTAAAAATTACACTACCGCCATAAAAAATACAATTTTGAACAACCAAATCATTAAATTCCCAAAAAAAGAATATTTCAAAACTGTATTTATTTATAAATACAGACATAAATAACAGTATATTTTCCTGTTCCAACTAACTGGCTTATATTATAGGAATAAATATATACATTTTAAGGCAACATAAATTGATACCATTTAGAAAACTTATCTTCCACCTATGTACACTTTAGGCTCACACTAGGGCCTAGTGTTTTCGTTCCTCTACCAAAGTAACTATAAATAAAACCATTAACAATAAAAAATTAAGACCTATCACTTGATGATGATTACTGATAGCAATACAAAGTCTTATTAAAATAAAACATCAACTTTAATATTTACATTCAAATTTATGCCAGGCCGATACCTGGCAAAGTCCTCAGTGGAAACCTCAAATAAAAATATTAAACTTTTTAACTCTCAAACTTAAAATAAAAACCTAATAATAGGAAGAATAAATATAGTTAAGATGTCATTACTACCTAAAGCACTCTACACATTCAATGCAATTCCAATCAAAATTGCACCAGCATACTTCTCAAAACTAGAACAAACTATCCAAAAATTTGTATGGAACCACAAAAGACCCCGAATAGCCAAAGTAATACTGAAAAATAAAACCAAAACGGGAGGGATCACCATCCCAGACTTCAGCCTCTACTACAAAGCTGTCATCCTCAAGACAGTATGGTATTGGCACAAAAACAGACACATAGACCAATGGAACAGAATTGAGAACTCAGAAGTGGACCCAAAAGTATACAGCCAACTGATCTTTGACAAAGCAGGAAAGAATATCCAATGGAAAAAAGACAGCCTTTTTAACAGATGGTGTTGGGAGAACTGGACAGCAACATGCAGAAGAATGAAACTAGATCATTTTCTCACACCATGCACAAAAATCAACTCAAAATGGATAAAGGACCTGAACGTGAGACAGGAAACTATCAACACCCTAGAGGAGAAAGCAGGAAACAACCTCCTTGACCTCCACCGCAGCAACTTCTTACTTGACACATCCCCAAAAGCAAGGGAATCAAGAGCAAAAATAAACTGTTGGGACCTCATCAAGATTAAAAGCTTCTGCACAGCCAAGGAAACAACCCAGAAAATTAATAGGCAACCAACGGAATGGGAAAAGATAGTTGCAAATGACATATCAGATAAAGGGTTAATATCCAGAATCTATAAGGAACTCACCAAACTACACGCCCGAAAAACAAACAACCCAGTGAAGAAATGGGCAGAAGACATGAACAGACACTTCTCCAAAGAGGACATCCAGATGGCCAACAGACACATGAAACGATGCTCAGCATCCCTCCTCATCAGGGAAATACAAATCAAAACCACACTGAGATACCACCTCACGCCAGTCAGAGTGGCTAAAATGAGCAAATCAGAGAACTCTAGATGCTGGCGAGGATGTGGAGAAACGGGCACCCTCCTACACTGTTGGTGGGAATGTAAACTGGTACAGCCCCTCTGGAAAACAGTGTGGAGGTTCCTCAGGAAACTAACAATAGAACTCCCTTATGACCCAGCAATAGCACTGCTAGGAATTTACCCAAGGGATACAGAAATGCTGAGGCATAGGAGCACATGTACCCCAATGTTCATAGCAGCACTCTCCACAATAGCTAAAACATGGAAAGAGCCTAAGTGTCCATCAACAGATGAATGGATCAAGAAGATGTGGTTTATCTAGACCATGGAATACTACATGGCAATGAGAAACAATGAAATCTGGCCATGTGTAGCAACATGGATGGACCTTGAGGGTGTTATGCTGAGCGAAATAAGTCAGGCAGAGAAGGACAAATACCATATGATTGCACGTGTAGGAGGATTAGGAGGAACTTGACGGAGGAACAAGGGGGAGAAGAAGGGCGGAAATGGTGGGGGAAAGGGAGAGAGGCAAACCATGAGAGACTCTTGAATGCTGACAAAAACTGAGGACTGATGGATGTGGGGGGGAGGGGGGGATGGGCATGGAGGAGGGCACTTTGGGGATGAGCACTGAGTGTTATGTGGAAACTAATTTGACAATAAACTATTTGTAAAAAAATAAATAAATAAATAAAAACCTAATATATTCATTTATCTATTTTAGAAATATATTCTTAATGCCTACTGTGCTATACCGTGCTCTTTTTTTAAGTTCATTTGTTTTTAAGAAAGAGAGAGAGCACAAGTTGGGGAGGGGCAGAGAGAGAGAAGGAAGATAGAGAATCCCAAGCAGGCTTCCACACTGTCAGCATGGAGCCCTACGCAGGGCTCGAACCCAGAAACAGAACCATGAGACGTGACCTGACCCAAAGTTGGACACTTATCTGACCCACCCAGGCACCCCATACCTTATTCTAAGTGCTATCAATAAACAAAACAGAAACATCTCTTATCCTTCTGGAGTTTACATTCCAGTGGGTGAGTGGGGAAAAGAGGCAGACAGGTTTTTTTCCCAAAGCACTTATCACTTTCTAATATATACCAGGAGTTGTCTTCTAAAAAACATTTTCTCACTAGTGTTTTGGAATCAGTATAAACTACTATATAAAAATTAATATGAGAAATAGTTTGGAAGTATAGCCAAGGGGTACTGCAAGATATACAGTCATATTAACATATGTTCATTATGTCATTTTGCAAAGCAGAACTTTACTTAACACAATTTTGAATAAGTTGAAATAAGATTAAAACTGTGAATTTACCATATAAAAAAATTAACCACAAAATTCTGTACCAAAGAGCTATAGGCCAGTTAATCAAGGTTTTTAAAACTAACCAAACAGAATTAACTACAGTGAGATAAAATGCTTAAAGGTAAAGGAGTAATATAAAACTATTTTAAAGCTAAGTGTAGATCCAAGGCTTACCATGAACCGATGAGTGAGATGCAGGGGTGTAGAACCTGACTGGAATGGCTTTTGCCGGGGAGTTGGCATCGGTCCATCATAAAATGGCCTTTGGGATGTTACAAGTGGTAGATTATGAATGCTGTCTGCCTGATCATCTTCCTCCTCTTCCTTGAGAAGACTGGAACCAGTTTTTAACACTGTAACATCTAGAAAACAAAGAATTATAATTAGAGAATCATAAATACCAATGACCTAAAAAAAAAAACATTAAAAATCCAAATAACTTTTTCCATTCATATTTAATAATACTAAGATTCTATCTGCCTTCTCCAGTGTGTTAACATTTACAGTGAAGGTGCAAAAACAGTGGAGGGTAAAACGGTTGGTGCTGTGACATAAATCAAGGCAGGGACACCAATCTGTATTAGTAGTCATCTCATTGTTAACCACCACTCAATTGCAGTAAAATTATCAATTCTGTTAAATCTTAATCTTTGCATAGATGTTTTTAAAAAATGTTCCCTGTGCTAAAATGGGAAGTGTGCATGAAGAATTGTGATGTCTGTCTTAAAGAAAAAAAAAAATCCAAAAACAAAAGAAAGCATCTGTACAACTGAGTTGTAAGCTGAACTAGTTAATTTTTTCATGGAACACCATTTTTACTTGAAAGAATGCTAGATAAAGTATGGTTATGCAGACTTTGGTACTGGGTAAATCTTTTTTTGAAAATAACGAAGTACGCTGGTCATTCAAGAAAAATAACTGACAGGGGCGCCTGGGTGGCTCAGTTAGGGGGGCGTCCGACTTCAGCTCAGGTCAAATCACAGTTCGTGGGTTTGGGCCCCGCGACTGGCTCTGTGCTGACAGCTTAGAGCCTGGTGCCTGCTTCAGATTCTGTGTCTCCTTCTCTCTCTGCTCCTCCCCCACTCAGGCACTGTCTCACTGTTTCTTGAATATAAATAAACGTAAAAAAATTTTTTTAAAAACCTGCAGAATCTGTTGGCCAATGATAAAATTTGAGTTTCCAAGCAAGAATCAGAAAAATTAATTCTTGTGAACCAGTATTTTCTAAACTAACAATGCATATATTTCAAAATCAAACATGATAAACTAAAAGATCCATTAAAGTCAGAGCAATGGATCTTAATATAAAAGAGTTGCAAAGTTCACTGGAAAGTTTTCAGATTCTACACTGCAAATAAGCTTTATAAAATGATCACTTGTTGAGTTCTGGCACAGTAACAAAGAAAGATATCCACAGTTATTTCAACAGGCTGTTGAAATACTCCTTTTTCAAACTACATGTCTGTGTTGAGACTGAATTTCTTCACAAACTTTAAGCAAAACAATGCATATGGCAATAGACTGAATTCTGAAGCATTATAGAATCCAGTTAACTTCTATTCCAGACATGGAATAAATTTTCTTTTCCTTTTTTTAAAAAAGTTTTAATGTTTTATTTTTGAGAGAGAGATAGAGACAGTGTGAGCAGGGGAGGGTCAGAGAGAGAGGGAGACACAGAATTCGAAGCAGGCTCCAGCCTCTGAGCTAGCTGTCAGCAGAGAGTCCAATGCGGGGCTTGAACCCAAGAACCCTGAGTTCATGACATGAGCTGAAGTCAGACGCTTAACCGAAAGCCACTCAGGCACCCCTAAATTCTCAAGAGTAAAATAATGTAAAATAAAACATTTCATTTGAAATGTTATTTATATTTATATACATACATAAATAATAAATAAAAATTTAAAAAGTAAATAAATATATTTAAAGTTTGTTTTAATTTCTAACATGGTAAACAGCAATACATAAACTATAAATAATTCTCTTTCAGGTCCTCAAAAGTTTTTAAGAATGTAATAAACTCCTGAGACCAAATATTTAAAGACTCCAGTCCTATAAAACCCTATATGATTTAAATATTTAAATGTAGCACAATTTACTACCATAAAATGGTATTTGGCGTTTTACTTGACAATGTTCAAATATGCTATTGTAGCACTTTATTTGAAGCTTTTTTTTTTTTACTGTAATCTCAATTTGTTTAACAGATAGTATATTATTCGTATTACTTTAAAAAATTTTTTTTAATGTTTATTTAGTTTTGAGAAAAAGAGAGAGAGCAAACATGCAAACAGCGGAGAGGTAGAGAAAGGAGACAGAGGATCTGAAGGACGCTCTGTGCTGACAGCAGAGAGCCTAATGTGGGGCTGAACTCATGAACTGTGAAATCATACATGACCCGAGCTGAAGTTGGACAAACGCTTAACAGACTGAGCCACCCAGGCGCCCCTATTTCTTCTTGAGTTAGCTTGATAGTTTGTATCTTTCAAAGAATTTGTCCATTTTACCTAAGTGGTTATATTTATGGGCACAAAGTTCTTCATACTATTCTATTGTTGTTTTGTTATTAATAGCGGTGCTATCTTTTAGAAATAGGAGTTATATATATTAAATTAAAGTTTTTTAGGGCATATTTTAAGTAGTAAAAAAGGTTTAATTTTAATATTGCACTACATTAAAGTATTATAATTTTGACATGTATTCAATGTAAAAAATGACTAAAATATTTTACATTCCTTTTTTCATGCTGTCTTCAAAATCTGGTTGCATTTTATACTTATAATACATCTCATTTTGAACTAGCAATACCTCAAGTACTCAAGAGCCATAGATGGCTTAGTGGCCACCATACTGGATAGCACAGGTCTACAGGATCTATGGTGATAGCCCCCTTTCATTATTTATTAATCGTTTGTGCCTTCTCTTTCTTTCTGATCAGTCACAATAAAGGTTTAAAAATTTTACTGATCTTTTCAAAGAAATAGCTTTTAGTTTCACTGACTTTCTCTACAGTGTTTGGCTGTCAGTATCATTGAACTGTTTTTTATTTCCTTCCTTCTGCTAGTCTGGAGTTTAATCTCTTATTCTATTTCTAATTTGCTGAAGCAGAAGTTTAGATAATTGATTTGAAATCTTCTTTAACATAGGTACTTAATACTGTATACTTCCCTCCACACACTGCGTTAGCTACATTCTACAAATTTAATGACTTCAAATAAAAGTTTTAATAAAAAATTGGAAAATATAAATTGACAGGATGGATCATCATGTCCACAAAGTCGATACATACCAACTGAGTTTTCATCATCTTCTAGAATGTGACTTCGCTGTCTAGGACGACCTGAAGCCAGCATGAGGTCGTCATCCTCTTCCTCATCATTTATAATTCTTTTTGAAAAAGAAGGGGTCTCGACTGCATTGTCATTCAGAAAATCACCAGCATTATTTGTATCATCTCCATCAAAAAGATCACTGTAATCTTTTTCTACTCTGCTAGATACCTTGAACATATTAACACAAATTACAAAGATTAGTGAACCATTTAAATAAACACAATTACTCAAAAGGCGATTCTGTAATGTGCATCTATATATTCTACCAAGTAAGCAAATGCCCTGACAAGAATTAATAAATGTATTTATACGGCTTGTATTTACATTTATGTGAGACCTAGTCCTTACTTTAAATGCCTTATAGTCTTTACAGATGAGACAGGAGTGTGCAACAAACACATAAAGAAATACTGTATATACCCAAATACAAGGCTAGGTTTTACTCCTCAAAGTCATTCACCAGAGAAGTGACCTGTAAGTTCCTACAAAGTCTCTCATTATATGATATTCACTCATTTACTTTTATTTTAATATCAGTTTATTTTATTTTGCATAGGTAGGATATGTTTGCTTTCAATAATCTCAGTTAAAGCTTGTTTTTGTGGGGGTTTTTGATGCTTATAAAAGAAAATGGACAGAACCAATAAAAAAAATAAAGGAGCCAAGGAAATTCAACATTAATCCTTGATTCCTAGGAATATGAACATAACGGTGCAAACACTAGATGTCACTGTAAATGATTTTTTAGACTACTTTATTTATTTGTTAGGTAATCTCCACACCCAATGTGGGACTCAAACTCATAACCCTGACATTAGGAGTTGCAATGCTCTACTAGACTAAGCCAGCCAGGCACCTCATGAGATCACTTTAAATAGCCATAGTAAGCAGATACACTGTAAAGCTCACAAGTGACTCCTATAGAATGAATGAAAAGTGTACAAATGTTAAGCCAATGGAAACTTATGGTATAAATTTTTTATTAACTTTTTTTTATTTTGAGAGAGTGAGCAAGCGAATGTGAGTGGGAGAGGGGCAGAGAGAGCGAGAATTCCAAGCAGGCTCCACACTGTCCACACAGAGCCTTATGCAAGGCTCAGTCTCATGAACTATGAGATCTTGACCCAAGGTGAAACCAAGAGTCAGACACTCAGCCGACTGACTGTGCCACCCAGGCACCCTGAGTATGGCATAAAATCCTAATGAGAGCACCATTAAGATTCAAAAGGGGCTAGGATGCCTGGGTGGCTCAGTTGGTTGAGCATCCAACACCTGGTTTCAGCTTGGGTCATGATCTCTCAATTTGTGAGTTCAAGCCCTGCATTGGGCTCTGTGCTGACAGTTCAGTCTGAAGCCTGCTTCAGATTCTGTGTCTCCCTCTCTGTCCCTCCTCTTCTAACTCGGCCTCTCTCTCAAAAAATAAACATTAAAAAAAATTGAAAAGGAACTTTATCACCAATCTTTTAGATGGAGTACATAAGCCTGTGTTCTAAAAAAACTAATGTTTAATGAAAAAAGAGAACAGAAAACAGAAAAATGCTCCTAAACTCCTACATTTAAACATGACATGATAGGAATAATTAAGAACTAACTGCTGTAAAGAAGATATTTAACTGTTTTATCTATACTCCCTAAAAGTTTATGTACTCAATTGGTTAAAAATTTTTTTCAGATTTTCTTTTTTTTATTATTATTTATTTTTGAGAAAGACACAGAAAGTGTGAGCAGGGGAGGGTCCGAGAGAATCTTAAGCAGGCTCCACACTGTCAGCACAAAGCTCGCTGATGTGGAGCATGAAACTGTGAGATCATGATCTAAGCTGAAACCAAGAGTCAGACGTTCTACTGACCAAGACACCTAGGTGCCCCTGAGATTTTCTTATTAAAAAATGAGGAGTGGGGAGGGGCCAAGATGGTGGAGCAGCATGAAAATTCTCTGCTTCTTTCATTCCTGGAAGGCAGCTAAATCAGCACCAAACCATTTGCACACCTAGAAAATTTATCTGAGGACTAATACAACAATCTGCATAACGTGAGCCACAGAACTCAGCAGGTATGTGGCATGGAGAGGTGAAATGGGGGAGAGAGAAGCCACAAAGGTAGGGAGCTGTTTTTGTTTCCAGAGAGAGGACAGAAACAGGGGGGCAAAGAAACAAAAGCAAAAATTGGGACTATAGGGACCTCATCAAGATGAAAAGCTGCTGCATAGCAAAGGAAACAATCAGCAAAACTAAAAGGCAACCAATGGAATGTGAGAAGATATTTGCAAGTGACATGTCAGATAAAGGGTTAGTATCCAAAATCTATAAAGAACTAATCAAATTCAACACCAAAAAAACCAAATAACCCAGTGAAGAAATGAGCAAAAGACATGACTAGATGCTTTTCAAAAGAAGACATACAGAAGGTTAACAGACATAAAAAAATGCTCAACATCACTCATCATCATGGAAATACAAATCAAACCACAATGAGATACCACCTCACACCAGTCAGAATGGCTAAAATTAACAACTCAGGCAACAACAGATATTGGTGAGGACGCAGAGAAAAGGGAACTCTTTTGCACTGCTGGTAGGAATGCAAACTGGTGCAGCCACTCTGGAAAACAGTATGGAGGCTCCTCAAAAAATTAAAAATAGAACTACCCTACAAACCAGCAACTGCACTACTAGGTATTTATCCAAAGGATGTGTACTGTTTCGAAGGAATACATGCACCACCACCCCCCACTGTTTATAGCAGCACTATCGACAAACAGCCGAAGTATGGAAAGAGCCCAAATGTCCATTGATGGATGAATGGATAAAGAAGATGTGGTGTACATACATACACATACACACACACACACACACACACACACACGCACACTGGAGTTTACTCGGCATACAAAAAGAATGAAATCTTGCCATTTGCAACAACATGGATAGAACTAGAGGGTATTATGGTAAGCAAAATTAGTCAGAGAAAGACAAATATGATAAGACTTCACTCATATGTGGAAATTTAGATACAAAACTGATGAACATAGGAGAAGGGAAGCAAAAATATAAAAACAGGGAGGGGGATAAAACATGAGATTCTTTTTTTTTATTTATTTATTTCTAGGAGAGAGAGAGAGAGACAGCGTGAGCAGGGGAGGGTCAGAGAGAGAGGGAGTCACAGACTGAAACAGGCTCCAGGCTCTGAGCTGGCAGTCAGCACAGAGCCCGACGCGGGGCCCGAACCCACGAACCGCGAGATCATGACCTAAGTGAAAAGTCAGACACTTAACCGACTAAGCCACCCAGGCACCCCAGAAACATAAGAGATTCTTAAAAACAGAGAACAAACTGAGGGTTGCTAAAGGGGCTGTAGGTGGGGGATGGCTAAATGGGCAAGGGGCACTGAGGAAGACACTTGGTGGGATGAGCACTGGGTGTTATATGGAGGGGATGTATTACTGGATTCTACTCCTGAAACCATTATTGCACTATATGCTAATTAACTTGGATATAAATTAAAAAATAAAAAGAAATAATAATAAAGAAAAGAAAAAACAATGAGGGGTGGGGGCATCTGGATGGCTCAGTTGGTTAAGCATCCAAATTCGGCTCAGGTCATGATCTAATGCTTTCTAAGTTTAAGCCCTCCATCAGGCTTTCTGCTGTCAGCACAGAGCCCGCTTCAGATCCTCTGTCTCCCTCTCTTCCCCTCCCCCCCAATAAATAAACATTTAAAAAAAAAAGGGGGGTTTGCCTTATACTTACGGTGAGGGCCATAAAGTGTTAGAGGTATTGTGATAGAAATATGTACTAAGAAGAATAAAAGTAAAAAAAAAGAGAATGGGAAATTCCGAATAGATGGGTTAAGGTTTTATAAGAGGTGACCTTTGAATTAAAAATTATTTCTCAATTTGCTGTTTTAATCAATGTTACACATGCATAAAAATTAGTCAGTTACAAGGTCTATTACAAAAATGAAAATAGTCCTCTGCATAGTCTCCAACTTACTTTTCTATTCTTTTAGATGTTTCTTTTGATATCTTCCTCCATACTTTTAATATTCTAGTGCTATTTGTTTGGTTTTTCAGTTTTAATCATTATCTATTTAATTAATCCTATTAACTTCCCTATATTAGGAAAGATAAAGATTTGGAATAATTCTTGACCACCTCTACTCTCTTATACTTATGTACACTATTCTATCCCAGTCCTCCCAATATAGATAAATTCTCATTTTGGTTGGATCAATATACAAGAATTAGATTATTATGACCATGTACATGCTATTCTTAGTCAAATAAAAATAATAATAGCAACACTTATGTGCTAGAGACTGTTCTTATACTATACATAACTGATATAATCCTCACAATAAAACCCTAGGTGGTAGGCATTATTCCAATCCTCATTTTATAAATGTGGTATATAATGATTACTTTTCCTTTCCTTAATAACTTTTTTTCCTGGAGTTAAAAGTCTTCTCTCTCTCTTTTTTTTTTTATTATTATTTAAAAAAAATTTTTTTCTTTTTTAATGTTTTACTTATTTCTAGGAGAGAGAGAGAGAGAGAGAGACAGCGTGAGCAGGGGAGGGTCAGAGAGAGAGGGAGTCACAGACTGAAACAGGCTCCAGGCTCTGAGCTGGCAGTCAGCACAGAGCCCGACGTGGGGCTTGAACCCACGAACCGCAAGATCATGACCTAAGCGAAAGTCGGACGCTTAACCGACCAAGCCACCCAGGCGCCCCAAGTCTTCTCTCTCTTTAGGTCTTTTTTCTTAAATAGATTCCTCAAAGATGATTCTTCCAGGGTCGCCTGGGTGGCTTGGTCGGTTAGGCCGACTTTCGCTTAGGTCATGATCTCATGGTTCGTGGGTTCGAGCCCCACGTCGGGCTCTGTGCTGACTGCCAGCTCAGAGCCTGGAGCCTGTTTCAGAGTCTGTGACTCCTTCTCTCTCTGACCCTCCCCTGCTCACGCTGTCTCTTTCTCTCTCTCCTAGAAATAAAAAACATTAAAAAAAAAAAAAAAGATGATTCTTCCAATCTCTTATCTGAAAAATATAAGACTGGGTGACAACGCTCTAGGAATTAAGGATGAAAAATAAGCTGAGAATTTTAACATTCAAGTATACACTTTCATTTAATCCTTTTCAGTACAGTATTCCTCTTTTGTCCAATGCCTCTCAACTGTACCCAGTGTCCCAACCAAAAACATTCTGTTTCACCTTTTCTAGAGATCTAATCTCCAGCATTCTGCCAGAATGTACATGGCGGTAAAGGAAAGCAGTTACCTAGCTGTGCATACCAACGTTGAGACTGAAGACATTTACTTATTTATTAAACCAATCCTCTTATTTTTAGCTCCACTTCTAGAAGTAACCAGTGCTACCAAATTCTGAATCATTGAGGATTCAGTCAGGCAAGATGAACTGCATCTCAGCTTTCTCCCAACTAAAGTCTTTGGAATCAATTTTTTGACATTTTGGGAAGCTAAACTTAGTTTCCAGTCATGCTTCTATTTTTCAGCCTTCAATATTTTGAAACCAATAACTATGTTGTATTTTGACAGTCTAATAATTGCAAATTTGAAATATTTCATAATACACCAAAATCTAATCTAAATCACCACTTCAACTGTTTTCTTTAACCTTGTAAGATTACACATTTAAAAAGATCTCTTTAGTGTAATTTTAGTGGGGGTTCCAAGTATCAGGTTGTCTGAGCAGACATTAATGGATGTATTAAGTCCATGATCTTTCACTGGAACTCTAAACCAAGACTTAAATTTGACTGGGTATATTTGGCAGGCAGGAGGAATAATGAATAAAATCAAGGACTTGTGTAAAACAAGGTGGCCTGTTTAAAGCAGTTTAGTTAGTAAGGCTAGATAGCTAAGCATTAAGAGATACAAGAATAGCTCTAAGAATTAAAGCTAATTCAGAGCTAAAAAGGTTGATAGCCTACACTGTTATAATTATTAACTCTAATTTTATCTCCACTTACTTAAGTAACAATCCCCAGAACACCATGATACTAAAACAGTACTTCACAAAGGTATTCCTTATCAAGCCAAGGAATATTGAGGGGAAAAAGTTTCTCAGTAAAATACATTTGGGAAACATTAGGTTAAACAAGTTTAAACTGTTTTATGATAGATCATTAGTGAGACTCTAATTATAACGTGAATTATAACTTTCCAAGAAAGTATTTTGTGATGTTTTCCAAATCCATATGATCACAAAAGACTCTGAAGAAACTATTCTACCATATATTACTTATTACCTTACTACTTGATGTCCTTCCACTGGGTTCACAAACATTCTCCAGGAGCCCTAGATTTCCTTCGGCATCAGTATAAGCTATTCGACCACAAGTAGGATGCCACGCCAGACCACAAATTGCATAACCTTTTTCATGCTTCACCCTAAAAGTTAAAAAGCGAGTTCTTAAAACGCTACCAAAAAATATATAAAACTATACATTTCTTTAGGTAAATTTTAGTTAGAAAACATTAAATGACTTCTGACAAACCAATAACTATGTATTTTGACAGTCTAAATATTGCAAATATGAAATATTTCACAATAATCCAAAATCTAATAGAAATAAGAAGAAGGAAAAAAAAAGACAAAAAGAGATGTGCCTGGCTGGTTCAGTCAGTAAAGTATCCAACTCTTGATCTCAGGACCATGAATTCAAGGCCCCACACTAGTTGTAGAGATTACTTTAAAAAAAAAAAAAAAAAAAAAGATGTTGTATCATACCTTTCCATGCAACCTTTGGTTTCCACATTCCAAACTATAATTAATCCATTAGTACTCCCTGCAGCTAAATACTGCCCACAGGGAGACCAGGTTACTATATTCAGGGCCTATAGGAAAAACAACAAATAACAATTTGCATAATTTGAAAATAAACACTTATTACCAAATTCAAATTTCTATAACCCATATTCTGTGTAACTTCTAATTAAATCAGTTCACAAATGGCAAGACAGTGTGCTTATTTTTTAACTTTCTTTTTCAATAATATTCAGTTATTACTAGCAGTTATTACTTTGTTTACCACAAGAAAATTATGCTGGTGCAATTTTAAAAGCAAAATCTAAAAACCGTTATTATCCTAGAAAGAGAGATAACACAAGGCATCCTCTTAGTAGTCATCACCAAGATGAAGAGAACTACTAAGTGAAGTGAACTGTACTAAGCCATTGCTGGCCTACTGGGCCTCTTGTTTCCTTAAGTGCCGAATGGATATGTATAAGAGAAGAAGAGAGAGAGAACGTAGAGCAACAACCTTTCCTGTTCTAAAATTCCAGAGCCTATGATCTTAAGTCTCAATAAAACTCATTTAACAATAAAGGCTAACTACTGATTATGTGAAAATAACATGTCCTAAATCTATGTTAGAGTTAAAATGTGACCTTTTTATAATTTAAGAAATTTTCTTACCAGTTTCGCAAAGACAATTAAGACACCCAGCAAAGACCTATCTACTGTCCGGTAACTGGCTAAATGAAGACAGGCTGAGGGGCAAAAGTTGGACACATGCACAACAACCTGGCATTATTCTTAGTCAAAGTATGCATGAAATATTCCTGTTAACCTACTGAAAGTGTCACTTACAAAACCTACCTGAGAGATGAAGCTATCTGAAAGATCAAACTGATTATTCCAAGTTTCTCTTCTATATAGCTTAACAGATTTTCCCACAGGAACTGCCAGTAACTATTAGGAAAGAAAAAAGATTTAAACAAGAATTTACAATAAATTAAATTTGAGAGGAAAAAAAGGCAAAAAATCCATCAAAATAAGCCTAGAAAATATAAAAGCAAATTTGTATTTTAATTAGCAACTAACAAAACTCAGAGAAGTCTTAAAATTTTGATAAGCCAAGAATGAAGGATCACTCTCTTTGATTGCAGTGAAAGACAGAGTACCCATAGTTACGTATTTTTAATACTACTTTTCAGAAATCTAAGCCCTTTGGATCTAAAAATTCATCTAATTTGCCAAAAGGAAAGAAATAGATCCAGAATGCTTTAAATATCTTAAGGAAACTTGTCATCTTACATATTCTTCCAAGCAAATAGAAAAAATAAAATCAGTATATTCTATGTTTATCACAAAAAGAGAAAAAAAAAGTGTTATTTATGAACAGAAAAACTATGTTAATTGTATTGATTTTTAAATTAATACTTCATAAACAAAGAAAAAATATGTCCTATTTTGCAACTATCGCTTTAATGCAAAATGAAATCTTAAGAGTTCACATGGTGTATGGGTGTCTAGGTGGCTCAGTCGGTTAGGCATCCAACTCCTGACTTCAGCGCAGGTCATGATCTCGCAATCTCATGGGTTCAAATCCAGTGTTGGGCTCTGCACTGACGGTACGTACAGAGCCGGAATTCTCTCTCTTCCTCTCTGCCCCTCCCACAAAGGCTATCCGTCTCTGTCTCTCAAAATAAATAAACTTAAAAGTTGATGATACAATGGACATAGATTAAAAAATTTCTCCCTCCCATCTCTAAATTCTATTTCTACTTCCCAAATGTGCACATAAGCATAGACTATACAAGAAGGCATAGCGGTGTCCCTTTTATTCCTGATTTCAGCTCAGGTCATGATCTCACAGTTCATGGATTCCAGTCCCACACTGGGCTCTGTGCTGATATCTTGGAGATTGGAGCTTGTTTTGGATTCTGTCTCTCTCTCTCTCTCTGGCCCACCCTCACTTGCGCTCTATCTCTCTCTCAAAAATGAATGTTAAAAAAAATTTTTTTGTTTTACTTCCTAAGGATGGAATATGTTTTTCTCTTTAAGTCTTCTTTTATTGCTCTTGAAAGCAAGTTAAAGTTTTCTTTACATAGCTCTTTCATATTTTTGGTAAGTTTATCCCTAGTTATTTCATCTTTTTTGATTTCACAGTAAATTTGTCATTTTTTCCCATACCATGTTTTCTAAATGGCTATTATTTATATATGATTGCTACTGGTTTTGTATATTAGTTTCTTTCCAACTACTTTACTGAATTTTCTTATTAGTAATATCTTTCCCTCAACTGATTTAAGATCTCCTTATAGTCAATCATTTCATTCTCTTTCCTCCTTCAAACAGTTCCTATCTTTCTACTATCTATCAGCTAACTACTCCAAAATGTGAAATGGTAGTAGAAAGACCACACATAACAAGACTGTTTCCAGAGTTGTTCCATTAAGTACAATGTAAAGAAGAATGTAAAATTAATTCATTCAAAATGTACTCTTCAGAAAAAATCCTTTACAAAGTTAAAACATTTCAGAATTAATTAGCTGGCTCGGGGCACTAAAACTTATAACTTAAGTCAAATATCTACAACTTAAAAAACTAATTCTATTATTCTCACATTCAAAGTTGACAAGAACTAGAAGAAATAACTAAAATGAAGGTTGAAAAATAAGAGTCACTTACCTTCCCACCTTTTGGCTGCCAAGCAAGTCTGCAGATTGATTTTGCATTTATCACATCATTGCATTTTTGTAGCAGTGGCCAACTAATAGCACATGTCTGATTTTTAAAAAAGAAATTTATTTCTCTTTATTAAATTTCTTCCAAAAAATATGAAGAAAGGAATATATTTAATAGGTGACTTCTTCAAACTGATATATGGCCAAGAGAAAAGCAAATTAATTGACTTTCATCCAATTATGATGAAATTACTAAATTAAGTAATTCACAGGTATAAAGAGCACAAATCTTAATTAAATTAGAGTATTTCCTAGGCAGAATAAACAAACAATATACTCTGAATAAATGTACACACACCAAAAAAAACCCCCAATACATTAAAATCTTGAAGTGTTTACAAAAATAAACCTAGGGGCGCCTGGTTGGCTTAGTTGGTTAAGCGTCCGACTTTCACTTAGGTCATGATCTCGCGGTTCGTGGGTTCGGGCCCCGCGTCGGGCTCTGTGCTGACTGCCAGCTCAGAGCCTGGAGCCTGTTTCAGAGTCTGTGACTCCCTCTCTCTCTGACCCTCCCCTGCTCATGCTGTCTCTCTCTCTCTCTCTCCTAGAAATAAAAAACAACAACAAAAAAAAAAACCCCAAAAATAAACCTAAGAGATCTCCTAGAAAATGTTAAGGTGTCAAAGTCAACCCTTCTGAACAGTTCAAACATGAGGGGAAGAAACTGCCTATTGAGGAGGCATACCTGTGGGGGATATTTTTCTCACCGGCCACATTATCTCTAGAATGCCTCAGGAAGAATTAATTGTTACCTCTGCCAATCTAGAGAGCACTTTCTCGATAGCTCCTTCAAAACTTTTATCAGGTTGGTTAGAAAAAGTCATTTATGTGACTCTCCAAATAAAGTGTGGCCAATTTCTTACTTTATTTTTGTATCCCCAACATCGAGGTCCCAAAACATGGTAGTTCATTTGTAAATATATATTGAACTGAATTTTCCCCACTGATTCATAAAACCTAAAAATGAAATATAAATCTAATATTTCCCTTGTGATTGGGTACAAAAGCATTTAGTCTTCAACACACTTTTGCAGTAGATGATCACAGGATTTGACCACAGAAGCAGTATTCAGTGCTACTCAAAAGAAAAAAACTAAGAAGAAAAAGAATTATTAATTTGGCCCAATGATATGTAACACCTCATTTATGACAGAAATGAGCAAAAAGTTTTAAATTCAAGTTGATAAGTTTACCTGATCTGAAATTTGCCACACTTTGACAGATCCATCACAACTAGCAGATGCCTGTAGAAATAAAAAAATAAATTTCTCTATAGTTACAACGATAATACCATATGGAAAACTGGTTCAACTGATAAAGAGACTTTTAATCAACTGTGTGAAACATTCTAACTCTCTTACAACTTTAAACATATTGAAGAAAAACAAAAAAAGAGGGGAAAAAATGATTACCAGAAAGATGTCCTTAGGATCAAAGGAAAGACTTAAAATAGGGGCATCATGTCCTCGAAATGTTTTCTGTTGGCTGCAATCCATCACATCCACAACTTTGACTAGAAAATCACTGTGAACAGTTAAGAGTATATACAATTGACATTAATATAAATGCTAATACAAAGCCTCTCCTAAAATCTGACCCAAATATTTCAAAATCACCATAATTTTTTTATAGCAATTTGCCAAAATTTGGCATCCAAATTTAAGGACTTAGCTTTTAATTTTGCTCTGTAAAAATAATAAAAACACAAACTCAAGCTTTCCCATTAAAATACAAATACTTTCTGAGGCTCCTGGGTGGCTTAGTCAGTTAAGTGTCCAACTTCCATTGAGGTCAAGATCTCACAGTTTGTTGAGTCTGACCCCTCATCAGGCTCTCTGCTGTCAGCTCGGAGCCCACTTTGGATCTTCTGCCTTCCCCTCTCTCTGCCCCTCTCGTGCTCACACTCTCTCCTTCCCTTTCAAAATTAAATAAAAACATTAAAAAATAATAAAATATTTTTTTAATTTTTAAAAATACAAATACTTCCTAAGTGAATCTTAAGTTTCTATTATTTACCAATTAATTCAAATCATTACCATTTGTTAAGTCTCAATCATATTTAAGTTTTAAAAATTTATCCATTTATTTTGAGAGAAAGAGCAAGAGTGGGGGAAGGGCAGAGAGAGACAGACAGACAGACAGACAGAATCTCAAACAGGCTCTACACTGCCAACATAGAGCATCATGCAGGCCTCGAACCCACAAACCCTGAGATCATGACCTGAACCAAAACCAACAGTTGGACGCTTAACCAACTGAGTCACCCAGGCACACCTCAACAGTATTTAAAAGTACTACACCTTTTACTCCACCTCAGCAATTTAATAGCTTGGTTTTTTTCCTGTGCCAAACAAGCATCAAGAGAAACAACAAAAAACCTACAGTACAGTCCATGTTCTACCCAAAATAATTTTTAAAATTTTATATCAAACTATCATGTTTCCCTAATCTGTTTCAGCATTTACTGAACAGATTGTCTGCAAAGCAATGTATCTCAATTCACAAAGCGTAGGTTGTCCTCAAAAACCTTTACTAAACACGTGAATATAAAAATTAACAACAAAAGGACAAAGTCCTGAAAATGTTACCCTGAAACCAACAATAAGGCCATTCTGTTCTAATATTACTTCCTTTTCTAATATCAAAGAGCCTTACCTAGATCCAGCAGCAATTTTTGCACCATCTCCATTAAAGACCACATGGTTTGCATTGGTGGTGAAGCGAGTCAATATACCATCTGGAACTCCTTCAGGAAATGTGTGTACTTGAATAGTATTGTTAGATACTGCAGTGACCAATTTCCCATTCTAAAAGAAAAATAAAAGAAATATTACCAAAAAAAAATCCAAATCAACTGAGAGTCTCTCCACACTTAACAATCCTATAAAAAAAACAAAAAAAATTATAAATGTAGTTAACGTCAAGAGAAAAATCATCAATGTACAACCTTCCTGAGTATCTGTTAGCAAGAAAAATTTATTTACTACCTTTACAGAATTTAGTTCCCCCTTCACTAGCCAAACTTTTAGCCTCTGGATTTTCTTTACTTCTTTTTTTAAAGGTGGTTCTTGGTGTTTTTTTTTTTTTTTAAATGTTTGTTTAGTTTTGAGAAAGAGAGTGAGAGAGAGAGAGAGACAGAACATGAGCAGAAGAGGGGTAGAGAGCGGGAGACACAGAATCCAAAGCAGGCTCCAGGCTCTAAGCTGTCAGCATAGAGTTCGTTGCAGGGCTCGAACTCATGAATTGCAAGATCATGACCAGAGCTGAATTCAGACGCTTAACAGGCTGAGCCACCCAGGTGCTCCAGAAAGGTGGTTTTTGTTAATGTTTATTTTGAGAGAGAGAGAACACAAGTGGAAAGGTGCAGAGACAGAAGGACAGAGTATCCCAAGCAGGCTCCACGCTGCCAACACAGAGCTCAACACGGGGCTCAATCCCCATGAGCAAGATCATGATCTAAGTGGAAATCAAGAGTTGGATGCTCAACCAAGTCACCCAGGTGCCCCTTAAAACACTAAATAGGAAGATGGGGCGCCTGGGTGGCTTAGTCGGTTAAGCGTCCGACTTTTGCTTAGGTCATAATCTCGCGGTTTGTGGGTTCGAGCCCCGCGTCGGGCTCTGTGCTGACTGCCAGCTCAGAGCCTGGAGCCTGTTTCAGTCTGTGACTCCCTCTCTCTCTGACCCTCCCCTGCTCACGCTGTCTCTCTCTCTCCTAGAAATAAATAAAACATTAAAAAAAAAAATTAAAAAAAAACAAACACTAAATAGGAAGATGGTGGAGTAGGAGATCCTAGAAAGATTACATTTAGAATGAGGAGCAATGAATAATGTATAGAATTGTTGAATTACTATCGTACACCTGAAACTAATATAACACTGTAAGTTAATTATACTGGAATTAAAAATATAAAATTTTGGGGGCGCCTGGGTGGCTTAGTCGGTTAAGCATCTGACTTTTGCTTAGGTCATGATCTCGCGGTTCGTGGTTCAAGCCCCGTGTCGGGCTCTGTGCTGACTGCCAGCTCAGAGCCTGGAGCCTGTTTCAGAGCCTGTATCTCCCTCTCTCTCTGTCCCTCCCCTGCTCACGCTGTCTCTCTCTCCTAGAAATAAATAAAAATATTAAAAATATATATATATATAAAATTTTTCTTAAATAATAAAATTAAATTAGGGGTGGCTGGGTGGCTCACTTGGTTAAACATCTGACTTTTGATTTTGGCTCAGGTCATGATCTCACGGTGGTGAGAATGAGCCCCACGTTGGAGTCCACACTGGGCATAGAACCTGCTTAAGATTCTCTCTTCGGGGGAACCTGGGTGGCTTAGTCAGTTGAATGTCACTCTTGATTTCGGCTCAGATCATGATCTCATGGTTAGTGAGTTCAAGCCCCAAGTTGGGCTCTGTGCAGATAGTGCAGAGCCTGCTTGGAATTCTCTCTTGGTGCTCCTCCCCAGCTCATGCTCTCTCTCAAAAGAAAAAAAAAAAGATTCTCTCCTCTTCTCCCTCTGTCCTACCCCTGCTCCTCATATTAAACAAATAATAAAATTAAATTAAAAAATTAAGAACACTAAATAAACAGAAAATTTTAGGATATCAAAATCATCAGCAAAGACCACTGCTTTGCAGGTTTTAGCTAAGAATCCTAAAAAGTCAAGTATCTGCCCTGAAAACTTAATTTTATTATCTAAATCATAGTCTACCAGTGCCATACATGCTGTGATAAATCATATGGTTAATTTATTAATTTAGATTAAATGCTGACTGACAAAAAACCAAATTACTCAAGTTTGTTCATGAATACCTATAGCAATAGATCTCGGCCATATTTGCACATGTAAGACCCTCTATCTACAGTACCTGCTCCCATTCCAGTGGAAAAAGAACTTAGTAATACAGTGACATGTAACTATACAGAAAAATCTGGGAAGATGTATACATCTGTTCAGTACAGATAATTCAGGTTTGAACTACAATATACACTTCTCTTCAAAAACTGGAAAACTGGTTAAAAAGTACTGTTTACGCCTACATTGTAACTATTGCATGTAATTAAACAATCCACAAAACACTAAATCTGTAACGTTGAAGCTAACAATTTAACGTGAAAACAAGAGAATCAAAGAAAAACTATAACCGACTCAAGACAACACTGATGATGCTACATATTCTTTGGCAAAACTGCAGAAACACCCACTATCTGTGTACATGTACAGGATTTATGCAACCTGGCTGTGCTTTACTTGACAGATCTCTCAGTAAAATCCATTAAGCATCCTCAGCTCTAGTAAACAATTTTGGTAATTTTTCAATAACACATTAGCCAGCCCTCTATTTATATGAAAATATTAAAGTTTGTATCTATACTTCCTCACCCAGGAGACCTGAATAAAGGACTTGTTTTGAAGCCAATTTTCAACCAATCTTCTAAGAAATCAAATCACTATCAGTACTTTGTCAACTAGTAAAATTAAAAAACAAAACAAAACAAAAAACAACACCCAAAAGATCAGGACTCTGGTCAGATCACTCTTCTCCCTGGTGGCCTGACAGGAATGAATCCCAGCACGGGCTGACCTCTCAGCTCCAGGCCACTGTTTCCTTACCAACTGTGTCATTTGACCTTCCTCAGAGCTTTGACTTTCCCATGAATAAAACGGAGGTAATTCCACATACTTTTCCATCTTTGTTAAAAGGCCTTGACAATGTAAACTACCATGCAGGTGTTAACTATTACTAACCAATTGATTAATCTCAGTTGCACTATTTTGGAGTGATATTTTCTCCACTTTGTTATCCAACAAAACATCTAACTGTACTTTCCTGTACCACTGACTCCAAAACCAGAAAGTATGTTTATAAGCAATTATGTTTTAAATGAAGGCTGTAAAACTGTCAACTTTACATGGTTATCTGGGAATGTCATTTCAATGAAGTACCATCAACTTTATTTCTAAAGCCAAAGAAAACATTTTAGCACAGATTATCAGCTTTCTAGTGGACTGAATAATGGACCCCGAATGACATGTCTAAATCCTAAGCGTAGGTACCTGTGAATGTGATCTTATTTGGAAATAGCGTCTTTGCTGATATAGTAAATTAAGGATCTAAATCCAATGACTGGTGTCCTTAGAAGAAAATGGAGAGGAGATTTGAGACACAAAGACACAGAGAAAAAGGCAATGTGAACATGGGAGGCATAGATTGATGTTTCTTCCAACCAAGGAACACTGAAGATTACTGGCAACCACCAGAAGCTAGGAGAAAGGCATGGAACAGACTCTCCCTCAGAGCCTCCAAAGGAGTTAACCCTGCCAACAACTTGGTTTCAGGCTTCTTGCCTTCTGAACTGTGAGACAATTATTTTCTGTTGTTTTAAGCCACCAAGGTTTTGACAGTTTGTTCCAGCTCCCCTAGAAAACTACTACAAAGCCACTTTTTTCCCCTTCTTTACAGTCTTCATATACAGATGCAGTACATACTTACTGTAGAAGAAAAAGAACAATATGAAAGTGTTCTAGGCAAAGAATGAGTTTCCCTACTCTTATGAAGTAATCTCCATGAACATTTTGAAGTTAAATCTTTCTAACTTTGTTATACACATATGCTAACTGCAAGTATATATATGTCTGTGTATCCTTTATTTTAACAAACATAAGAGGACACAATGTAGCTGCTGTGCAACTCTTTCTCATTTTTCAACTCACTGTAAACATCTTTGCTGATAAAGATATATAGCATGCCCTCTTTTTTTTTTTTGTACTTGCATAGTATTACATTATGGGGCTCTACCAATTTACAAAACAAATTCTCTTTTGAAGCACACTTCAATTGGTTCTAATTTTTGCTATTATAAAGAGTAGTTTTACTAATAAATCCTTGTCCACATAAATATCAAAGTGTGTATTTCCTCAGCGTAAATAGCCAGTACTGATTACATGCATTCTAAGTTTGATGTATGGTATCAATTTACTTTTTAAAAAGCTCCCCAGTTACAATTCCAGCAACTGTTGTGCAATACTGTAAAATAATAGAAAATGTTTATTAGGCTCTGTCTCCCATTCCTGGGAGAGTTCTAAAACCCCTGAAACTTCCTAAGTGATAAGACTACTAGGAGCAGCTTTTGTTCTAATATTTGGTCTTTGACCCTGGTTCCTGACACAAAGCTCTTATATCCCTTGGAATTATTTTTTCTTAAATAGTTTATTTTCAAGTTGGTTTCCATATAACACCCAGTGCTCATCCCCACAAGTGCCCTCCTCCATGCCCATCTCCCCCTTCCCCTCTCCCCCACCCCCATCAGCCCTCAGTTTCTTCTCAGCATTCAAGAGTCTGTCATGGTATGCCTCCTTGGAATTTTTTCAGTGACAGAAATGTCTTTTGTCCAAAGGAGGCAATTCTTGGTAGGCTTCTGGATAACTTTAGATGAGGGCTTGTCATTAGAAAAATCAAACCACAGGGCGCCTGGGTGGCTCAGTCAGTTGGGTATTTGACTTCAGCTCAGGTCATGATCTCACAGTTCTTGAGTTCAAGCCCCACATCAGGCTCTATGCTGACAGCACAGAGCCTGGAGCCTGGTTTGGATTCTGTGTGTCCCTCTCTGCCCCTCCCCCACTCGCATGCTCACATGTGCTCATTCTCTCTCTCAAAAATAAACATCTAAAAAAAAAAGAAAAAGAAAAATCAAACATTAGAGGCTTGGAACTTTTAGCCTTACCCACACCATCCAGGAAAGGGAGAAGGGCTAGAAATGGAATTAATAAACAATCATGTCAATGTAATGAAGCCTCCATAAAAATCCCAATAGTATGGGGTTCAAGGAATTTCTGGGTTGGTGAATACAACCATACAACCATGTACTAGGAGGATGTTTGCACCTCAACTCCATGGGGAAAAAATACCTTCCAGACCTCATACTATGTATGTCTTCATCTGGCTGTTTACCTGTATCCTTTTTCTATACTTCACCATATAATGAACTGGTAAAAGTGTTTCCCTGAATTCTGTGAGCCTTTGTAGCAAATGACTGAAACCAAGAAGGGGGTCATGGGAACCTGATCTGTAGCCAATTAGGACAGATGTGGATAAGCTGGAGACTCACTACTTGCAACTGGTATCTAAATTGGGGAGCAGTCTTGTAGGACTGAGCCCCTAACCTGTGAGGTCTGTGTTAACTCTTGGTTAGTGTCAGAATTGAACTGAACTGTAGAACACCTAGCTAGTATTAAAGAAATTTGCTTGGTGTGGGGAAAAAACCCACACATCTGGTAATGGAGGTGTTATGAACATGGTAGTAGTGTGAGAATAAAGCAAAAACACAAGTGAGCCTTTTTCATTTACAAATATTTCTACAAACCTTCACTATTATCAGAATTAGCAATATTTTTCATCCTTGCCAATCTAAAGGAAAAAAAAAATTTCAGTTGTTTAATTTGTACTTCTTTGCTTATTAGTGAGATTTTTGTATCTAATGTATGTTATTTGTATTTTTCCCTCTCGGAATATATTTTCTCTTATATACGACCATTTTAAAAAGATATCTAATATCTAAAGACCATCTCATTCAGGTGTGCCTGGGTGGCCCAGTCAGTTAAGTGTCACATCTGGCTTCGGCTCAGGTCATGATCTCAGTTTGTGAGTTCGAGCCCCACACAGGGCTTTGTTCTGACAGCTCGGGGCCTGGAGCCTGCTTCAGATTTTATGTCTCCTTCTCTCTCTCTACCCTCCCCTGCTTGCTCTCTCTCTCTCTCTCTCAATAATAAACATTAAAAAATAATAATAAAATAAAGACTGTCTCATTCATTTACTTTAATGAGCCTGAGTTTAACAAAAACATGAATTTCTGCAAAAAGATTTTTTCTACCCAAAAACAATACACTCAAGTTAAAACTCATCACAATCTAAAAGTTTAGTGGTTTTTAGATACTTAGTTAGCCAAGTCCTTCTGAAAAACATGTTTCTATTCTCCAAATAACCTACATCTCATTCCCAGACTTACCTTACATAAAATATCAGAAACATGAAACATGTATCTCAAAAAGCTAAAACATTCCTCTTTTCTAGTGTAATTCTTCAAGTTGTCTAAATCAGTGAACTAAAAATCTGAAAATGCCATGGAGTTTTCTCAACAACAAAAAAACATATGATTTCTTTCATATATTTTATTTTTTCTTGCATGTATTTTAATTGGTTTACCATTAATACATTAATCACCTTTAATAAACCATTTAGATTTAATTTTTTTTTAATGTTTATTTTTGAGAGGGAGGGGCAGAGAGAGAGAAAGGCACAGAATCCTAAGCAGGCTCCAGGTCCTGACCTGCCAGCACAGAGCCCTATGTGGGGCTCAAACTCACAAACAGTGAGATCATGACCTATGCTGAAGTCAGATGATTAACAGACTGAGCCACCCAGTCACCTAAACCATTCAGATTTTAGATTTGGATTTTAAGCCCATTCAGATTTAGGTTTTACCTGTAAAAATTATGGCTGTTTTATGGCATTATTATACATATTTGAATATTACTATTTCATAGAAGAAACAAAAAGTACATCTACATTCAAAACTTCAACAAAAATATTCTTCACCCTTGCATAAAAATCACCCAAGAGTATCATTTCTCATTGGTTGCTGTAATTGTTTTTAATACCTTCAAAGCACATGAATATGCCTTTTCTCCAACGTTAATGGATTTAGGATCATCATCATCCAAGTCTTCCCAAATTCTCACATCACCATCACTTCCACAAGTCACAATACAACTGTGGAGGAAACACAGTCATTAAAAGGTCACCCAATTTCAGCCTTATTAATTTTTTTGGAATACTACTTTATCTTTTTTTTTCAATAAAATCAAGGTGTTAGTCGAAGTCAATGTTTTCTCATTTTATATATGTAAACTTCAATAATAAGGACTGCTAATCTCCTATTCTTATAAAATGAAAGGTGAATTTACTGTTCCCTATATCTCCTCCTTTGCTAAAATTCTTTTTCTGTAATAATGTAAGAAAGAGGTGTATGTAATCTAACAACATGAACTAGGCCTACCTTTTTGTCCCTGGCACAAAACAATCTCTGACAAATAGAAGCCTTGATAAATGTTTAAGTGAATAAGTGGATGGATACAAGAGCTCAATTATCCAAAGCTGATTATTCAAATGGCTATCTGTATCTCTCAAATCTTGTTTTAAGCCTCTTGTCTTCCTGTTGCTTTATTCATTTGGTGTGTGTCCTATCTCTATGTGTCCTGACTCATATAAAAGCAAACAAAATATAAAAATCACACGATAAATGGCAAAGAGAAGCCATATAAAGAACTATCGAAGTTCAGAAGAAAAAGATTAATTCCTGCCTGGAAAATCAGAGGGATTCATAAGAAAGGTGGTATCTACACTGGGAAGTCAAAGGGCAAGGAAGGCAAGTAGAATTAGATATGCTGAGATTGGTGAAAAGAGCAGTTCCAAACAGAGGAATCCATGTGAACCAAAATATGAAGTTACTGAAGAATGGGGGGTTTACTTAGCAGACAGTAAAGGAAACTGAGAAAGAAAATGTAGATTTGGGGTCATCCTATTCACAATGGTCTTAATGCCAGAGTAAGGAACTTGGACTCCCTTCTACAGGAAATAAATAGGAGGGTCATTAGTCTATTTGCCCAGGACATTCCTGATTTATGCATCCTGCTGGTTTGTAATCGGTCCTCTATTTTTCATTTTAAAACATATTAGTATCAGCACATCTGAATGACTCAGAAGAGCATGTGACTCTTGATCTCATGGCTGAGTGTTAGAGCCCCATGTTGCGTGTAGAGATTACTAAAGAAATATATAAACTTTAAAAAATAAATAAAATGTAGTATGCTAAAAAAAAAAGTTAGTATTATATGCATCAAAATTGGGGGATGGGTTTGACTGACCTCTTCTTTGCACTTCCAGCTTCTTCCATGGTCTTGTGTATTAATGTAACATGTACAATGAACAGAGTTCTCACTTTATCACATAGGTAAATCTGAAAGGCAACCAGTGACAACCCATCTCCCCATTCCAATCCTTTCTTGATGCAACATAATACTACCCTTCACAGACAACAGGTGATAACTGATTAAAACCAAAATGAAAACAGTCAGGAGGCCCTTGAGAGAATGATTTCTTTCAGTCTTCAGTGGTGATGGGATAAGTATTTCATACTGCTGCCCCTACTATTTGGAGCAACCAGCTAGCCAGTGAGGAAGATGTAGAAAGTTGCAGATGGTACCAATAGAATATTAGAGTAAAATACAGTGGAATTGATGAGAAATATATATGCAAGAAATAGCTAAGCAGGGGCACCTGGGTGGCTCAGCAGGTTGGGCGGCCGACTTTGACTAGATCATGATCTCACAATTTGTGGGTTCGAGGCCCACATTGGGCTCTGTGCTGACAGCTAGCTCAGAGCCTGGAGCCTGTTTCAGATTCTATAGCTCCTTCTCTCTCTGACCCTCCCCTGTTCACGCTGTCTCTCTCTCTCTCAGAAATAAATAAAAACATTAAAAAAAAAAAAGAAAGAAATAGCTAAGCAGACCCTGACGAGCTTTTAGAGTAGTCTGAACATTATTCTGACAGTGTTTTTGTCATTTACCATTGGAATAAAACTTAACATTCATTTTATTATTGATTATGCCTTTCAATAAAACATCTTTCAGTAGCAACAAACTAAAAAAAACTATCAAGTACATGTTTAACAAAATATTAAATACTAAATTTCTGCTTCTCAAGAAGTTGATAATGAAAACTTAACATGAACAAAATGTTAGTGGACATTTGCTATGGGGGCTATAGTGATAATACCAACCACAGGAAAGTCAGAAGACATAAAACTCCTGAAGAAACTTGAACATCTACTTTGTAAGTTAGTACTTATCTTGAGACTCCCTGAAACTATGTTTCTGCAGCTGCAGAAAGTAAGTTTGCATCTTGTCAGCCATGACTTTTCATAATTCAGTACTGTCCAATAGAAACTATTTGGCTCCTGAGCAATCAAAATGTGGTTTAAAATGTGGCTAGTATGACTGAGGGCTTGAATTTTATATTCAGTTAACTTTTAATTAATTTAAATCTAAATAGCCACATATGGCTAGTGGCTATTGTATTGAACAGTACATTAGAGCAGACAACAGTGATTCTAAATTAATTTTGTTCATATTTCATTTTAAGTTTTCTAGTACAAGTATGATGTAAAGTTATAGCTGTTAATATGCGGTCTCCATTAGTAAAAGAATTTTTCAAACAGTTAAATGATACTGGTTTTATTTCAATTTCATTAGAGCATTTAAATAGAAAATCAGATTAATTCCAATAATGGTTTAGTTTTCTCTCCAGTTCACAGAAACAAAGTAAAGCTTCTTAAAGTGTATTCTGTGGAAGTGAAATATCTAACATTATTGGGAATTCTAACTTCATTTGAAAAGTTTAATGCTAAAGATAAAATTCTTTCTTTTTTAGTAATACACATTTTGGTAGAGCACAGTACTGTAGTAAAAACAAAGCACTTACTAAATTAAGAAATCTATGAAACATAGATGTACCCAGAATTGAAACTATAATTCATAACCAAATGAACTGTGAAAATGTATCAATCAAAACAGAAGACACAGTTGTCAAATTCTGAGATAATTTAATTTATACCCTGAATGACTGAACATAATTTTTAAAACAAGTTGATGTTAGATATACAAAAATACTTCAGCACTGCATGAGATGGTTCCTCTCCTGCCCATCATCAATTAGATTTTTAAAATATAGGAGTCTTTGAAGAGTGACTTTATAAAACATAAGTGTCCTATAATGATAGTATTATTATTATTATTATCATCATCACTATAGGAAAGTTTCCTAAATCTTAGCTGTATTTTGTTCAAAATCAATTAATGATCTTTAAGCATTCAACTTAAGCCTCTGAAGCTTTTGGTGAAATGCAGTTATTGAAAACAAAGCTTATGCACAGGAAGATGCTAAAATTTATCCCTACAAAAGCAAATTAAGAATTGAACAACTTGGGGCGCCTGGGTGGCTTAGTCGGTTGAGCGTCCGACTTTCGCTTAGGTCATGATCTCGCGGTTTGTGGGTTCGAGCCCCGCGTCGGGCTCTGTGCTGACTGCCAGCTCAGAGCCTGGAGCCTGTTTCAGTCTGTGACTCCCTCTCTCTCTCTGACCCTCCCCTGCTCACGCTGTCTCTCTCTCTCTCTCCTAGAAATAAATAAAACATTAAAAAAAAAAAAAAAAAAAGAATTGAACAACTTGTACATTAAAAGCTGAAAGAGTGGATATCATTTTGAAATTCTCTAATTGTACTCTGAAATATCTTGACTTGTGAGAAGAATCTTCTGAGGGAACTGCTCTTATTAATTATATAAACTCATGTTCTCTGCTAAAAAAAATGAAATGGAATAGGCTTAAAATTTGTGAAATATTTAAAGAAACCAGAAAACTTAGTTGATGAATTAAAAAATGATCAAAAAATATGGGGCGCCTGGGTGGCTTAGTCGGTTAAGCGTCCGACTTTCACTTAGGTCATGATCTCGCGGTTCGTGGGTTCGAGCCCCGCGTCGGGCTCTGTGCTGACTGCCGGCTCAGAGCCTGGAGCCTGTTTCAATCTGTGACTCCCTCTCTCTCTGACCCTCCCCTGCTCACGCTGTCTCTCTCTCTCTTAGAAATAAAACATTAAAAAAAAATTTAAAAAAAAAATTTAAAAAAATGATCAAAAAATATACATATAATATAAAAAAATAAAAAGTAAAAAATACTGAGTAACTTACTATTGAAAAAGGGTACTCTGAATGAAGGTAAAAAGACAGAACCCATAAAAATACTGAAAGGTAAAAGATTTACTCGTTTCAATTAAAATAAATTTTTAAAAACTGAAGACTCTTGCATTTAGTAGAATTTGCTCAGAGCTTATGAGATATGTGAGAACCTAAAAAAAGTATTTTCTCATACTGAAAAATACTATGTCGTAGGGGTGCTTGAATGGCTCAGTTAAGCGTCTGACTCTTGATTTCAACTCAGGTCATGATCTCATGGTTTGTGGGTTCGAGCCTGGTGTCGGGCTCTGTGCTGACAGCTAGCTCAGAGACTGGAGCCTGTCTTCAGATTCTGTGACTCCTCTCTCTCTGACCCTCCCCTGCTCACGCTGTCTCTATCTCTCTCTCAAAAATAAATAAAACATTAAAAAAGAAGAAGAAAAAATTTTATCGTCTTAAAAAGAGTTAACTCATCTCACTTCAAGGTCTCACCATAAATGCAACTGTGAGAAAGACTGCAGCCAATTTTATAAGAAAATAAAAATAAGACTATATTGAAAAAGTATATTTTTCAGAAAAATATCAGCAATGCCATGTTATAGACAAGCTAAAAGAACTGGTTATAGTAAGTGAATATGTACCAAGAATATTCTACTTATGTAAATGTTTATATGTTTAATGTTTAGGAAATCAATATAAAATTCTTTAACGTTTTAATATCATAAATATGTCTTTAGAAAAAATATTTTAAAAGTTTTTTGTGTTGTTTTGTTTTGTTTATTTGAAAGAGAGAGTGAGTTCATAAACAAGGGAGAGGGACAGGAGAGAGAACCTTAAGCAGGCTCCATCCTTAGGAGAGCCTAACTCAGAGCTTAATCTCACAATCAGGAGATCCTGACCTGAGCCAGAATCAGGAGTCAGATGCTTAACCGACTGAGCTACCCAGGAGCCCGAAACAGTTTTGAACTGAAATGTTATAGCTCTATCAAAACAGAATAATTTGTTAATCAATAAATAATTTAAAAAATTATATAATTTCAATTATTTTGGAATCCTTCTCCCCATTCCCAAAGGTTTCCAGGTTTAGATGATAAGAAAACCACTGTAAGTTTCTGAGTATAAGGACTAATTATATCATGCCGTTATCCTCTTTGTGACATAACTACAAGAAGCCAATGATTACCAAGGCATTTCTATCTAGATTCTCCATCCTCACAGAACAACATTCATTTCCTAATCTGACCACCTCTTCCTAACCTTAGCTTCCACTGGGCCTCATGAAATTAATTCATGGTGCCAGTGGTGCCAGACTATCCTCAGCTTTTTTCCTGAACATTTCTTGGGAACACAGATTCCTCTTCAGCCCTCTTAAAAGGTGGTTGATTTCTCTTCTACAATCCTCTGGGGCCTGTCAGTGGGCCTTCCTTGCACTTCATTTCTACTTCCATTCTATTGTTATACCCTACTCTCTTTAAAAAAAAAAAAAAAAAAAAAAANTCTTAAAAGGTGGTTGATTTCTCTTCTACAATCCTCTGGGGCCTGTCAGTGGGCCTTCCTTGCACTTCATTTCTACTTCCATTCTATTGTTATACCATACTCATTAAAAAAAAAAAAAAAAAAAAAAAGGGCAAAAAACTGCTATCAGACTACCTACAAATTCCTAAAGAGAAATCTCCCATGTTCTCTAAGGAATCTTAGCATAAGGTTCATTGTCATTTCCAAACAACACTATGCCTTTTTAAAAAATGCTTATTTGTGGGGCACCTGGGTGGCTCAGTCAGGTAAGCGTCCGACTTTGGCTCAGGTGATGATCTCATGGTTCGTGGGTTTGAGCCCTGCGTCGGGCTATTCTGACGGCTAGCTCAGAGCCTGGAGCCTGTTTCGGATTCTGTATCTCCCTCTCTATCTCTGACCCTTTCCTGTTCACGCTACCCCCCCCCCCCACCCCGTCTTTCTCTCTCTCTCAGGAATAAACAAAACATTAAAAGAAAATTCCAAGCAGGTTCCACACTAGCAGCTCAGAGCCTGATGCATGGTTCTGTTTCATAAACTGTGAGATCATGACCTGAGCTAATAAAATCAAGAGCCGGACATTTAACTCACTGATCCACCTATGTGCTCTGAATAACACTATTCCTATGGTAATTCTTAGTATTTTCAATATCCACGTAAATGAAACCTTCTTATACTAGATCTTGTCCTTCGCTTCATCTCAGACTCCCACTGTCATAGCATAGATTTTGTCTTTACAAATATCGCAAATTCTTCAGAATTTCAATCATCCTAATCACTTATCTTTTCATCTTATACCCATAATATCCTAACTTCAACAATTTTTTATTTCTATTAGGATCTACAATCTATTGAAACTAACTTCTCACTATCTCTCACTCCCTTCAAGTTCTCACATCCCTCTGAATCTGGCTTAGATTCCACAGTCTGTTCTTAAAATCACTTCTTTGCATCATCCTCAAACCCCATTCCTTTGTCATACTTACCTGACAAAACTCCAACCCTGGTTAAATCCAACTCTATGCCCATTGATAAGTAGGATTTGCAGAGCTAAATGTGGCTAGCAAAAAACACATAACTGGGTTGTCTGGTCTCACACTAAATTCATGATCGCTAACCTAAAGTAGGCCTTTAGTGTTGCCCACTTTTCCAACTAACTACATTTCCCTAGGTCATTCAGCTTTCCCTTTCTTCTTATCATCTCTTATCTACTCATTCTTCAAACCTCCACAGCCTCCTCACTCTCAACTAAAGACTTTGCTTCCTATTTTACTCAGAAAACTGAAGCAGTCTGTAGAAACTGGCCTCATGTTCTCCCCATCCCTCCTAGGTGCTCCTTCTTTCCACTTGTGAATTTGACCATACTCCTATCTTTGGCCACTTTCTCTCCCTTGTGCACTCTACTGCAGCCCGTCTTACCTACTACTCAAGGCTATCACTCCAGCAATTCTCTCTCTTCCTACTATAACATCAGTGTATCCCTCCCTGTTGGATCATCTCCACTCATACATACACTGCATCTCCCACATTAAAACAAAAACCTTTCTGGGGCACCCAGGTGGCTCAGATGGTTAAGTTGCCTACTTCAGCTCAGGTCATGATCTCACTGTCTGTGGGTTCAAGCCCTGTGTCAGGCTCCGTGTTGACAGCTCAGAGCCTGGAGCCTGCTTTGGATTCTGTGTCTCCCTCTCTATCTGCCCTCCCCTGCTTGTGCTTGCCCTCTCTCTCTCTCTCTGTCTCAAAAATAATAAACATTAAAACAAAAACCTTTCCTGATCTCACATTCCTATTCAACTACCCTTACTCTTTAGAGTGCCATCCTTGCTAATTCTAATTCCTCCCTTTTCCAGTTTCATGAATACACTGCAACAAGGTTTTCATTCTCACCACTCCATAGAAAAGCTAGATCACCCAATGCCTCCACATTACCAAATCTAATGGTAAATTCTCAGTCCTCAACTTGACCCACCAGCAGCATTTGACACAGTTTATTATTTCCTGCTCCTTAAAATGCTTACTTCATTTGGCTTCTAGACATCATTCTTACCTCTTGTTTTCTACTTTTCTAGCCAGCCCTTCTTAAGTCTCCTTAGGTGGGCCTTCTTTCTTTAATTTGATCTCCAAATATTTTGGAGTGTCCCAGGGCTTAGCCTTTACTTTTTTCTCAACTACATTTACTCCCTCCCTAGGTGATTTCATCCAGGTTCATAGCATGAAATATTTATTAACTTCCACATCTAGATTTCCAGTCAAGACCTCAATCCTTAACTCGAGGAGGCATCAGCAAAAGATACCTCTAGATTTCTACCTCTAGAAATCTGTATCTTCTTCTCTTAGCTTTATTTCTTCTCTTAGCTTTAGACTCATTTATTTATCCAACTGTCTACACCTCTAGTTGAGTATCTCAAAGATATATTGCAAACATTCAAATGTAAACTCAAAATCTCCACTCTTGTTTTACCTCTGAAATCATCTCCTGTCCAAACATTTCAGATATCTGTGAATTATACCATCATTTCCCCAAATATAGCATCGGAGACTCAGATGTTATCCCAGACAGCTCCATCTCCTTCATCATTAATGTCTGATCTATCCTGTTGATTCTACCTCTTGAATATTTCCTGAATGCATCCTCTTTTTCCCCATACATGTCTTTTCTAATCCAAGCCTCCATCACACTCCATGAGACTAATGCAGGTACCTCCTCAAAGTCTTTCTGCATCCACTTCTACTTTTCCAGTTCATCCTCCACATAACTTCTCAAAAACAAGAGTCCGGGGGTGCCTGGGTGGCTCAGTCAGTTAAGTGTCTGACTACAATTCAGGTCATGATCTCACAGTTCGTGAGGTAGAGCTCCAGATCAGAGCCTAGAGCCTGCTTAGGATTCTGTGTCTCCCTCTCTCTGCCCCTCCCCTGCGGTGTTTTGTCTTTCTCTCTCTCAAAAATAAACACTTAAAAATAAAAAAGTCTGTTAGAAACTAATTTGACAATAAACTATTTGTAAAAAAATAAAAAAATAAAAATAAAAAAAATAAAAAAGTCTGATCACATCCTCTGCTTCAAATTTTTAATACCTTTCTATGGCTTTTAAAATGAAAACATGATTCCCTAATAAATCTTGGGTAGGATGGCCACTGCCTACCTTCATAGATTACATCTTTCATCAACCTCTGCATCACACTCTACATTTTGGCATCACTAGCTTTCTTTCAGTCCTCTGAGCATAGCATGGTCCCTAACCCCACTGGAATTTTGCAGGGTTTGCTCTGCCTGGAATGCTAGCACCACCACCCCACTGCCACTCCCCCCATCTCTTTATACTAACACCCCTTAACACATACTCAATCTTCAGATCTCATCTCAAGAAACCTTTCCCACCTCCTCAAACTGTATCAACATTCCTTCATATATGCTTATCATTACACCTATCATTTAATATTCCTTAGTATAATTCTAAAAGTACATTCAATTTTGTGATTATTCTGTGCACAATGTCACCCTAAAAAGACTCTAAAGTCAATGAAGGAAGAGACTGTTCTTTCTATTACAGTATCTCTAGCCTCCATCAGAATTGACACACAGATATTTTTTCAATAAATGAAAATTTCAATACAGGACTGACAGTGGAAGCCACAAAACTGGATAGTACTGCAGAGGAATGGGATTTAGAAAGATACAAAAGAGACTAGAATAATCTTGGGAAAATTATCACAATCAATTAAGCAAAGGAAGTATGTTGGGGGGGAAAAACTGTCAAAAAGTTAAAAACAATAAAAAAAGAAATAGTATCACAAAAGCCAAAGAAAGACACAACACAAAAGCGACAGAAAAGGCCACTAAATTGGACAAGGAGGTGGCTTAGCCATCTGACAAAATAATCACGTGGGACGCAGAGGGCAAGTGATAAATAGTGATAAAAGATAAATAGGAGAAAGCTCACATCTTGCCAACTCCTCTGGAAAGAAAATTTTACACTCGTTGACTTTTGAGATATACTAAAACTACAAGGACGGTCCGAATCTAACAATAAATCTAAGGAAAATATGTGTGCCATTTTAGACTTTAGCCTTTTTTCCATCGGGGTGCGTCATTTTAGGCTGACTGCTTATCTGACGCATAACAATAAGTTTTCTAATATTTACACCTGAAACATTCTTTTCGTTTCTCAAAGTACCTTACCTCCCCAAATCATCAAAACAGACATCTGTGTGTCCCTCGGTATGTCCAAATCTCATCGGCTTCTGGGTGGCAGGCATCGTTTCCTCCAACTACCTACAAATGTTTTATCAAAACTAGTATTAGTTTAAAGGGGAGGAAAAGACGGTGGCCGAAGGGGAAGCAGGGAAGTTAGTCTCCCGACGGCCCCTCTACCCCCCACCAGAGTGGCACAAACAAGAAAAAGCAGAGGGTCTGCGAGACAATTAGCCGGAAGGGGACACGCTTCCCTTCCGTGCTCCGTTAGGACACGGGCAGCGCAAGGGAGCACTCACCGAGACAACGGAGCTCCACGGCTGAGGAAAAGCATGCAACAAACGCCCGCGCAGGGCCGCTTCCCGCGCTCCGGCGTGCTCGCTACACTGCGCCTGCGCAGGGCCGTCCGCCCACCCACGCCCGGCGCAGGGCCGGACAGGAGGCGACGGATGGTGGCGTCAGCGGCGCGCCGCCTGCAAAGGGAAAAAAAGCCGGGTGCTGGGGGAGTGAGGAAGAAAGGGAGGGTGCCGAACACGGAAGTGATGGCAGCGCCTTAGGAGCAAGTGGAGGCGGTGACCGCGTCGTCTGAGACCAGAACCCGGCGCCGAGGGGTGGCAGCTTGCAGAAAGGCATCCGCCTTGTAGGACCTACGGGAGGTGCGGGAGTGACTGGGCCTTCTTTCACCTTAGCGAGCACCGGAGTGATGGCGATGGTGATGGCGGCAGTTACTCGGACAGCCCCAGTTAAGCTGCGCTCTGAGAGGTGAGTGGGGGAAGGGTGGCTGCTGCCTGGCCTTGTCGATTGGGGTCCGCTATCACCTTCCAGGCTTTCCTAGCATGCAGCCATATCCGGGTTCCTGAACTTGTCCAGCCTCTCCGTGGGGCCCCGCTAAAGAATGAAATTTGAGCATCTTCTTTCCAAAAGGGAGAGACCCTGCCCAAGCCTTTGATCTTGGCATCCTTCGCGCCCTCACCTTGTCGTTTCTATGGAGATAAAGGAGGGAAGACTGTAATCTTAGTTCTCACTCCCTGGAGATATGGCCCATACATTAATGCTTATTTGGGAAGACTCTTTACATATTTATATATATCCCTGAAGAAGAAAGTAACTTGGGTTTCCCCGTTTAGACCCCACCTGAAGTTCACTGAAGTGCGTATTTAGATCTAAAAGAAGAACCAGAACTAAAAGTATACTGTTGATGACTTCTCTCCTTGCAGTCTGAGCGAAGGTCTTGGCCATTAAGTTTATGGTTTAGATTGTGTCCTTATGTTCTCCATGTTGGTGGACCAGTCTCTCTGTTGAATACCTTCACAGTTGCATATTTTTGTGGTACTCACTTTGTAGTCTCCATCGGATACGAGTTTATGACATAAATGAGACCTTTTTTTGGTGTAGAGATTTCCCCATTGTTTTTTAATCTAGTTCCACTGTGAAAAGTTGCACAGTTACACAAACCGTGCTATTGTTCTTAACGTCTTGGCGTTGTGTGAAAAATTGTTTTGAGTACTAGGGCTCCAAATAGGCTTTCTAGATACTTAAGTTTGGTATATTAATGAAGAGGAAGAATGATGAGCTGAAAATGAACTTGGGATTTGTGGGAACATATTGTTAATTTCCCACCACAGCAAAAGATACCTGATACGATTCTGTGTAACTTAATTTTATTTGGAGATCATTCATTAATTTTAGGTAGACTGATCCGTAATTTTTTTTATCCAAGTGAGTGTAACTGGATAAACTATGGGATAAAGATGAACTATGATAATATTTGTCTCTGTACTGAGTATATCATGGTGAGATTTCAAGGTAGTACTATTCAGACCTCAGCACAATAAGAATCTAAATTGGTCCAACAATACAGGTATAAAATGACCTAACTATGATATCTATAACACCATGTAACTTTAAGCTATGAGTGGTGTTTGTACTTCTCACCTTTCACTCTGTCTTAGCAATCAAGCCATTTGATTCATAGGTTAAAGAAAAATTTCCTTTACAAATTTTACATGTTTGGAAAGAGCTTGGGCCTTAAAGTTGAACAGCCCTAGGTTTTAATTTTCACTGTCAGTTACTATTGTATGACCTTGAATATGCTTTACTTTTTCTGAATGTCATCCTCATCTCTAAAATGGAAACACCTACTTCCATTGATTGTTATAGCATAAAGGAGATACTCAAGAATGTATGAAATTGTCACTAATGTCTAGTGTTATTAACAGGGTACTTGGGTAGGTACTTAATGCTTTTATTTAAAATGGAATTTATTTTTGTTTAAATCATTGAACAAAATTTTTAAAATATTTTTCAAACATTAAAAGATGTATTATTCTGCGAGTATAAAATTTTCACAAGTCCATTTCTCTTTCACTCAAATGCCTACAAATTTTAATGTCAATGAGTTTATGGTCTTGTTGATGGAAACTGACATTCAAACATGTATAAGACAGTGTAGTAATGAAATGCATGTAACTTAAATGTTAGCAAAATCGTTTGGGAATATAGGATAACCTAGCTTTTTAAAAACAATCCATTATAACTGTCACTGATCTGGCTGTCAAAATTTTCCAAACGGATTTATGTATCATTCACGGTGCAGTCTCACAGGAGTGGGTAGCTGAATGAACTCACTGGAAATGATACCAAGGTGGCAATTTCAATTGCAGTGAAGATTAGCTTTGCTCTGTTGCAACCATTTTCAGGACCCTTAGGTTCACAAATACTGTTCTCAAGGGCAATAGGGTGAGAAAACATGAATATATATTACCATACTACTGATGGTGATGAGTATTATCTACATCATATACTCTTAGAAACTCAGTTTATCTGAGATGTATATCAGTATTGCCTTATGGAAGGAGTTTAAAAAATGCCTTTTCAATAAAATATGTACTTGATGTAAAAATCACCAATTATCTGCAAGATAAGCCTGGAAGAGAATGTTAAAATAACTGGGAGAACAGAGTATTGAAAAAAATAACAATGAAGGCAGTTTAGAAATCTGAAGGTTTGTGTATCTCTGAAGGTGTTCTGAGAGTTACCAGCTATTTAATTTTTGGAGTAAATAATTCTTGACATGTATGAACTTCCTTAGGTATAAAAGGCAATACAGTAAAAGCTCTATTTCTGCCTATCCAGTTCCTGTGGCTAAAGGCAGCCACACTGTTTGATTATGGTGTTACATGAATAGTGGATCATTACACAGCAAGACAAATATAATCACCCTTTTATTGATGAAGAAACCAAGGCTCAGAAATATTGTGGTTTGTCCAAAGTCACACTCCTACCAAATGTTGGAACTAGAAGTGAGCATATGTCTTTTTTTTTTTTTTGAGCACAGATCTTTTACCTTTCTGGTTCAAGGTAGTCTACTATACTGCCTCTCTAAATCATAACTGTTGCCATAAAACTTAGAATTTAGTAAAACATATCAGGACATAAAAGCATTTTATTTAAGTATAGAATCATCTTATAGTAGTCTGTTACAACTAGCAGATGTAAAACTTGTCACCCAGGCTACAATATAAGCATATGTTAATTATTGTAAAACAGTGGAAAGAATAATTCATAATTAGTTTTCAAGAAACTGCCTACTATTTCTGTTGAAATCTATGTATTTACTAAGTTAGCTCGCAAGAAATAATTTTTTTTAATAATTAAAAGTTTTGTTATTTGTACCCATGATGTTTCTATAAAGAATTTATAAAATTTTTTAACTTTCTAAAAAGACAGCATTTAATATCAGGAATAACATAAATTACTGACTGAAGCCTCCTCCATCTCAGATTTTCGAGGTATATTTTTGTGTAGATTTTCTAGCCTTATATGCGGACTTGTTTCCGCTTGTTATTTCTTAAAAGTTTTGCATCTTTCCAACTTCTCGTTTTTAGAAATTAACTTCTACATGAAAAGTTCTGAGTAATAATATCAGGTAGCAAATATGCGTTTTCATTAAGTTCCATATATGCTATTTTCATATGCCTTTATCCTGGCAATAAAAACGTGAGACAGCTGTCATTATCCAGATTTTACAGTGTGAAAACTGAAGCTAAATTAGATTTTAAAAATCAGGTGACATAACTACTAAGTGACAAATTCCAAATTTTAGCCCATGTTTGATGATTTAGCCCCTCATGCTATTTCATCTGCATCATGCTTTATTTTTTTTTTTAAGTTTATGTATTAATTTTGAGAGAGAGAGAGAGCAAGCCAGTGACTGCAAGCACATGCACCAGCAGGGGATGGGCAGAGAGAGGGAAAGAGAGAATCCCAAGCCTGCTCCACACTTGTCAGTGCAGAGCCAGATGTGAGGCTCAAACGCAAGAACCATGAAATCATGACCGGAGTGGAACGCAGCAGTCAGACACCTAACCAAGTGAGCCACCCAGGCACCCCACCATGCTTAATTTTTAAATATAGTGTAGTGAAAAAGTGTAGATTAATAATTTTTTATAGATCTTTAAAACTTTAAAAGTTTCTCTTTAGACTAAATTTCTCTTAAGGAAAAAAGATTGCAAGGAAATAAGCCAAAATGTCTAAGCTGATTGTCTCTAGGTAATTGAATTGTAGTTTTTTTCCTCGGTTTTAAACTTGTCTGAAGGTTCTGTATACTTTATACTGAGCATATAGTGTTTTCATAATTAAAAAATTACAAATTGGAGGGGCACCTGGGTGGCTTAGTCGGTTGAGCGTCCGACTTTCGCTTAGGTCATGATCTCGCGGTTCGTGGGTTCAAGCCCCGAGTCGGGCTCTGCTCTGACTGCCAGCTCAAAGCCTGGAGCCTGTTTCAGAGTCTGTCACTCCCTCTCTCTCTGACCCTCCCCTGCTCACGCTGTCTTTCTCTCTCTCCTTGAAATAAATAAAAAATATTAAAAAAAAAAAGTTAAAAAAAAAATTACAAATTGGAAAGAAAAAAATACATCCATTCAATCTAATTTGTTCCCTAAAGAGTTACAGTCATAGATCTTAAAGATTCTGGTTTCTTTTTTTCTTTTTTTTTTTTTTTTTACTTTTTTTAATGCTTTATTTCTGAGAGAGAGAGAGCGAGCGAGCATGAGCAGGGGAGAGTCAGAGACAGAGGGAGATACAGAATCCGAAGCAGGCTCCAGGCTCCGGGCTAGCTGTCAGCACAGAGCCTGACATGGGGCTCAAACCCACGAACTGTGAGATCATGATCTGAGCCGGTCAGACGCTTAACCGACTAAGCCACCCAGGTGCCCCAAGATTCTGGTTTTTAAGATTCTTTTAATTTTTTTTAATGTTTTTCATTTATTTCTGAGAGAGAGAGAGACAGCATGAGCAGGGGAGGGTCAGAGAGAGAGGGAGACACAGAATCCGAAACCGACTCCAGGCTCTGAGCTGTCAGCGCAGAGAAGTCTAAGTACTGCCAGATCTTAATTTTCTGCTCTGTCTTTACTCACTTTCAGTGACAGATTCTCAGACATTTCTCTTTGGCATGCCTCAGGGAATGCACAATCATTTAAATATTAGACCAAGTTAATGTTTCCCTAAAATGTGCTCAAGAAGGATTCTTCTAAGCCAAGTATAGAAAACTATGGCTTTCTTAACTGAAGGACCTCTCAGAGTCTTTAAGAAATATGCAGTGTAATCTTTCAGAGGGGAAGCCATTCCTAAACTTGTTTGACAAAGAAACCCGTATTTCTCTAGAATGTGTATTAACATCTTTTAGAACTAGTATCCACAAAAGTACAGATTGGGGGACAGTGACATAAGCATAATTGGGAAAGTAAGTGGAGAGTGTGAGAAGAAGAGGAGGGTGTAGTGGTACTAATCAATAGTTCCTTTTGCTTGTTTTGTTTTGTGTTTTCATCTGATTAAGTCCCATGAGCCCGGGCTTCGTAGCATGAAGAAAGGAGATACTAAAAATATTTACTGGAAAATGAACCGGTATTGCTTTTGTAATGGGAAAAAAACGTTGGTTCAGAGATTTTTTTCATTAGAACAAATTTATTTTTCACATTTTTTTCTTAACATTTCAAGGAATTCATCTGTCATCTACTATCCACTATATTCCGTTTGTGTCCACTATCTACTATCCACTATATTCCTCCTTAAGTATTAGACTATGATCAAATGTTAAGGACTATGACCCATAGAATCCAATTCAAATATTACAGACTATGATCAGAATGCTTTCAGGGAGTTTTGGGTCACATAATGGCAGGTAAACTTTGGAATCATGAATTTGGTAAGGAAATTCCCAGGTCTGAATTACTACCAGAGTAATAATTTATTTTTAAATTCTTTATGTAGTGTAATAAAAAATTCTATTAAATTATTTTAATAGAATTAATTTAAATTCTATTAACTTTATTTTGATTTAGTATTTACGTGAATTCTGGTCTTAGATGCATATCAGCATTATAGATAAAGTACTTGTTCAATGAATAATTAATATATACCAATTATGCTCTGGTATCCAGCATCATAGAGAATACAATAAATTTTCCAGATTGATGAAGTTTAACCATTTAATTGCTGGCATTTTAACAGTTTTCCGTAGAAATCTTGAATTAAAATCTAGAACTAACTAGAATTTAGAACTAACTAAATGTTATTTCAAGCTTTTACTTGTAGAATGGTCATGTTGGATTTCATTCTCATTTCACTGTCCTTGCAATTGGTAGTAGTATCTGGAATCAAATGGCTACTGAGTCTGAGGACTTGCTTTCTTGAAAATGGCTTTTATATAAATTTGCTTTTTAGATATTTACCTCTTGCTTATTAAGAAATAATAATTTTTTGAAAGATGTCACTGTGTACTCCCCAGAGCAATGTAATTTAGCTGCCTTCATAAAAAATTAATTATTGAATCAAAAGCCAAAGCAACATTCTCCCAAGTGATTTTTTTTCACCCTGTTAAAAAAAAAAAAGCTTTCCAGTTACCAACAAAGATCTTTGATTTGTCAGCACGTTTTAAAATTTCACCTTTGATTGCTATACTACATAAAAATAGTATTCAAGCTACTTTGTTAGGAATTTGATCTCTTCTACCTCATTTATACAAAGTCCATAAAATTCCAAGAAGTAATAATAGGCTGTTTGAAAGGGTTTGTTCAGATTTAGAGCCCTACTTTTTTTTACATTCACATTTTACCAAAGCACTTCTCCAAAATTCATCTTTAGTCTTTAAAAATATAATAATAGGGGCGCCTGGGTGGCTCAGTCGGTTAAGCGTCCGACTTTTGCTTAGGTCATGATCTCGCGGTTCATGGGTTCGAGCCCCGCGTCGGGCTCTGTGCTGACTGCCAGCTCAGAGCCTGGAGCCTGTTTCAGAGTCTGTCACTCCCTCTCTCTCTGACCCTCCCCTGTTCATGCTGTCTCTCTCTCTCTCTCTCTCCTAGAAATAAATAAAACATTTAAAAAAATTTTTTTAAATAAAAAAAATAAAAATATAATAATAAAAACAATTTTGTTCTCACTAAAAATTAATGTTATTTTTAGTGAGAACAGTGATTTAGAAAACTGATTTTTTTACTTTTAAGAATTTTTAGGTTTCATGAAACTTGTGGAAGAGATTAGAAAATTATTTTTCCATGTATCTAAGTGTAAAGATGTGAGGGTTTATATACATGATACATTTTTATCATTTTTGTAAATAAATCATGTAATAGTGAGAGAAATTTGAATATCCTTTTTATAAATAGATTTATTCGTAGCACGTTTTTTAAGCAGTTACTTTCTTTTTTTAATTTTTTTAACCTTTTTGTTACAAGTTTATTTAATTCATAAAAAGGACTTACCATGGATTCTTTTTGGTTTTTTTATTTTATTTTATTTTTTAATGCTCTATTTATTTCTGAGAGAGAGACAGAGACAGCATGAGCAGGGGAGGGTCAGAGAGAGAAGGAGACACAGAATCCCAAAGCAGTCTCTAGCCTCTGAGCTGTCAGCACAAAGCCCAATGCAGGGGCTCAAACCCATGAACCACGAGATCACGACCTGAACTGAAGTCCAATGCTCAATTGACTAAGCCACTCAGGCGCTCCTTCCTTCCTTCCTTCCTTCCTTCCTTCCTTCCTTCCTTCCTTCCTTCCATTTTTCCATCCATCCATCTATTTATTTTGAGAGAGACAGCACAAGCAGGGGAGGGGGAGATAGAGTCCTAAGCAGGTTAGGTTCTGTGCTCAGCTTGGAGCCTGACAGCCCACCAAAGGCTCCATCTCATGATCATACAACCTGAGCTGATATCAAGAGTTGGATGCTTAACCAACTAAGCCACCCAGGTTCCCCATTTCTATTTTCTTTTGTGTATAACCTTTCAATTTTTATGTAATTAATAATTGCCTAATTATTTTTGTTTATATTCTCATCTTCTCAATTGAATTTTCCAAAAGTCAATTCTATTTTGGTTTTTGTTCCCTGAAGATCCTCCACTTTGGAGCCTCTGGCCTTGTGTAGTTTTGTTGACTAGTTGCTTTGGATACCCTGTTGTCTAGAGACTCCTTCTTCATCACCCTAAGAATTCACATTTCCTTTCTGCTTTGTTAAATGTCTATTTCCTGTGTTGTATCTTTTGATGTGTATGTATGACTCTAATTTTAGAAGATTGTCTTCTAATATGAGGTAAGATTGTTGATGTTTTGCATGTCTGGAAATTTTTTTTTAATGTTTATTTTTGAGAAAGAGAGAGAGAGAGAGTGCAAGCTGAGGAGGGGGGTGCAGAGAGAGAGGGTCAGAGGATCCAAATCAGGTTCCATGCCAACAACAAGCCTAATGTGGGATCTCACATTCATCAACTGTGAGATCATGACCTGAACAGAAGTTGAACACTCAACCATCTGAGCCACCCAGGTGCCCCTGTGTGAAAACTTCTTTATCCTCATACTTGATTGATATTTTGACTGGTTGTCTCTTCAAAGTTGGAAACTAGCGTCTAGCTTCTAATATTACTGTTGAGAAACCAGATGCCATTGTATTTACAGCCCTTTGTGACTTTTTTCCCTCAGGAAAAATTTTATTTTTTTAATTTTTTTGTTTTAAACTTATTTGTTTATTTAACTATGGTAAGAACACTTAACATGAGATCTATCCTCTTATCAGTATTATCCTCTTCATCTCTAGGGTTGTAAAATTTTAGAATAACGTAGCTCAGTGTGTATTTTGCCCCATTGTGCTGGGTGCTCAGTGAGCTCTTTCATTATGGAGGCTCATGTGCTTTTGTTCTGGGAAATTTCTTTTTTTTTTTTTTATGTTTTATTTATTTCTAGGAGAGAGAGAGACAGCGTGAGCTGGGGAGGGTCAGAGAGAGGGAGTCACAGACTGAAACAGGCTCCAGGCTCTGAGCTGGCAGTCAGCACAGAGCCCGACGCGGGGCTCGAACCCACGAACCGCGAGATCATGACCTAAGCAAAAGTCGGACGCTTAACCGACTAAGCCACCCAGGCGCCCCTGTTCTGGGAAATTTCTTAATGTGGTTTCTTTTATAGTTTCTCCCTCTTCATTTTGTTATTTGCTATGAAGTATATATATTGATCCTCTAGTTTTCTTACCTTTTCTAATTAACCATTTTTTCCTACTTCCTGTTATTTCCGCAATTTATCCTCCAACTTTTCTACTGAATATTTTATATCTGTAATCATATTTTTAATTTCCAAAACTTTCATAGCCTCTAATTGTCCCATACTCTTCCTACTCATTCATAGGTATAATATCTTCTCTTAACTTGGAAGAAATCAATTTTATTTTCTGCTCTTTTATAGTTATTGTTTTCTCTCAGTTCTTAATGTTTCAGTCTCTCTTGTTTATGTTAGAGACTTTCCTCAAAAGTCTGATGACCTATGACTATTCATTCATATTCCGGAGTGAATGAAGCACAGCAGTACTGCCTGAGAGCTGTGAGTAGGTGGGGCTTGTGGACTGGCAAGCTTCTCTGATCGCTTGGGTGGCCTTCCAGCTTTTTATTGGAGGAGTCCCAGGTATCGGCATCTAGAAGTCTTTTCTGCTTGGCCATTCTATTTCTTTGGCAAAGTCTCTTTTAGTCCCCTGTTAGGAAATATGAGTCTGGCTGCTGGAGTTCTGAGAGCCAGATTGAAGAAGAAGTCAGGAACTTTCATTCTGATTTGAATCCCAAACCTCCTTTCTGCCCCTGTGTCTGGTATCCAAACTCCTGAGCCTCTCTGGTTCAGTTTCTCCAAATGATAAATATCCCACCGTCTCTAAGTGTAGGAGTAAGAACCAGAGAGATCCAGCTGTACCTCTGCATATTTTCAACCTACCTCTCCATTTTCCACCCTGATCTCCACCCACATTTTCTATAGCACCTGGTACCTCCAGGTCCTGAACTTTGCTTACCCTGTTGGCTTGCTTCTCCTTCATGTCACTTCTGCGCCTACTGTTATCTACCTCTCTGCTGATGAGTCAGTTATTATTCCTCCATTCATATTCTGTCCTCGTATTTTGGGATTCAGGTTATAGATACCTGCTAGTCTCATTGAAGGTAAAGTTTATATTTTTTATTTCTGATTTTTCCTTGTTTTGGGCTAACTTCTGAAAGAAGGATAAAGCAAAAAGATTTTCACTTGGCGATTTTATTTATTGAGAGTGAGAGAGAGCATGAGTGAGGGAGGAGAGCAGTGTAGGGGAAAGGGAGAGAGAGAGAGAGAGAGAGAGAAACTGGAGCAGGCCCCAGTAAAGATGGGAATGTCATCAAGAATAGAGAGTGAGAGCTTATCTCTGATAATAGAAACAATACAATGTAGGGGTAACAGGGAGGCAAGATGAAGGAGCTCATATCCAGTGTAGTTAAGTTGGTCACAGAGTTTAATAAACTGCTATTTTGATTTTTTTAGTAAATCAACAAGCATTTTAAATCTTACATATTTCTTACAACTGAGTAAAAAAAAAAATAGAAACTGGGGCACCTGGGTGGCTTAGTTGGTTAAGCATCCGACTTTGGCTCAGGTCATGACCTCATGGTTTGTGAGTTCAAGCCCCACATCAGGTTCTGTGCTGACAGCTCAGAGCCTGGAACCCACCTCAGATTCTGTGTCTCCCTCTCTCTGCCCTTCCCCCACGCTCACTCTGCCTCTCTCTCAAAAATAAAAATAAACATTAAAAATTTTAAGAAAAAAAGTAGAGGGGCGCCTGGGTGGCTCAGTCAGTTGGGCTTCCAACTTTGGCTCAGGTCATGATCTCATGGTCAGGAAGTTCGAGCCCTCCATCAGGCTCCGTGCTGACAGCTCAGAGCCTGGAGCCTGCTTCAGATTCTGTGTCTCCCTCTTTCTCTGCTCCTCCTCCACTCACACTCTGTCTCTGTCTCTCAAAAAAATGAATAAACATTAAAAAATTAAAAAAAAAAAGAAAGTAGAAACCATGTTGTATTAATGAAAAATACCTGCTTGGGGCTTATTACTTTCTTATCTTGAAAAATGTATGCAATCTCTTAGGAACAAGTAAGTGTCTCTTCTAATCCATGACTCTTCATATTCTTCAGCTACTTTGTTTCTTCTCCTTGTTTATTTTTGCTTAGTGGAATTTAGTCAATAAACAGCCAGAGCATACTGTTGAATATAATTTTGGCATACTAAGTGATGATGTATCTTCCCAAATTATAATTAAAAATATTTTCCCTATAGATTTTAAATGACTATATATTAGTGAGTTCACTAAATCAAAATAATCAGTATAATCACCAGGTGCTATTCAGTGTTTAGCAATGGAGTACTTAATTTGGCAAGTCTGATTCATTAGTTCACACTTCTAAGTACTTGCTTAAGTATTTACTACAGATGTTTGTTTCCAATCGTATTGCTTTGAAAATACTTTCAAGAGGCTATAAACATTTACTTGACTGTCAGGATTGTAATGTTCCTCTGGCATAATCAGAAACTTAATCATAATTAGTATGCTGAGTGGGACTGATTTTCTCAGTCTCCAAGTTCAACTTTTATCTGTAAAATATTTGAGATTATAGAATCCTTATCCCCAATTCTGGCTTGAATCTTATTCCACCTAAGAATAGTTCATTTAATCCCATCTATGACCAATCGTTACTATTCCTCTTAATAGAATTCAGTATTTCACATTGTAAATTCTGTATCCAGCCAATTTCATAGGAAAGTCATTGCCCTACAGAAATTTCTGTTTGTTTCTCAGAATTACCAAGAAAAATACAAGAGTGTGTGTGTATGTGTAAAGTAACAAAATTTTATTCTATTCCATATTTTCTAAAACTTGCCTAGACTAATAGTGAAGTTGACAAATTACTGAAATGAGTTGACAAAATTGCATTGGGAATGCTTGCATGGCATTCATACTGTTCAGTGGTGATTATTGAATAAATTTTTAACAGCTTTTATAACTTAAAAGTTCATATTTTCAATCAATAGGAAATAAAACAAGGAGAGGGAAGTGAAGGAACGATAGAGTAGTGGTTCTCAAACACCAAGTTATAGATTTCTCACTGGCTCTTACAAACAATTCACTGACTGGTTTGCTGTGAAATAAAAAGGAGAGGAAAGACTAGATGTGTTTCAAGACTAGAAATTATTCACATTTTGAGCATACAGTTTGGCTAAGACAGGAGGCCTCACTGTTTCCATTGAGAATTAGTTGTGGGAAAAGAACTCAGATTCTTGACTCTCTGGCACTATGAAATTATTAGTATATAGTAAAGCATATTATTTAAGTGAGAACAAAATATCTTGGAATGCCTTCCGACATATCCAGTACTCTTATCTTATACGTATACTCATTTTGGTTTTTCATCTTCTGTTTGGGGGTTAATAATATAAACTACTGTATACAAAATGAATGATGAATGACTAATGATTTTTTTTTTCTTTAGATACATCCAGAGAGTGCCCAGAAGAAACTCCCTGCTGGAGAAACTAAAAAAGCAGTATTTATAACCCTGGAGTTTGTGGACAATTTATTAAAATGGCAGAAAATAGTGAAAATAATAGCAAAAATGTAGATGTAAGGCCCAAAACTAGTCGAAGTAGAAGTGCTGACAGAAAGGACGGGTATGTGTGGAGTGGAAAAAAATTATCTTGGTCAAAAAAGAGTGAAAGTTGTTCAGATGCTGAAACAGTGAATGCTATAGAGAAAACTGAAGTTCCTTTAAGGAGCCAAGAAAGGAAGCACAGCTGTTCATCCATCGAGTTGGATTTAGATCATTCCTGTGGGCATAGATTTTTAGGCCGATCTCTTAAACAGAAACTGCAAGATGCTGTGGGACATTGTTTTCCAATAAAGAATTGTAGTGGTCGGCACTCTTCGGGGCTTCCATCTAAAAGGAAAATTCATATCAGTGAACTCATGTTAGATAAGTGTCCTTTTCCACCTCGATCAGATTTAGCCTTTAGGTGGCATTTTATTAAACGACACACTGCTCCTATAAATCCCAAATCCAGTGAATGGGTAAGCACAGACTTGGCTCAGAATGAATTGAGGGATGGTCAGCTAAAACAAAGAAGAGACGTTGAAGAAGAGGTAAACTGCTTCTCACATACTGATGTTCAGCCCTGTGTCCTAACCACCAACAGTGCTTCCTATAGGGGTGGACCTGTGACTGGCTCTGTGATGAACCTGGTTTCAAATAACAGTATAGAAGATAGTGATATGGATTCAGATGAGGAAATTATAACACTTTGCACAAGTTCCAGGAAAAGAAACAAACCCAAATGGGAAATGGATGAAGAAATCCTGCAGTTGGAAACACCTCCTAAGTACCATACCCAGATTGATTATGTCCATTGTCTTGTACCAGACCTCCTTCAGATCAATAACAATCCATGTTACTGGGGTGTTATGGATAAATATGCAGCTGAAGCTCTACTAGAGGGAAAACCAGAGGGTACCTTTTTACTTCGAGACTCAGCACAGGAAGACTATTTATTCTCTGTTAGTTTTAGACGCTATAGTCGTTCTCTTCACGCTAGAATTGAACAGTGGAATCACAATTTTAGCTTTGATGCACATGATCCTTGTGTCTTCCATTCTCCTGACATTACTGGGCTCCTAGAACATTATAAGGACCCAAGTGCCTGTATGTTCTTTGAACCACTTTTATCCACTCCTTTAATTCGGACTTTCCCTTTTTCCCTGCAGCATATATGCAGAACAGTTATTTGTAACTGTACAACTTATGATGGCATTGATGCCCTTCCGATTCCTTCTTCTATGAAATTATATCTGAAGGAATATCACTATAAATCAAAAGTTAGAGTACTCAGGATTGATGCACCAGAACAACAGTGCTAGGAAAAGTGTAGGTAAATCAGAATGATTATATACATATTTTCATTTAATATTTTATTTTTCTTATACCACTTTGAATTTTTCTACAAGGGCAGTTGAAATCCAAAGTAAATCTCTGCCCTAAATTTTACTTCCAGATCAGTTTATTTTTCTTATAACACTAATTGTTTAGAGTTACACACTAGGGGCTAATGAATATTTTTGACCACGTGTTTGGTTTTTGTTTTTACCAAATAGATTGATTTTTTTCTTTTCTTAATTGTAATTTGCGTATGATCCAGGGATATTTGGAATTTGGTAGGCAATGCAAATACAGCTAAGTAATTTGTATTTCGTATTTTTCTTTAAAAATAATCTTCTGTTCTTTCCTAATGTAAATTCCCTTGTTAACCTACGCCATTGGCATTCCTATACATAAAATATAGTTTCCCTGTTCCCCTTCAGAGTTGTTTTAAAATTCTTCAGTAAAGCTGAGTGTTATAATTCACAATCTATACCAATGTAATTGAGTATTGTAATTTAATAATAGGGATGCTAAAGGTAACAAAATGGTTTAAAATTGAAGTGTTTCACTTTAAATATTAACTATTACTAGATTTGATTGATTGGGAAGAATCAAATGAGAACATGACTTTTTGGAGGTGAATTTATTTTCTACACTGTGGCATGGTCATTTGTTATTTTTGAATAGGTCTTTCACTCAAGACGAGTTGCTTTCTTCAGAACATAAATATTGTTCCTTTCTCACTGGAAGCTTAAAAAGTTATGATAACACTACAGTAACTAGTAGTTACTAACGTATTTAAGTAACAATGGGGTTTTTCTGTATTTACTTATGAACTGTTGCTTCTAATTAGCTTTTTTATAGAAACTCTGAGCCTGTTACTTTGGGGAAATGCCACAATATTATAAACAGCTACAAATTGCCGTTGGTAACCAAGGAGGACATAAGTAGTCTTCATTATTTTAAATTGAGCTTGACTAAAGATTCAAGAAGTAAACATGGAGCTCAATTTTTAAGAAGCTTAATATTGGTTTTGATTTTCAGGTTTCAAATACTTATTCCTATTTTTAGAATTAACATGTCTTTACTGTGGCTTTAACAAAGGGAAAACATTTTGAGAGTTACATGGCTTATGCCATGCTGAACAGTACTGGGCACTGGGACTAAGTTTTTTAAATTTAACATCTCAATAGGGAAGTATATTTAGAAACATCGTTATCCCAGTATAATAACGGTAAATGGAGTGATAGCCTATCTAACTCCTCTTTTTTTCTAGTAGTCAGTGCATAATTTCCTAGACCGTAGTTTCTTCTGGTGAGCTGTCTAGCCCTTTGTACAAAATGGCATTTTTAATATCATAGTAATTGATTTCTTGATGCTAATTTAGGTCCGGTAGTAGGCTGCTTCTACCTGGATTGAAAAAAATTTGATTCAACTTTGCAACTCAGAACAGGTGTTTCATAGGTATCCTTGCTTTTATGTTGAAGTAGCATTTCACTTTCCTGCAGTTCTGTTAACATAAAGATGGCATTTTTCAATAATAGTTTTAAAATAAAATTTTAACCATTACCGCAAAATTAAACCAGGAAAATCTCTGTTGCCATTATTTTCTATCATTTTTTTTCTCAGTGATCTCAAGATTGGCTTGGTTCCAGTGAGGGTAACTACTAATTATGGCACCTGTCTATGGAGTAATGAGGCTCAGGATATCATTAACACCAACACCAGGATAAATATCTCTTCTAAAGATGATATTTCCCTTCTACAAAAGTAGAGAAGTCTCATACTACCTCATCTTTATTGTGATGCTTTTGTAGATCACTGAGAAGCTTGTCTTGTTTACCAATAGAACACTTCCTAAATATCCATTTTTGGTGAAAGAACATTAATAGTATAGTAAGAATCTACCCGTGATTATAGTTTTTTATCAGAATTTGATAATGAGACTTTCTGTTTCTGTGAAACAATTATTGTTTTAAATATTTTTCTTTTAAAAATAACTTTTTATCAGTACAGAAAAATCTAAAGGATGACTAGCTAACAAATATTCTGTTAAAGAGTAATTTTATAAAGAAAAATAAAATATAATTATGTTGTCTTTTATAATGGTAAAAATTAATGTTTATATGAAAATCAAGATCTAAGTAGCTTTTCATATATTCAGACTGGTTGCTTGTGATATATTTTCTCTGGCTTTCTTATTTTTCCAACTTCAAGGTATTAATAGCTGTTAACATTTTAAAAATACTGCCATATATATAGCCTTGAAGTAGATCTAATAAATGAGAGCAGGGAAGAGACTCATTTTACTCTGAAATGGTTTGTATTTCTTCTTTGGTATTTGCTACAGTGAAAAGAAAACTGGAAAGTAGAAATATAAAGACTTGAGAAGGGAATTGTTTACCATGAAGGAAAAAGAAGAGAAATAATAGATTAATTTTTAAAGCATTAAAGAATTGAAATTTAGAAAGGTTAATTTCTTTCTCAGTGACTTTGTGAGGACACATTTGGAAGAGCATCCAGTATTCACAAACTAAATTTAAAAATGTAAAATATGTAGTTATTGGAATATATTACTACAATGATTAAGTTTTGAGAAGAACACAAAGAAAGATACAGATATATCTAAATATAAATTTTGTAACTAAGTTTGTTGGCACTTGAAAAGTGTAAATTCCAGAGTTGAAGAAGCGTTCAGCATGGTGGAAATGTGTAGAGCTTATCAGTGAGAAAGGATGGAGCTAAAAGAAACAAGATAAAATATTAAAATTAAGAATTTAGGCATCACCTCAGGGAAGAGCCTTGACAGTGAAAGGGAACTGCTTAATCGCTAATAGCTGGTCTGGACCAGACACTTAACTGCGCTTTGGGAATCATCCTGCACTAATCAGGAAATAAACTTGACTTTTCTATTTCTCAAGCTTTTCAGGATACCACCACCACCACCACGCATCTTCTTTTTTTCTAAGCTACACAGCATCTTGATTCATACTATAATTCCTGAAATATGCTGAATGGATTTGTTTTTAGGTTCCTTGAGCATTTTTGTATAAAGAATCGTATGTGATCTTTCTATAGGCATGCCATTCACGTAAATAATTCATACAGGGAATGGCTTAATTTAAAGGAAGACCTAATAGGAAGAAGATTAAAGGAAGCTTTTAGTCAGCTTGTGGCTAGATTTATTGATTTGGTGAACAGAACTGTTTTCTTTCCTGAATTTCAGCTAATGGTCAAAGAATGGCTTTCAGTTAAAGTTTCGACTTATTATAAATAATATAAAGAATGTCTTAGTAATTAGAAATCCTTTAAAAAGTAGAGCAAATGCGGCAAATAGGACTCATACAAATTCCATTTCTTTTTGTAAGAAAAACACAAACCGTTATCATTTATTCATGAGCCAAAGCCATTAAGAAGACAAATCAAGTTATCAGCTTCCTGTCTCTCTGAAGTTTGGATCATTTTATAGACTCATGTAATAGGTTTCTTCCTATGAAACAAGAACCTTGAAACCTAACTCTTATAAATGTACTCTTAGCTTTCATTTAAAATCTTTTTTGTCATATTTAGCTATGATTATAGCTAAAATCTGTGTAATCAATAGGTTATACATTGATTTGGGTAGAGCAAATTTCACAGGAAAGTAGACATCATTTTTTGAGACAACACAGGGAGAACAGTGTTTAAATGTAAGCCTGTGTGTTAAGTAATTTAATACCCAAATGAATAAAAGATTTTAAGTCAAGCAGATTATTGTTTCTGATTTGGAAAACGATTTTGGTTTTAGCCATATTTCTAAAAAATGGAAAGCACAAAGTTTTTTTCTTTTTTTTAATGGCTTACTAGAAGTGAGTAGTGCTACAAGAGTCTGTCTATACCATTCTAACACATTAAGATATTGGACACATAACGGAGGTAACTTTTCAAATGGATTGGCTTCTAAGTAGAAATAGACTAATGGATATAACCCAATGGAAAGGGACTTGGGGCACATGAATTCTATTTCAAATATAACCAGAGTCTATTTTTTGTTTGCTTTTTTATTTTCAAATAGATTATCCTAAATCTTTACCTTCATCTAGCATACAAAATGTAGATCAATAATACTTGTCACTTGACTTGCTGAAGGTTAGTTCTTCATTTAAGAGGTGACCCTTGGAGTATACTTGAAAATACTTTCTGTAATTTCTTGAAAATAATGTGATGATAGATGTCAAAGTATCCCTTAGTGGACCCTGCAAATTCACATTCACTTCTAGTCTGTAATAGGTTTTCTTGGCTTGGTTTGACAATAGAGCTAGTACAATTTGGATTTATGATTTAGACTCTGAAATTGGATGAACAACTCCAGTTTCCTCCTACCCTTAATAAGGTTTATGTAAAATTGATGTTTGCCTAAGTTATTTTAAAAGTTGATTACATTTGCAGGAAGTAAAGATAATCACTTTTGCTGTGGTTATAATCAAATCTAAGCTTTCGGACTTAAAGTAAAACTTGCGATTTACTTAAATTATTCTGACTTTGCTAGGATTGAATAAATTCTGTGTAAACCAAGTATGAATTTGATTTATACTTGAATATACAGAGTGTAAGTAGTAACTTCACAAAGTTGTTAGTACTCTTGTCAATCAGACTTGTGTGATCTTCCCCGTACCCAACAGGTAGTAGTCTGTTTACATTTTTATTTCTAATCCTGGAGTTGAATGTTTCTTCTTGGATGTGAGTTCAAATAAATTGAATAAATTTTCACTTCTTAATTAAACTTCATATATAAAATACAAAGGCTTCGTATCTTGTTTTAAAAACTATATCCTGACTTCGCACATTCAACTTAAAACCTAAAAAAAAATAAAAATCTATTTTACACATTTTCTAACTTAAAATACACTTTCCATGTGTCAGTTTGGGTCTTCCAGAAGCAGATGCCAAGATGTCATTAAAGGCACAAGATTTATTGGGGGAAACACCTATGAAGAAAGAAAATGTGGAAGTCTTCATACCACTTTGCAAGTCTGACATACATGAAAGAAATTCGAAGATTGGGAAGGGTGGGCTTCAGACTGCAGGACAGTTGTGGAAAAGCTAGATAGGGATTTAGTTCCTAAGCAAAGGTTGCCTGTGGGAGCCCACATGGGACAGGAACTCTCACCATGCTGTTATTGGCTGGAAGCATGGGCAAACGAGGCTCAGTCACTGATAGTGACCTGGACCAAGGTGAGGTGAGGCCCTCAACTTGGGCACAAAAATTTTTTGACCAAAATCTCAGCAATGAAAAACTGTTTCAGTGCAACATTTTTAAATCAGAATTTTTTAAAGACAATGAAAAAGGTTAAAATTTTAAAGTAGTTATTACTCAGTTCCTGTGGACTCAGGCTTCCTTATAGCTCCAAAAGGCACCCTTGACACTGACTCCTGAGGGCAGAGTAAGTCGTTCACACTAATCCCATTTTCCATAGACCATTTTCCCTGTAAAAATAAGTCTTCCCTACGCTTAGGTATTTGCATTTTCTCTAATTCGGTTTTCAGTATGAGAAGTGTGTGTGCTGGTGGAGCATACTCAAGAAATCTTAGTTTTAGTTGTTTCTAGTAAAGTGCCCCTCTCCAGTGACCCACTATAGGGTTACACAAAGAAGTAAAATGTTGCAACGATATTGCACACTTCCAATATGTTTCTATGTACATATTTTATATATAATATACATTACAGAATATACATAATATATACGTTGCATACTATATAATTATGGCATCTTCATTACTCGTTAGCAGATTCCTTGATGTCTGGGGAAATGTCAGTCACCCTAAAGACGTGACAGTAAATAGGTAAAGGTTTATTAAAAGATGAACATGTGGAGGGAAGAGGTATTGATCACGAAAATTCTGCAAAGACAGCTGTTTGTAAACATCTTCTCTTTCCTGTTTTGTTCCTTTAGCTCTCCCCAATTTTGGTCCCTGGGCCGGTATCCCCTAATTGGGCCGTATCCACACCCAGCCAGCTTCGAGGCCCGGCTGTAAAAATCTAAGCATAGGAAATCCACAACCTGTCCTCAAGCCACTCCAGGAAACAAGTTAGCAGTTTCCGCCACGCTACTCAAAACGTCACTGGCTACAGAAATTTCCACCGAGTGCTCGGAATTCCGGAAAACCAGGGAGCTTTCCTCCCGCCCACCAGAAGAAAGCTTCACGGCCCCGCCGGGCAGGCTGCAGTGCCACACAGAGCCTGCGGGAGGCGCGCGAGGCCCGGCCCGGCCCGGCCAGCCCTGCCCCAGGAGGAGGAGAGAACGCGAGCGGGGGCGGTGCGCTCGGCGCTTCCTGTTCCGGCGCCAGGAGGAGCTGCGCGCTGTTGGTGCTGCTGCCGCTGCCGCCGCCGCTGCCGCCGCCACTGCCGTCAGTTCGCGCTCAGATCTTCCGCAGCCGGTTCGCTCGGACCCATCGCCGCTTCTAGACTTTACTGCGGTGTCGGATCTTGCTGGGTGAGGCTGCTTCGGCGCTAGGGATCTCCTGGAGGGGGGGCGAGGGAGGTCGTCCAAGCGAGAGGCGGGCGCGGTATCAGAGGTGCCTCGAGTCGCCTCTTCGAGGGCTGGGAGTAAGCTGTCTGCCCGCGCCATCTTCCTACGGGCTGCCGATGGCCCCCCAAAGCCCCCCAGGGAGAAGGCGTCGGAGGCAGGTCACGTCGCGCCCGATGGGTTTCTCCGCACTTGACGTCAGGATCGGTTTGGGGGCGGGGCGGCGAGCGGGCCCGGCCCCTCCCCCACCCCTTCCCGGGCGGCGCGACCCGCTCGGAGGCCGGTTCGCTCCGGTTGATCCCGGACTCCCTTTGTTCGTTTGGTCCTAAAGGGCTCCGGGCTCGCACCTCTTAGCCCCGACCCCCACCCCATTCATTAATGTCTAATAAAACGAGAGAGATAGGCCTGCATATAGTCTTGGAGGAATCTGGCACTTGTTTAAGACTCTCCGCAGTGTGACAACGTTTCTGGTCATTCCTTAGCAAAGGAGGTGCTGGCAGATACATTCGATGAATACACAGGACAGAAACCGTGAGGAGTGCTGAGTTCTGTGATACTCTTTTATTTTAGGATTTAGGAGCTTAGGTTACACATGGAAGTTTATATATAGCTAAAACCATTTCCCCTTTGAAAATCAAGGGCAGTGCTTTTACTGGATAAAATTTCTAACGTTGACGCTTCACACCATACTCACCTGACCGAAAAAAAAAAACTTTTCATAGCATTACTGCTCAAGAAAATAACGCGCCCTTACACCTGATGGTTGTAAAGGCCTGTCTTGAAAACGAAGCTTCGTTACAGGCCAAGGTGCCTTCCGAAATCTTTAGAAGTTCTCTTTGTTCGGCTGTATTCATTGGGCTGGAAGAAGAGAAATTTTTCTTGGTACTGGCATCTTTGTCTTCGAAACCTGGGTTGGGTTGTGTATGTTAGAATGTTCTTTTCCTGTCTCCAGGAGGAACGGAGACCCATTCCTTAACTGCAGTCCTTGGGGCTAGTGTGTTTTGGAATTCAGAAATCTTTGGATTTTCTCTTCAGATTTTAGAGAATAAGGTGCATAGACGAGATCTCACCCCGGCAAAGTCGGGGCAGCATCCCTCATCCAGCATTCATATATGTGCAGCTATGGGTGTGACTTTATGGAAACTATAAATATCCTCCAGCCCGCTTTTGCCACCAAGTAAGTTTTATTCCAAACTTAGGAATGTTTCTTTTTTTACTTTTTACGAGTTTCTGACTTGAGAAGTGCAGATAAAGGTTTGTGGGCCTGGAGTAGGGAGCATAAAAGCTAACGTTTGTTGAGTTTTCCGCCTGTGTAAGTCTCAGGGCAGGTCAGGGAGGTGGGTTTGATTCCTGCCGACTTTCACCTCTGAGGTTTGGAGAGGTCAGCCTGTGTAGAGCCAGCCAGTGAAGAGCTGCAGTTTTATCTAGGCGTTTGTGACTGAGCTGCCACTCTCTTAACCTGTGCTAGCTATATGCCTATGTGCAAAGGAAGAGGAGGTGGCCACCCACTATTTTTAGAGCACTGTTATTATAGGCACTTGATTTAGGAGTCCCGCTTAGTCTTCCCCGTCACTGGCTCCTTCTTTATGGTTGAAGAAACTGAGGGTCACGTAGGTGAGCTGAGTGTGACTGAGACATTCAGACCTCAGACTAAAGGCTCTCTGCTGAGACTTCTTTTCCTCCCCTTTCTGTAATCCAGACAATCTGAACTGCTTACACTTCCCATGGTGTACTCTTCAGCTTTTCCACAATCAGCCTTTCTCCTAGGGCCTGTCCCACCATTCCCAACACCCAGCTCTTTTCTTCATTGTTCTTCCAGGCTGCAAAGGAACTGCCTCTCAGGATTCCTCCCCTGAGACTCCCTTCCTTCATTCCTTTAGGAGCTCTTTGAGGTACTCTCGGTGCCCTGTGCTTACCTGAGGTAAGGTAGTTACTGTTTAAAGGGTAGTTCTCCACCAGACTGTGAATTCCGTAAGCATTTATTCCACACGGTACTGTTCATTTCCCCCAAAGCCCAACACAGTGCCTGGTATATATGTTCCAGACACAGTATCCAAGAAAATGTAGCAAATGTGACTGACACATAAAGATCCAGTTCCTTGCATTGCCAAATGTAAAATAGAATATATGTGATAAAAAGGCCAATACTAAAAACATTCATGGATTTTAAACTCAGTATTTGTATTTTCAGTGTATTACTGTTATCTCCCCCCATGTAAAACAAATCACTGCAAAAGTCCTGATTTCTCCTAGTTTCATTTTCGTTTTACATGTCTGTAGTACTTCATAGATTATTAAATGTTACTTTTAAAGTTTATTCATTTATTTTGAGAAAGAGAATATGAGTGGGGGAGGGGCAGAGAGAGCATTACAAGCACGCTCAGTCCTCACAGAGCCTGACACGGGGTTCGGACTTGTGAACTGTGAGATGTTTGTTAGATCATGACCAGAGTCAGACACTTAACAGACTGAGCCACCCAGGCACCCCTAAATATGTTACTTTTAATTATCTGTGAAGTAGTCAGGATTTACAACTGTTTTGTAGATGAGAAATGGGCTCTGGTTAAAAAGTTTGTCTTAGTCAAAAGGATTGACATCCAGGTTTCATAAGCATCTACTCCTATACTATTTGTCACTACATCACAATTTGATGGGCCTTTGAAATGTTCCTTGTTCGGTAGTCACTAGTAATTTATGAAGTTCAACTTTTTAAAACCTTGTGATTGGATTGCCATTTACTCTAAAAGTCATAAGAGTTATAGAAGTGTTTTACTTTTCTAGTATATGTCAAAAGAAATTTTGTACTGTTTTAAAATTACTAATCTCGGGATGCTGAGGTGGCTCAGTCGATTAAGCATCTGACTGCGGCTCAGGTCATGATCTCATGGTTTGTGAGTTCGAGCCCTGCGTTGGGCTCTGTGCTGACAGCTCAGACCCCAGAGCCTGCTTCGGATTCTGTGTCTCCCTCTCTCTCTCTGCCTCTCCCCACCCTCTCAAAAATAAACATTAAAAAAATTTTTTAGTAAAATTGCTAATCTTGGGGTACCTGTGTGGCTCAAGTCAGGTAAGTGTCTGACTTGATTTCAGCTCAGGTCATAATCTCACGTTTTCGTGAGTTCAAGTCCCTTGCTCTCAGTGTGGAGCCTGCTTGGGATTCTCTCTCTCCCTGTCTCTCTGCCCCTCCCCTGCTCATTCTGTCTCTCTCAATGTGAAAATAAATAAATAAACCTTAAAATAAAATCAGTATTCTTGCTGCTCTGAAAATAAAATTAATTATTTTTCAGATGATGCATAGATGCTGCCATAAAGTAGTAATGGAAAGTTTAGGAAGTAATAGCTTTAGAGTATTCCAAAAAGAGAAAAAATGGAAATCTTCCTTGATTATAAACTTTTTAGGGGGAATGGGGGCCACTTTAAGGTTACATTGGCCTCATCTTAATAATTAGCATAATCCAGGTATATCTAAGATTCTTATATCTCTAAGAATATACATATATATGTAAAGATTCTTGGGGCGCTTGGGTAGCTCAGTTGGTTAAGCATCCAAGTCTGGGTTTTGGTTCAGGTCATGATCTCAACTGTTCATGGATTTGAGCCCTACGTCGGCCCCACGTCAGCTCTGCACTGGCAGGGTAGAGCCTGCTTGGGATTCTCTCCCTCTGTCCTTCCCCTGCTTGCGTGCACTCGTTCGCTCTCAAAGTAAATAAACATTAAGAAAACATTTCTTAATATTTAACAATTAAAAAAAGATACTAGTACCTCCTTTATCTTCCAGGACTTAATTTTTAACTTCAAATTTTCAAAGTCAGAGTTGCACATCAGTTTAATGTTATCATTAACTTATAAAATAACTTAGATTATAACTAATTAATTTTATATTTTGTGTGTGTATTTATATACATGTATACATATACATATTTTTTTAACTTAGAGGGAAAGGAGTAATTTTGAAAGCCTGTTCAGCCACATGAAATTGAGTGGATTGCTTTTTCTCCACTCCAGAATTAATGTGAACTTTGAAACAGAACCATTTTCTGTTTCAGAAATGCTCATCCTATTTGAAAAGCATGTTAGTCTTGTGTAGACTTTAAACTTTTCCTTCACTGATAAAGTTTCTTCAGGTGTTAGTCCTAAGAATTTACTATTGTGTGATGTGATGTTTTAGTATAAAACAAACCTTAACATGGGAATGAATGGATAATTGTATTTGCTATACATTTAAGATGTGTTTTTTGACATTCTGAATAAATAGCAAGGTCTTAGCAGTTTTGACTTAGCCTTCATATTCTTTTTATCCTTCCCCATAACTGATTATACTTAAAAATAAATCTCTAAGAATGCAAGGGTGGCTCAATATTAAGCAATTTTTATACATAATTAACTCTGTTGAGGGTCAAAGGAGAAAAACTGAGATCAACTCATTAGATGTCAAAAAGATCTGAAAATATTCAGTGTCTTCCTAAATGTTTTTTTCACTAGCAAAATAGAAATAAAAATAAATCTAGCAACGTAGGCGTAGACTTCTTTAATTTTTTCAAATCTCAAACTAAAAATGGGAATTTTGCTTAAATATTAGAGGCATTTTGAGGAGAGTTGGGAACAAGAAGACCACTGTGCTCACTATCGCTGTTTAATATTTTATCGTGAAGTTTAGCTAACACAAAGGAGAAAAGGGGTGTAAATATTGAAAAGAATATAAAATTATTCTTTTGCAAATAACATAATTCTTTACCTGAAATCCCAGGGAATCAGCGGAGTTTTAGTAATATCACCACTTAAAAAAATTAATACACTAAAATTTAAAAAGTCTTTCACATAGGGGCGCCTTGCTGGCACAGTTAGTAAAGCATGCAGCTCTTGATATCGAAGGTGTGAGTTTGAGCCCTATGTTGGGCATGAAGCCTAACTAAAGAAAAAACAAGCTTAAAAAACTATTGACAAATAACAATGATGCGAACTAGGAAGACATATCTTGTTCTTGAATGAAAAGTTTTGATATTTTGAATATGTTACATGGTCCCTACATTAATGTGTAAATCTAATGCAATTCCAGCCAGAACAGCAGATTCTTTTTATGGAAAAATACTTGTTATCTGGAAAAAATAATATTCAGGAAAATCTGTGGGGGAGGGAGTGAACAGTAACAATAGGTAAACTGACATTGAAATTTGATAAAAATATAAAGCTACTGAAATTAAGATAGAGTGTTACGGTGCAGATCAGTAGGAAATAACAGATTTCACAGTATCTGTGGGACATAATAGAGGCTCTGTAACCTAGTGGTTAAAAGCCTTGGCTCTGGAATCCTACTGTACCAGAGTTTGAGCGCCTTTCTACCTGTCACTAGCTCTACCTTTAAACAAGTTAACTTGATGAGCTTCCTTTTCTGAAACTGTAAACTGGGCGAAGGAATTTTGCATCTAATCAATGAGATCACCTATGTAAAAGACTTTCAGCACCGTGCCTATTCACAGTAGAGACTCTGTAGGTATTTGTTATTACGAAGTTGATGTTCCCTGTAGTGGCAGTAGAATTTGTTAAGGGCAGTTTGTCATAGCCATTGAGAAAAGGTAAATTATACAGTAATTATTGCTTGAAAGAAGAACAAAAAGATTTTAAGTAAGTGAAACCATATTAGTACTGTTACAAAGCATAGGCGACTTTTTTGTTTCACATTTCAGAGCTAATTTCCTTACAGTTTAACAAAGCATTAAAAAAAAGATGTACTACTAAGTTGTGAATTATTAAAGGCAAAAAAAGTACATACTATCTTACTCTATTATGAAGTCAGAGAATAGGCAAAAACTAAGAAAATGATTGCTAAGTGGATGGGGGAGTTGACTGGAAAGTTAGCATGAGTAAAGCTGGAGTGAAGGAAATATCTGTCTGTTATCATGGTTAATGGGGCATGTATAGTTGTCAAAGCTCGTTGACCTGAACACCTCACATCCATCCATTTTAGTGAGTATTAGTTATATTTCACTTTAGAAATTGACAGAAGTGGACTAAGGACATGAGTCCTTATTCACACAAAAAAAATATTTTGATTTGGGCATGAAATTTAAAAGATGCTCTACTTTCCACTTAATTTTAAAAATATAAGTTGAAACAACAAAGTGGAAATTATTAACCTGTCATAATTGAAAACTATTTAAAATTTTAAAAATATCCAGTGGTGAAGAGGAGTTTAAAAAGATAGTGTAAATTTGCAAAGAACTCTAAAGTGGCATGTACTTTTAAGATGGATTTTAGATAGCCTTACCTGTTGACTATAAATTTCACTTCCCGTACTTTTTCCTGGTGACAGATTCACAAGGATATGTATTCAGAAGTGTTCACTGTATCTCATCGTTTAAAACTGCTCAAAATGCCATCGACCTAAACCACTACCAAAATGAAAGTGCAGACTATATTGGAGATCACTTTTATGTGATGTGCAGCCAGTAAACAGGGATGACATTTGTAGAACTACATGAACTGTTATAGAAGTCTTCCCCATTTAAAAAAAGAAGACTTGGGGCGCCTGGTTGGCTCAATCATATAACCATCCACCTTCGGCCCAGGTCATGATCTCATGGTTCATGAGTTCGAGCTCCATGTCGAACTCTGTTGTGACAGCTCAGAGCCTGGAGCCTGCTTTGGATTCTGTGTCTCCTCTCTCAGCCCCTCTCCCCTGTGTGGTCGCTCACTCTCTTGCACGTGCGCGCGTTCTCTCCTTCTCTCAAAAATAAATAAACGTTAAAAAAAATTTTTTTAAAGACATGACATACATGATTAAGTAAAAGTGGTATCTACAGAGAAAGATCCTCATAGGATATATAAGAAGTGGTAAGCTCTGGTTTTGAAGTATTCTTTTTTTTTCTTTCTTTTCTTTAGGAAAATGTCTGATGAATTTTCGGTAAGTTGATGTATTTATCCTTTACAAGTTTTTTGTCTCTTAAGAAAATGACATAGTTCTAACTGTGGGCCTCAAGTCTTTTAATTTGAAAAAGATGCTTTGTGTGATTCTTTCTTGGGGTGGGGGACATGTGATTTTAATAGATGATTTGCTTTAATTGAGTTAGATATATTTGAAAAATTGTTGCTATATGTATTCTTTATGAATTCTAAAACAAAAATTTAAAAAGTGTTAAGTTGCGGGGCGCCTGGGTGGCTTAGTCGGTTAAGCGTCCGACTTTCGCTTAGGTCATGATCTCGCGGTTCGTGGGTTCGAGCCCCGCGTCGGGCTCTGTGCTGACTGCCAGCTCAGAGCCTGGAGCCTGTTTCAGTCTGTGACTCCCTCTCTCTCTGACCCTCCCCTGTTCACGCTGTCTCTCTCTCTCTCCTAGAAATAAATAAAAACATTTTTAAAAATTTAAAAAATTAAAAAAAAAAGTGTTAAGTTGCTTATGTTCTCTATTAATTTGGCAGTGTTAATAATAGCCAGCATTTATTGGATATTCTATACACGGGACACTATGTTAAGGGTATTACATGAATTATCTTATTTAAGCCTCAAGTTAATGCTAAAGTTTGTTTTTACTGGAGGAAACTGAAGCTCAGAGAGGCTCTGTAACTTGTTTGCGGTAAAGCTGAGATTCAAATCCACAGTATTTACATTCATTGTATTTAGAAAATTTGATCTTCTCTAAGGAATTTGCATTGTAAAGTTGACTTTTATGTTAAATGAATTGTTTTTAAACTGAGCCGACTGCCTTTTGAAGATGTTCTATAGGTTTATAATCCCTGATTCTGTAGCTTCCTGTCCTTTATGGGCATATGATCATGTTTGACATGGCTTGTCCCTGAAGAAGACTGATAAGACACGCCTGTTTTGTATTCCAGTTGGCAGATGCGCTACCTGAACACTCCCCTGCCAAAACCTCTGCTGTGAGCAATACAAAACCTGGCCAACCTCCTCAAGGCTGGCCAAGTTCCAACCCTTGGAATAACCCAAGTGCTCCACCTTCTGTGCCATCTGGACTCCCGCCAAGTGCAGCACCCTCCACTGTGCCTTTTGGACCAGCACCAACAGGAATGTATCCCTCTGTGCCTCCCACCGGACCACCTCCAGGACCCCCAGCACCCTTTCCTCCTTCTGGACCATCATGTCCCCCACCTGGTGGTCCTTATCCAGCCCCAACTGTGCCAGGCCCTGGCCCCACGGGGCCTTATCCTACACCAAATATGCCCTTTCCGGAGCTTCCAAGACCATATGGTGCACCCACAGATCCAGCTGCTGCTGGTCCGTTAGGTCCATGGGGATCCATGTCTTCTGGACCTTGGGCGCCAGGAATGGGTGGGCAGTATCCTACCCCTAATATGCCATACCCATCTCCAGGGCCATATCCCGCACCTCCTCCCCAAGCACCAGGGGCAGCACCACCCGTTCCGTGGGGCACTGTTCCACCAGGAGCCTGGGGACCACCAGCACCATATCCTGCTCCTGCAGGATCATATCCCACGCCAGGACTCTATCCCGCTCCCAACAGTCCTTTTCAAGTGCCTTCAGGACCTTCTGGTGCTCCACCGATGCCTGGTGGCCCCCATGTGAGTGTTAAATTTGTTTCTTAAAATGCACTCATAGTCACATAAGCTCAACTAAAAGATTATTTGCCTCCAGTTTGGATAGGTTAGAAAGCTTATAAAACTTTTTAAACGAAGAGGTGTGTGTATATAAGATAAGAGTACACTTCAAGCTTCAGATAAAGCATTTAAAGGAATGAAAAGGTAAGTATTTCTGGTACTAAAATTAGAAGAATTTCCCAAAGATATCCAGAGACTGTCATGTAGTAAGCAGTGTCTTCAACAACATCCTTGAGGTAAACTCTGGTATTTCGTTGAACTTTTTTTTAACATTTCTCAATTTTGTTTTTTGACATCACTTCAAAGTACAGTTTAGTAAAAACAGTCTTTGCCTGACTTGATACAGAGGTCAATTTTTAGAGAATCTAGGGCAGTGAGTATATAACATTGCCTACCCTTCCTGTAACTCTCCATAGTGTTTCTCAGCCAGAGTTTTGTTAGATCTTCAGCAGCATTGAGTTCCAGATTATACCACTATTCTGCATTGTCAGTTACAGGTAATGCTTCATGCTTTATTGTCAGCCAAGCCAGAGTAGTAGGGTTGACGTCTTAGTTGGGGAACCTGTCTTGGGCAGACGACCAAATAGAAAAGCATCCCACTTCCTCCCAGAAGTAAGCCAAGTAATCTTCAAGTCCTGATTATCATTAGGGAAAAAAAAGTCAACTTACTCTTAACAAAATAATCAGATCTCCAACTAGATTTATCAGATACCACCTCAACTGTAAAGGAAAAAGAATTTTTTTTTTTTAATTTTTTAAAGTTTATGAGAGAGAGAGCGTGCAAGGTCGAGTGGAGAAGGGGCAGAGCAAGAGAGAGACACAATCTGAAGGAGGCTACAGGCTTTGAGCTGTCAGCCCAGAGCCTAACACTGGGCTGGAACTTACATACTAGGAGATCATGACCTGAGCCAAAGTCGGATACTTAACCGACTGAGCCACTCAGGTACCCCAGAAAAAGAATCTTAATAAAATGCCCCCAAAACTTATTTTCATTAGTATAAATTCTTGCTATATGTGTTTTCTTTAAAAAAATTTTTTTGCAAATTGTAGCCAAGGTAAATGAGATGACTTGCTGTTTGGATTTATTAAGCAGTACGTTTATTTTAAGCCACAGCAAGGAGTTGTTAAACTCCACTTACAAAATCTAGAGGTTTACTTTTTCTCTTTTCTGTTGCAGTCTTACCATTAAGTTAATGGACGAAGAGAGGACGCTTTGCTTTTTGAAGTACATATATATGCACGTGAATGCATATATAAAAATTGCTGGTTTCACTATTAGAGGGCATTCATGAAAGAACAACTCTTGCACCTCTCAGAGAAGATATCTGCCTCTTGTACTTGGATATGTAGTACATCTGATGGATACAATCAGATAAAAATGTAAAAGTAAATCATTCAAATGTGATTTTATTTGGTTTTTATGGAACGTTAAAGTGATGAAGTATATTGAATAGCTCTTTGATACAATTGTCTAAAAGTTTTTGATTTGTTTAAATTATGAAACCACACACTTAAAACTCTAAGATGATATGGATTATTGTTAGACTCTTCAACCTCATTGGCAAATTATTTCCAATATTTTTCTATAATCACTTTTTGCCCTAAATAAACACACTTTGAAAACAATCACATTGTCATAATTTAAACAAATGATGCCTCAATATCCTGAGCTACCCTGTCTACAGGATGAGTAAACCTGGTCTTCTAGAGGTTGTAGTTTGGATATACATTGAAAGCTGTTGGTAATTATTGTCAGTTGTTGAGTTCATTAGCCAGGCAGTGTTCATTTTTATCCTTGATCTTTTACTAAAAGCTTTTCTTTTATTTTGAGTTCCACCTGATTTGCTTTATTTTTAGCGAGATGGGTCACACAGCTCTAAAATCTGCCATGTACAAAAACATTTTTCTTTTTAATGCAGGCCAGCATGTATAATTTATGATTAGAGAATTGGTGATCTCTGTATTACTTTGGAATAGATTTTGAGATGTCAATATTGCTTTGAAAAGAACTCCAAAGAAGGAAATATTTCTCACTGTCTTGAACCTCAAGCCAGAGGAAGCCCTGGAAATTGCTTCATAGTGACAAGTAACTTGCATTCCCACAAAACACTCTCCTACCGAGACCCTTCCATGTAGATGCCTCTCACTCAGCTCTCTAGAAGGAGCACATCCCGTAGTTTCTCCCTGATTTGGAAAACTGGCACACTCTAGGGGTCTATTGTAAACACGTAGAGCAGTTACGTTTCGAGAACTTTAGTCATTTAGACATGACCGTTCTCTTTGTACAAGCACGATCAAAATATGTCTGTGTCTTTTCAGTCTGGTTAAGCCATGTCACGGTCTCTTGCATAGTTTTCCTGCATCTGTTCATAAAGTGCTTAAGGCTAACTGGTCAGTTCAGTATTTGTTGACAGGTAAATAGGTAGAATTGAGTGCTCTCCTTCACAACTATCCTCTAGCTCTAACCCTGAAAATAATAATAACCTGTAGATCTCTGCAGTTGAGCTGAAAGCAGTGTGACTGTTGCTTAAATAAGTGTTTGTAACCACCAAAATAGCCTGAGTAGCTTTTTGGCACCTTATCTTTAAATCAGATTCTTGGATTCTTAGAACTGACTATGCTGTTTGTCAAATAATATTTGAAACTTTGAATGTATCCATTGGGTTACTAAAATGTATTGTGGATTTCTTGACTAGTATAGGAGAGATTTATGCTGGAGCTCTTATTTTTGCTTAGAAATAAGATACTTAGTACTTTGTTTCTCTTACAGTTAAACCGTCAAGAATGCCAAATGCTGCCAATTTAATGGTTTGATAGCTACCTCCTTTTAAGAAAGCAAGATGGTCATCTTTGAGAAGAACATTCAGTGTTTAAGCTCCGTTTTAAGTAGATGATAGAGTCAAGCTTTCAGAATTGAAACTGATTTGTTTAGATATTTTCAGACTGGGGAATGTTGTTAGACAGCTCTTACATAGTGGCACAAGCCGTCGTGTGTTTTTCTTCCCCTTGCAAGGCAAGCTGCAACTGTCTACAACACTCTTGAAATCTTTTGTCAGAGTAGCCTCCCGTTTACAAGGCAGGAGCCTTAGAAGGTGTTTAGCTTAGTGATCGGACAATATCCTGTCAGCTAACTGGAGGGATAAGACAGGAAAAGTGAGACCGCAAAGATCTCCTCCTGGTTACTTTGGTTGTGCTACGTTGGGATAAGATGACAACTCTAGCTTTAGATACAATAATATTTAATGTAACACTAGAGGATAATGTTGGACTAAAACAGGGGGTAGCATGTTTAGAAATCTATAATTCCGGAGTCTGTTTATTAGAGAAGTAAATCTGCTAAAAGGATTGGAAGGACTCAGGAGCATGAGTTTTGGGATTACTCCCCCCAATAAGTATATATATGCATTTGGCCAGTGACCCATTCTACCCAGTGTGCCCTTGACACAACAACTTCCCTTTGCTTTTTGAGGACTTTCCAACTAGTAGTTGGGAGAGTTTTTTTGTTTTTTTTTTTTAACGTTAAGAATGGGAATTAAAGGGACTAGAATTTACTTTTATACTCCTTTTAGTTTTTGAGAGCATTATTTCTGAACTTGGGAGAGTCTTCATTCTTGTGGGTACTCTGGGACAGAAACTTATTCTTAGGTTTAGAATAAAGTTAAAAGCAGAAGTTGATTCAGTGGAGGAATGGGGGAGAGGTTAGGGGGGAAGTTTTCTCTTTACAGGGGAATAATGTTGCTTTCGAAACAAGTCCTGCTAGGCTGGCATCCATTTGGGGAGGAGACTGTTTCTTAGAAAAGTTTGTCTGGTCTTTGAAGGGAATACACGGTATGGAATATGCTGGTACTGGGACTGTCTCAGAGCAAGAACTTGAAGACAAATTTGATGGAGATCATTGAGATGTGTTGGGGAATAGTGCTTCTGGAGTTGGAATCTTAGATTTTGAATGTCAAACCTAAAAATGACAACAGAAAATGAAAATAAAGACCTTAGTCCTTATCACACATGCAGTTTCTCCAGAATCACTGCTTCTTAGAGTGTGTGAACTACCTTGGCTTGTCCGTACTGGACTTGGCCTGACACCTTTTCATGCTTTTGAAGATGGCTTTTTACAAGTCTGACTCCACTGCCCTGTTTTGTATAAAGTAATGCATTGATTATTCAGGAATAGACAATACATCTGTTTTAGTTACCCAGGGCCCTTCTTCCTTCTGCCTTGTTTCTAGTGTTTATTGTTTTCAGTAGAGAATAGTAAAAGGGGAGAGAAGAAAGGGGGTGAATTTTTGGCCTTGGTCTGGCACACCACTACAATAGAATGTTGGCATAGAAGTCAGTTTTGCCCATAAAATTTTACCTCAAAAATAATTAGTGCAACCGTACTCAAAACATACAGCTTTTGAAACTTTGTATAGATGAACGTAGCTCTACTCAAGTCTCCATTAAAATACTGTGCCTGGTTTGCATATCAGTTTGTTGCCTGTACTTCTAAGTGATGAGTGCCAATGTCTTCCTTCCTCACCCTGAATAGTGCTCGATTTATAAAATGCCGGGGTTACAAACCCTAGAAGTTAAAGCTGAGCACAGACCTTCAAGTGTTGGCTTTTGAAAAACACAAGGTTAGAATCAGATGAATCACACTGATACATGGACTATGCACAGAAAGTAATGGGTGGCTTACAGGGAAGACTATAATTGAATCATAAGCAATATTTAGTATTGAACACAAACACTTTTTATTTTCTGAATTCTGCTAAGTAAAAGAAAAATTGCCAATAAAATAATCAGTATTAAAGAAATGCCAGGCAAGCTTCTGGCCACAGAAAACATCTGAGAACTGCATTTATTTAACAGGCACTTAAGTGTCTGTTCCCGGTGCTTTGTCAGATTCCAGAGATACAGAGATGAAAGAGAAGGCCTGTCCTGCAGAGGCTTACAGTCTAGAGGTGGGGGGGTATTGGAAAATTCATTAGTGCGCCCATTTTTGGTTTACCTAGATATTTTAGTTTGCCACTGGTGGAAATTACAGAACAGCCTTTGGACATTTCAAAGAGCAAAGTATGGTATAGCTTTTTTTAAAGTAAGAAATTAAGGTTTCTCAAGATTGTAGTGTTTGTCAGTGCAGCTATTTGTGTGTGCAAAGTAACGGGACATTTTTCCTCTTCACTTCCTCCCTGGATGAAGGCACTTAAACTGCCTGTCCCTGGTTAGCAGATACTGATTTGTTGCCATTAAGTAAACTTGACTTCTTATGTGTGCTCTATAAAAGTTTTTTTTTCTTAATATGGTGATTTTTTTTAAGTTGACTTAATAATGACAAATTTAATGTATGTAATTGTCTATGCATTTTAAGTTAAACTGCCTACAATGTGATTTGAGACCTAGACATTTGTTTGTATTATGAACTGTAAGCAATCTGTTTGAGACGTTAGGTTTATCACCTGCTGCTGTATTTGTAAACAAAGACATATGTTGCTTTAAGAAGTAATTATAATTAGGAATAGTGTATGGATGTGATACTTGATATTTTTTAAGATAAACTTGTTTGCTTTTGTGTATTATACCTGAAAACTTTTTAAAAAAATGTATTTTCATGGTTTCACAGTTTTTCCATGTATCTTATTCTGCAGGCCCCATTCTGAGCTTCCTTGAGAAGTCCAGAATCTAATTAACTGCAAAATTGTTGTCATAAAGAAAGAAAAAAACAAGGGCCTGAGACGCTCCTCTGTGTGTGACCTGCATTCACTAAGGCATTTAAATGGGCTGCCTGGGAACAACCCTCCACACACCCTCTTTCAGCAACATGGTGTCCATTGTGTGGGTTTCATCTTCTCCCTTCAAGGCTGTGTCATTCTTTGTAACCAGGTTATCTGCATATACAGAGTTTCTCTGCCCCAGCTGCCACCACCCCCGCTTTCTTTTATGAAAGATCATTTTATTCTCGTCATAACTACTGTGCCTGTGGTGAGGGTCACATTAATAACCTTAGTACAGTTCACCATTCCCTTTCCACAGGGGGTTTGTTAGCCTGCCTTGAACCCCAGTGTGGATGGGGCTATAAATGAGTCACTTGTATGTACTACATTATGCTTTTGAAAGAGCCTTCTACTTTTGGCTTATAATTGGACAAAGTGCGACTGGAAATTCTTAAGTTGTATTTGATGTCTTACTTCCTATCCCTTAAAGGTGCGGGGCTGGTGTATCTTCATGAGACGACATTGCTTCAGCCAACACCTTCTTCCCTGGAGACCTGACCCAAGCAGGTTCTCTTTTTACCACCATATTAATACTTAGCGTCACTCCTTTTACAGCAGATTTCTAAAGCAAAATAGAATCCTATTCACTTACTTATTTTCAGTAAGACCATGCAATACACAGTTCTGGTAAGAGAATTCGGGCCATCCCTCAGAGTTTGTTCCTGTTGCCTGTGAACTTGATTCTTCTCGCGTGGGCATTAAACAGTTCATTTTCACTCTATTTTGTGGTGCCCTGGAATTCCAGGGATGAGGAGGAGACAAAGCAGGTAGAGCTTAGTCCCTCCCTACTCTGGGACTCTTTCTTCAGTGTTTTCACTTAAGCAATTCCATTCCTCCACTTTATCATTTGACTTACTGTATTAGCTTGGGCTGCCGTAACAAAACATCACTGTTTGGGTGGCTTAGCTAATGGAGATTTATTTCACAGTTCTGGAGGACAGGAAGTCCACAGTCAACGTGCTGGTGCTCAGTTCTTAGTAAGGACTCTATGGCTTGTAGATGGCCATCTTAGTGTCCTAGTGGAGAGTGAGAAGAAGCAAGCCCTGATGTCTCTTCTTACAAAGACACTAATCCTGCATGGGGACCCTACCCTTCTAAACCTCATCTAAATGAATTACTCCCAAAGGCTCCATCTCCAGATACCATCACATCCAGGGTTAGGGCTTCAGTGTGAATTGGGGGGGGACACAGATTGGTTCATCGCACTTACAGATGTTTGGCGGAACAAAACGTTTTGCTGCTCTTAAGTGTCAGAAATGATTGTAGATGACTATCTCCTAGTTGAGGTTTGCTGAAATCACAATCTTAGATTCACAGGTATGATAGAATCTCAGTCCACCTAGAATTCTAAGCTATGCTTAAAGTGTTAGTATCAGGGGCGCCTGGGTGGCTTAGTCGGTTAAGCGTCCGACTTTCGCTTAGGTCATGATCTCGCGGTTGGTGGGTTCGGGCCCCGCATCGGGCCCTGTGCTGACTGCCAGCTCAGAGCCTGGAGCCTGTTTCAGTCTGACTCCCTCTCTCTCTGACCCTCCCCTGCTCGCGCTGTCTCTCTCTCTCTCTCCTAGAAATAAATAAAACATTAAAAAAATTTAAAAAAAAAAAAAGAATCCTCCTTTTAGAGATAAGGAAGTCTTTAAAAGAGGTTATTAAATTCTCAAAGCCATAGTAATAAAGGATGATGCTGGTTCTGTCACCAGGGCTGAGGGTTGGTCCACTTTTTGTTCAGGTATCCAGTACCCTTTTTATACAGTTGCTTGCTTACCAGTCTAGGCCATTGCCTTTTCTCTTCCACAAGACACCTGTTTCCTGTCCCCTTAAGCTGCCACTCACTGGTAGGCTCCGAAGCTGTGGGGAAACTCCCAAAATAACTGGGTAACTTTTTAGACAAAGAGGTCAAGTTAAATAGAACCTCATGTATTGTCCTACTTAACAGCTTCATTTACTGGGAGCTTCATTTAATGATAGCTTTTATGCACACTTTACAGATGTTTGCTCATCTGATTCTTAACATTGCTTTTGAAATCATAGAATCTAGAAGGAGACAAAAATAGTTGACACTACTAAACAGTGTTTGTGTACTATTTCCTTCAAGTGTCACAGCAAACCTCTAAGACAAGGATTGTTGTCATCCCCATTTATTGATGATGAAATTAAGGCTAAGAGGTTAGCGATCACACAGCTCCTATGTAAAGAACTGAGATTAGAATCCTAGGCGTGACTGATACCAAAGCTTTGGCTGTGTACCACTGTACTGCAGAGTGCTGCTGCTCAGAACAGCATCTTACATGTGCCTGTCCTGGTTGCCTTAGTGCTGTAGTTCTGCTTCCAGAATTGTTATATCCAGTCCATCTAACATTGAACATTATGGAGCTGACCTTTCACAGATTTTATGTCAGTTGAATCTGTTTCATTGGATACTCACTTTTAAAGAGCTACAGTTTGTGTTTCACATGCATGTCCTTGGAGTTGATGAATCAGCACAGTCCTTAAACTACTTAAAACTTAGTTGTATCTTCATAAACAAAGGCACATTACATTCAGAGGCATAGCAGTTAAGAACAGGTTTAAGATCTGGATGCAAGAGTTGTTACGAAAGGCAATCGGTGATCAAACCACTAGTTGCAGTCCTACCAATTCTTGAGGACACTGGGTACCCAGCTGCCCCTCAGTGGGAAAATCTTGGACAAGGCTGTCAGAGTGGCCGAGACAGAAGAAGGCTCTGTTAGCAGTGGAGGACCAGCCAAGATGTACAGGAGAACTGTACAGAGGGTGGGAGAGTCCAAGGAAGGTCCTGCCAAGTATGGCTTGACAGTTCTTTTTTAAACTTGCCAGTACAGGACATGCTAAGTTAAAACATCTGAACTGTTGCCTAGTTACTGCAACACACAAAACTCCCAAGGACTAAACTTAATGAATACCTGGATCCCTTCTTGAATGCCCAAGGAAATCTCTGCAGAAAAAGACCAAAGGCCATGAGTAATGATTAGGAAAGACTAGCACCCAGGCTTTTTTTAGAAGTGGGCTGAAGAGGATTAATGTGAACTCTACAAACTTCACCAGACTTCTTTCTATCTGAAAGGTAGTAGTAAGTCTCCACCTCTAGTGAATCTCCAGTAGAAATCTGATCAGATTCTAGAAGGCAACCGTTCATGGTTCAGTGAGCAACACAACTGCTGGGGACTCCAGGGAACAGAGTTTTTAGCTTTGAGCTCAGCTCCGCAATGTGATTTGCTGCAATTGACGAGCTTCCTGTGCTCGCTTACTTTACTAAAAAAAATAGATCATAATGCTCAAAATATCCAAAGTACCACAAGGGGGGGAATGGAACACTCTTCCCTCTATCCAAAGGGATGTATTTGGTGCATTAGCATAACTAAAAGATTACACCTCTAGTATATAATATCTATATTAATATTCCTCTTTTGAATTAGATTGTCCTAGGGTACCTGGGTGTCTCAGTTGGTTACATGTCTGACTCTTGATTTCGGCTCAGGTCATGTTCTCACAGTTAGTGAGATCAAGCCCTGTGTCAGCTTGGGATTCTCTTCCTTTCTGCTTCTCCCCCACTCCCTCACTCACTCTTTCTCTCTAAAAATAAACTTTAAAAAATCAGATTATCATACTTGAGGCCTGAAAGTTACATAATGTGATAATATATTTATTGAACACCAGGGTTGTACTGTAAGTGTTCATCCCAGTTTGGCTGGGACAATTCTGGTTTATGTTTTGCAGGTATAATTATTAATAGCACCCTCCTTGCATTCTCAAGTGTCCTGGTTTTGAGGATAAATTATTATATGGTTATCCTAACTATTATAAAAAAGAATGTAAATGAAGATTTTTCCGCATTTGTTTCCTGAGATAACAAAAATTCATCCTGGGGTACCTGGATGGCTCAGTTGGTTAAGCATCTGACTCTTGATGTCAGCTCAGGTCTTGATCTCAGGGCCGTGAATTCAGGCCCCATGTTGGGCTCCACACTGGGCATGAAGTCTACTTCAAACAAACAAACAAACAAAGCACCTAATCCTAAAGAACATGTTTTAGCATAGAAGTTAACCTTTGGGGGGCGCCTGGGTGGCTTAGTCAGTTAAGCGTCCGACTTTTCGCTCAGGTCATGATCTCGCGGTTCGTGGGTTCGAGCCCCGTGTCGGGCTCTGTGCTGCTCTGTGCTGACTGCCAGCTCAGAGCCTGGAGCCTGTTTCAGTCTGTGACTCCCTCTCTCTCTGACCCTCCCCTGCTTACGCTGTCTCTCTCTCTCTCCCCTAGAAATAAAAATATTATAAAAAAAAAAAAAAGTTAACCTTTGGTTCCCGTATCAATTAGGTTGCCATTTATACTGCATCTTTTCTTTCTTTTTTTTTTTTAATGTTTATTCATTTTTGAGAGAGATAGGGTGTGAGCAGGGGAGGGGCAGAGAGAGGGAGACACAGAAGCTGAAGCAGGCTCCAGGCTCTGAGCTGTCAGCACAGCCTGATACAGCGCTCGAACTCCCGAACCGTGAGATCATGACCTGAGCTGAAGTCGAACGCTTAACCTACTGAGCCACCCAGTCACCCACATACTGCGTCTTAAAAGGTGAATAGAGTTATCCAAGTCACTCAGTTGCAGCCACATTGTCTTCAGCAAATCCCAAAAGCAAGACGAGCACTCATTCTAGTTCTAAGATAGGAAGCCATGCCTTTTTCAGGCGAGAGGAGATGGATAGAGAAGCAGTGATGGGAATACTACTTTTCTGGGCATCTCTCCAAGAGTTTCTGCTTCATGGCCTCAAATTGTCTCCCCATCCCCCTCCCCCCAAGTTCTGAAAGCAATTTCCTTTAAAGTTCCAAGTTTCTTTGTTTTTTGTTTTTTTTTTAACTTAATCTTCTCACAAACTGAATAGCACTGAAAATTATGTCCAATTTTTTGGATCTTTTAGCTGCTGCATACAGACGTTACCAAATCTGTGGTAGAATTGCATTTCATTTCCTCCAGGTCTGGGCTGACATGAGTATTTGTAATTCATTAATGGTAGGAGGGAGCAGACAGTGAAATTATTTCAAAGGGTACATTAGTAGCAGGGAATAAATGATGAAAACTTGTTAAACCACTTCAGAAATAAGTGGCCAGAGTAATGGTTCTCGCTTTTATGATATTTGAGACACATTTTTTTTTATGTTTGTTTATTTTGAGAGAGAGCGCGTGCAGGTGAGGGAGGGGCAGAGAGAGGGAGGGAGAGAGAAAGAATCCCAAGTAGACTTGGCACTGCCGGTGCAAGATGCAAAGCCTGACGCGGGGCTCCATCCCACAAACTGTGAGATCATAACCTGAGCCAAAATCAAGAGTTGACATTTAACTGACTGAGCCACCCGGGCGCCCTTGAGACACATATTTTAATACTAGAACTGGTGGCTCCCCTGGAAGGAGGGGACACTTCAGGGATATTCCAATAGCATTCGTGTTTGAGTAGAACGTCTAAGGCCATGACCAAGTTCTCTCGCAAGTTTTCTCACATAGTTTCACAGCAGAGTTCTTGCCTGTCAGAAAACATTTTTCTTGGACCCTGGCTCCCTGGTTTCCTCCGTCTTTCCTCCTGCTGTTTGAATTCTGCTTTTTACCATCTGCAACACCACTCAGCTTAACATTTTGACAGCCATTGCCATAAAAGTACGTGTCCCCAACTGTGGCAAAATTCATTTTTCGCATTGGCCACAATTTACTGACATATCTGTTCTCAGCACACTATTATGCCACAATGGTTGTGAAGTCAGAATCAGAAACAGCTCTCCGGAAACATCAGTTTGAATAGGATGTGAAACCACAGAATACTCCCAAGTTTGAATATCCGTTTGCTGTTAGCATCTTTCACAGCTAAGTACCTGGGAATCACATCTGACTTAACTCATCTGAAAAATATTGCTCTCAAACAACTCCTACTCTTTGTATAATGAAAAGCATACTGGCATTACTGGCGGAGGGTTGGGGGAGGTGTACACAGAGGCCTGGGTGGAATCTGATAATATTCTATTGAGAGGGATGATGGCTCTATATGAATATCCATTCTATTCATATAGCTCCAAAGATATGTAATACTCTTGTATATACAATTTGCATGTTTTTTAAAAGCACATGGGGCCTGGGCATCTAATCTTGAAAGGAAACCCCAGTTCTACCCAGACTCTCTCTGAGAAAGGTAGATGGGCCATAACTCGGTGGTAACAGATCCCATTCCCCAGGCATGTACCAGTAGTGTGAGGCTGTGCCCAGAGTCAGTGTTTTTCCTTTATGCTAATAACTGAAGATTTCAATTGCTTTAGGAAACAGATGGTTGTCATTAAGAACACAAAAGGATAAAAGGTCTGCACAGAGTGATCCACTCTGTCTAGTGTCCAGTCTACAATGGAACCAAGTGATGTTTTGTGAAAGAGCATAATTGGTACATAAACCTAGTATGCTAAACCCAGCACTAGACAAATAGAGAAGCAATTGTAGAGCATGCTATTACATAAGGCATTGTGTGGGGCTAGCACAAAGAGAATCACAGAATAATTAAAGCCCCATAAACACAGACAGATTATAGAGATGATGCCTTCCACGGTGATATTAGTGTGGGTAGAGAAAAATGAGGAAAACCTAAGAAGAGTGAGGATTGAGGCAGTGTAATGCAGTGGGAAAGAGCACAGTTTCCGGAACCCAACCTGCCGTACTCAAATACTGTCTCCACCACTTACTAGATACATCACAATGGATTAGCTACTTAAGCCACTTGGTGCCTCCATATCTTCAGCTATAAATGCAGAAAAAAGTAATTCCTAACTCTAGGGTTTTGAGAATTAAAGCATTTAGTGCTTGACATCATAAGCACTCAACAAATGTGAGCTAATCATGGGATCTGGAAGCCATTTTTTTAGGTTTGGGCCCACAAGGATGTAGAGGAAAAAGTGAATGAACCATTTCCATCCAATGTGATGTTACTAAAGCAGGAGGCACAGATTCCTCTGAGAATATCCAATGAGCACCTAATAGTTAAACGTCTACAATGCTTTGAGCACTAACAATGTGCAATCTAGTCTCCTAAGGCCTTAATCACATTATCTCATTGAGTCCTCACACTAACTGAAAGCCAGGGGTAAAACTCAGCTCTGTCCAGTGCAGAGCTATGTTCCTTCCACTTTGGGATGCAGGTTTTCATTAGTGCTTCAAGGAAGCATGCACCTCAGAAAAAGTCCTGTCTCAAAAGAGCACCAGAGGAAGACTGTCCTCACCTCCAGTCACTTTGCCTCCAGCCATATTTGCCTAATTACATCCATGCATTTGAAAGCGGGTGACTTTGGGGTGCAGGAGGGAAACTGCAAGCCCCAGGCATGGGTGTGTGACTGAGTTTCATGAAGAGATGAGAGGCAGGCAAGTTCGCTGAGGAGGAATTGATTGAAGCAGGTCTAGTGTAACTGTTCTACCTCTAAGGAGCTGTGTTCCCAACATTGCAGAGAAGGTGTCCTCTCCACCTCCCTGGAACAGCTTTCCATGAATTCTTTCCAGGAATACCAGCAGCATAATTGCAAACACAACTTGCTTCATGACTGTCCATAGCCACGCCAGTCCTTCATGCTGGGTTTTGGGAGAACATACAAGCTATTCACTGTAGTCTCAAGCTCACTGGGAACTCTGAACACCTAAGGAAAACATTGCTTTTCCAAAGCTCCTTTGCTCTAGATTACGTGAGAGACTTTAGCCTGCATACACTGATGTCAACTACTCTGATCAGGGAATAGATAAGAGAGGCAGTTCTTGGAATGTGTATCTAAAAAGAATCTTAAGAGAATATAAGACTTGGGAAAAGGGAATTGAGAAGACACTGACCTAAGGCAAAGGAAGACAAAACTGCCCTAAGTTCATTGCAAAATATATCAGCATTGGGGTGCCTGGGTGGCTCAGTTGGCTAAGCAAAATATATCAGCACTTACATTGTTTTCTATCATTCAACTGGACTTACTAACCATTTACTCTGGTAAAGACTTGAAACTGAGTTTATTGGAGCATGTATCAATGGGAAGATAGCTCGCTTCATTTAGTAGACAACACAGAGGAAAAGTAGAGTCAATCATAGGTCTTCTACCCTATTTTGCTCCATTTCACATCCCCTCCCACCCCCCCCCATCAAGGTGCAGGCAGCTACTCCCACTCTCAGCCCCTCCCTCCCTTCCTGCACACAAGGCGGCCTTCTTCTTGACACTCTTGTATTCTCTCCCTGGTACCCTTCTCCCAATTTGTACTTGTGTTAAATCCTGCTCATCCTTCAAATTGCAGCTCAAATGTTTCCTCTGATGAGCTCTACTCCACTCCTATGTATTAAGGTTATGCTTTTTTCCCCCCATCACTTATCACAAGTGTAATTATTTAATGATTGTCTCTTCTACCAGGTTGTGAGTTGCATGAGAGTAGAGGTTGCATTGACTAGTTTACAACTATTCAAGTCTTTAGAATCCCTTGACCATCCAGGATAATCATACCAAGGAGATCGTCTGCATAGAGATCTGGGTTCCCTGAAGTCCCTTTAGGCATATTTTCCCAGCTTCGTGGAAAAGGAAGTCATCTTTGTATAACCTTAATATCTTTCAAAGTGCCTGCCTATGCAGCATCTATAAGCCATTTGTGAAAGAATATTGTCAGCACTGTGCTGACTGAGGGATGGGGCACCATCCCTGGATTTATTCCAAATGGGAAATTAGAGAAACCCTTGAATGAATAATTTGGTCAGTTCACTCCCTGAATAACTTCAATTTCTCTATCTTGCTTTTTGTTGTAGTTTTCTTTCTAATCCAGAAAAGCAGAATGTTTATACTTTATAAAGCACACAAGGTGTACTGCTTGGCCTACACCTGCTCTAGTACACATCTATGTTCCCAGCCCTCTTTAAGGCCTTTCACAGAGCAATTCCCAAGGCAGCATCTCCTAAGATATGTTCTGTGATGCACCTGGAGGAAAGTAGTCCATCAGCCAATAAGGTTGAGGACACTACATGTGATCTCCACTCACGGAAAGGTACCACCACATTAGTGCATTAAGGGCACTAACAAGTCCTATAGTAAAGAACCCAGCATTTCCCATATGTATTTAACTACAGGAACTCTTTGTTTGAATAAATAAATTTCTATGGCAAGACTAGCTGAGGGTATTGCTTATTTTTTATTTAACACTTGTTCAGTGGGTAGTATGTGTAAAGCAGGTGACTGTGTCACAGAAAGAAGGAATAATAGGGGGAAGGTCTAGTGCATTCAATGTATAGTTTCAAAATATTCAATTCTATAGAGGATAAGAAAAGAAATGGGTGGATGAACTCATAAGATACATCAAGTATAGATCAGTAATTAGTAAGTAGAGCATGTGTGGATTAAACATCAGTGAAAGGACTACAAGATCCAAGAGTACACGAGGTAATAAACATACCTGAGGGGCACTTAGGCACTAAATATTCAATGATACATTATATACCATTATATACCATATATTCAAGTATTCAGGAGTCCTTAATTTGACTATCCACTCATGTTACCTAGTTTGGTTCCATGTGCCTTCCATGGCTGTTCAACAGACTATTTTATTTATTTATTTATTTATTTATTTATTTAGAAATAGTTTATTGTCGGGGCGCCTGGGTGGCTTAGTCGGTTAAGCGTCCGACTTTCACTTAGGTCATGATCTCGCAGTTCGTGGGTTCGAGCCCCGCGTCGGGCTCTGTGCTGACTGCCAGCTCAGAGCCTGGAGCCTATTTCAGAGTCTGTGTCTCCCTCTCTCTCTGACCCTCCCCTGCTCATGCTGTCTCTCTCTCTCTCTTAGAAATAAATAAAAATTAAAAAAAAAAAAAAAGAAATAGTTTATTGTCAAGTTGATTTCCATATAACACCCAGTGCTCATCCCCACAGGTGCCCTCCTCCATGTCCATCACCCCCCTTCCCATCCCCTCCACCCCCATCAGCCCTCGGTTTGTTCTTGGCATTCAAGAGTCTCTCATGGTTTGCCTCCCTCCCTCTCCCCCACTATTTTTCCCCTTCTTCTCCCCCATGGTCCTCCAGTTAATTCCTCCTAATCCACCTATATGTGCAAACATATGGTATCTGTCCTTCTCTGCCTTCAACAGACTATTTGACAAGCTATACCTCTGACTAATTTCATCTCTCTAACAGAGCAAGTATCATTGACCCAGGATCCCCTTGTTTGAACCTCAACTCTAGTCTTCATATCTGCAGCAGGAAAAGTTGATGCAGCATAGATAGAGATAGAAGACATATGAACATAGCGTACCCCAGGATTTCGGTAGCATAGTCCTATCAATACCACTTGCTCCCTATCCTAAGTGCTTAACTTGGCCATTCTCCTCCCTTGCTTCTCACAGTGGTTTATCTCAATTTAATAAAAAGTGTGATCCATGTATTTCAATCTGCTATGTGAGCCTTTACATTTCATGAACTCTAGGATAGCCTGCCTACTGGTGTACTTGGAGCCTACTCAATTTTCCACATGACAGAATGACACACACAAAGATATTTTAAATATCTAATATACATAGTCAATAACATTGATAAACCTAGGTTACATTGATCAGAAAAAAAAAACCCACCAATTATCAATATTAAGATTGAGAGAGATGACATTACTACACATTGTAAAGATACTAAATGAAGATTAAGAACTATTATTAATAACTTATGCTGATAAATTCAACAACTGATGAAAGGGACAAATTCCTTGGAAGACATAAACTATGAATACTCACTCAAGAAGAAATAAATAGTCTAAATAGCTCTATCTGTTAAATTGAACCTTGTCACAATAGTACAGCCACTTTGGAAAACAGTGGGGCAATTCCCTAAAGGATTAAACAGATTGACTTATATGACCCAAAAACTCTACTCCTAGGTAAATATGCAAGAGAAATGAAAACACATGTTGACACAAACACTTGTAACAAGTGTTCACAGCAGCATTATTCATAATAGCTAAAAAGTGGAAACAAATCAAATGTCCTTTAACTGATGAATGGTTAAACAAAACGTGGTATATCCTCACAGTAGAATATTATTCAGTCATAAAAATGAATGAAATACTGATACATGCTATAACATAGACAAACCTTGAAAACATTACCAAGTGAAAGAACCCACTCACAAATGACCACATTGATTATGGTTCCATTTATATTAAAGTGCAGAATAGGCAAATCCATACAGGTTGTCAGGACCTGGGGAGAGCGGAGGAAATGGGGACTGACTCCTGATAGGTACAGAGTTTCTCTTTAGGGTAATGAAAATGTTATGAGATTTGGTTGTGGTGATGGATGCAGAACTCTGCAAATATAGTAAAATCCATGGAATTGTACACTCTAAAAGGATGAACTTTATGCTCTGTGAATTGTATCTCAATAAAGCTATTATTAAATCAATCTTTATAATTTACCATATAAAGACAAAAAAGAAAGAATCATATTAATAGATGCAGAAAAATATGTGACAAACTCCAACATCAATTCTTGATTTAAAAAATATCTTAGCCAACTAGGAATAGAAGGAAGCTTCCTCAACTGGTTATAGGGCATCTACAGCTACCATTATACTAAATGGTAAAAGACTGAGTGTATTCTTTCTATAAGGTACTTTTTTTTTAAATATTTTTTTATTTATTTCTAGGAGAGAGAGAGAGACAGCATGAGCAGGGGAGGGTCAGAGAGAGAGGGAGACACAGACTCCGAAACAGGCTCCAGGCTCTGAGCTGACAGTCAGCACAGAGCCCGACGCGGGGCTCGAACCCCCGAACCGCGAGATCATGACCTAAGCGAAAGTCGGATGCTTAACCGACTGAGCCACCCAGGTGCCCCATTCTTTCTAAAATTAGAAACAAGGCAAAGATTTCTGCTCTCACCACTTCCATTCAACACTGTACTGGTTCCAGCCAATGCAATAAGGTAAGAAAAATAAATAAAAGATGATTAGATTGGAAAAGAAATAATAAAACTGTCTATTCATAAATGGTATTATTGTCTATGAGAAAATCCTATAGAGTCTACAAAAATAACTACTAAAACTAATAAGTGAGTTTTAGCAACTTTTCTTGGTATAAGTTCAATATATAAAAATAGTGTACTTCTATATACTAGCAAGTGATTGGAAATTGAAATTAAAAACAATGCCATTTACCCTACTACCAAAAATATCAAATGCATAGCAATAAATTGACCAAAATATGTAAGTCCTATACTCTGAAAAGTATAAAATATAACTGAGAGAAATTAAAGAAACCCCAACAAATAAAGAAATATTCTATATTCATGGACTAGAAGATTCAATACTGTGAAGAAGACAGTTTTCCCTAAGTTTATTCAAGGCTATCCTAGTCAAAACTCTAGCAGGTTTTTTGTGTGTGTAAAAATTGACAAGCTAATTCTAAAATTCATTTCGAGGTGCACCTGGGTGCCCAGTTGGTTGAGTGTCCAACTCTTGATTTTGTCTCAGGTCATGATCACAGGGTCCTGTGATTGAGCCCTGCATTGGACTCTGTGCTGAGCATGGAGCTTGCTTGAGATTGTCTCTCTCCTCTGTCCCTCCCCCATTCTCTATTTCTCCAAAAAATTTAAAAAATATATATTTAATAAAATTCATTTGGAAATGAAAATGACATAATAGCTAGACAAATTTTGGAAAGCTAAGTAATCAAGATAGTATGGTATTGGCATGAAAATAGATCAATGGAGAAAAAATAGAATGTGGAAATACACCCACATATATATGGTAAATTGATTTCCAACATACATGTAAAAGGGATTTAGTAGAGAAAGATCCTCAGATTAGCATGCCAAAAGCACAACCCATAAAAGAAAAAATTGATAAATTGTACTTCTTTACAATTAATAACTTCTTTTCTTTGAGACTCTGTTAAGAGAATAAGACGACTAGTTAAGGACTTAAAGAAAATACTTGTAAACCACATGAAGGACTTATACACAGAATGTCTAAAAAAGTCCCAAAACTCAACAATAAGAAAACAAACACCCCAATTAAAAATAGGTAAATGATTTGAACAGACAATTCATCAAAAAGATACATGGGGGTGGGGCGCCTGGGTGGCTCAGTTGGTTAAGCGTCTGACTTCGGCTCAGGTCATGATCTCATGCTTCGTGGGTTTGAGCCCTGCGTTGGGTTCTGTGCTGACAGCTAGCTCAGAGCCTGGAGCCTGCTTCGGAGTCTGTGTCTCCCTCTCTCTCTGACCCTCCCCTGCTCACACTGTCTCTCTCTCTCTCAGAAAAAAAAAAAAAAAAAGATACATGGGTGGCAAAAAAACACACTTACAATGTCATTAGAGAAACTCAAATTATAATCACAAAGAGATATGATTACACACCTATTAGAATACCTAAAACTAAAAAGACTAACCAAACCAACTGTTGTCAATGATGTGGAGCAACTGGAACTCTCATGCTACTGGTAGAAATACAAAATGGTACAACTACTTGGAAAATAATTTGGACGTTTCTTAAAAATTTAAACATAGACCGGGGCGCCTGGGTGGCTTAGTCGGTTAGGTGTCCGACTTTCGCTTAGGTCATGATCTCGCGGTTCGTGGGTTCGAGCCCCGCGTCGGGCTCTGTGCTGACTGCCAGCTCAGAGCCTGGAGCCTGTTTCAGTCTGTGACTCCCTCTCTCTCTGACCCTCCCCTGCTCACACTGTCTCTCTCCTAGAAATAAATAAAACATTAAAAAAATTTAAAAAAAAAAATTTAAACATAGACCTACTTTAGGGCCCACCCATTCACCTCCAAGGAGAAAATATATTTTTATACAAAAATGTATACACAAATGTTCATAGAAGTTTTATTTCTAATACTTTAAAACTGGAAAACAACCCAAATGTTCATCAGTAAGTGAATGGACAAATTGTGGTACATCTACTAAGTAATTGATACTGTCAACAATGAAATACTACTAAGCAATTGATACACTCAACAACATGGATGAATCTCAAAACAATGCTCAATTAAAGATCCCCCCCAAAAAAAGAATATACCATATGATTCCATCTATATGAAATTCTAGAAAAATGTAAGCTACTCTGTAGAGGCAGAAAGTAGAGAGTGATCGTCTGAAGACAGTAAAAGGGGTTAAAAAAGGATATAAGGGAACTTTAGGGGGGTATGGATATGACCATTAACTTGACTGTGGGGATGGTTTCACAGGTATGTACATGTTAAAACTTATGACATTTTATAGTCTAAATACATACAATGTATACTGTATGTTAATTACCTCAACAAAACTATGAAAAAGATCAGAGAAAAGGATTTTCCAAAGTAAATGAAGTACCTATTTATTTTTTTTAATGTTTTTTTTTTTTTTCTTCTAGGAGAGAGAGACAGCATGAGCAGGGGAGGGTCAGAGAGAGAGGGAGTGACAGACTCTGAAACAGGCTCCAGGCTCTGAGCTGACAGTCAGCACAGAGCCCGACGCGGGGCCCGAACCCACGAACCGCGAGATCGTTACCTAAGCGAAAGTCGGCCGCTTAACCAACTGAGTCACCCAGGTGCCCCATTGAAGTACCTATTTAAAAAATAATATTCAATATTTATTGAACATTTTTATATACTAAATTCTATGCCAGTTAAGTGTTATTACTCCTTTTCATCTGCCCAGTAACCTTATGAAGGAGGTACTATTCTTTCCATTAAGTAACTCACTCAAATAGCACAAGCCAGTGAAATGTTAAGCCAGAATTCAAACCCTAGACCATTTGACTTCACTACCCATAATCATAACTGTTATTTAACCGGGATCCAGAAGGCCCTCAAGGAATTTGCAGCTCAATGGAGAGACAGATGACCACCCTCTAACCTACAAGAGAGTAAATGAAGGGGAGAAAGGGGGGAAATTTGGTGAAGATTAAACTAATCTCTTGCTAGGTCCCAAACTAGACCATTGACCCAACGGCATAGGCAATGCTCTGGATAACAGAGTCTTGGTGCTTCTGTCAAGCCACTGGACAAGGGAGGGGCTGGGGAAGGATAGGAAGTCTTTGTCTACACTAAAGGAGATTGGACTATGCACACTCAGATCAGGCAGCCCCACCAGTCAGGGCTCTTCCAGTTTCTACCCATGTTAATTAAAGACGATCATCAGAAGCAACTGAAGAGACATTGCCTTGTCCCATTTCAGGAGTTTTTAGTTAAAAGATCTAAGATTTTAGTTAAAAGATCTAAGATTTAGAACCTGGGATGAGCCCTTTCATTGCTTGGTATTTCCACTTCCTCATCTCTAAGTTGGGAAAGTTGAATTAGGTGTCTCTGTGGTTCCTTCTGTGTTTCACATGCTTTGTCCTGGTCTGTTTTCATAGTTTTCCCAAAGAGCATGATGGCTCCGATGGGTATCTATGAAGTGTCTAGAAGGGTAACTTTACTCCTCTCAACAGCTCTGCTGACTACAGGGAAATGTACTGAGATTATAAAGCAACACCATTAAATAACTAAAAAGGAAAATCATTAATGGCAGATGCTCTTATATTAATAGTTACTTCTGTGATTATCAAAGTAATAGAGGTTAATTATATACATTTCAGAAAATAAAGACCATGAGGAAACAGTTAACACAGCAGTTTTGGTTTCTTGCTCCTTACATGTCTTCCACAGACCCATGATTAACCCTTGGCAGCCCTTAGAGTGTTTTTTATGTTGGTGGTGGATGACTCTGTTATATACACCAATGGACCATACCAGGGATTGCTTTGCACAAATATCAAGATCAACCCTAATTTCATTGTTAGGGTTGAGTTTTGGTTGCCATAGTTGGTTGCACACATAGTAGGATATACTTATGTGACCAGCCCCCTATAAAAGACTTGGACTCTGAGACTCAAACAGGCTTCTCTGGGTAAAGACATTCTATACATGTCTCTGAAGTTAATGACAAAAGAAACAGTACTCCTGTGTGGCCTTGGACAAGGAATATTTGGACCAGGAAAGACACTGGAAGTCTGTGTTGAATGTCTGGACCCCATGTGTGTGTATCTTTTTCCTACTGCTTTTGCTCTGTTACTTTCACTATAATAAATCTCAATGAGTATATAACCTGCTATTGAGTCCTTTGGGTCCTTCTGGTGAATCACTGAATAACACAGAGATAAATATATAAATACATGTGTGTGTGTGTGTGTGTAAATTAACCCAAATCTTTATACTTGGAGATAACCACCTGGCTAGTTTTAAATTTTTTTAACGTTTTATTTATTTTTGAGAGAGAAATAGAGACAGTGTGAACAGGGGAGAGTGAGAGAGAGAGGGAGACACAGAATCCGAAACAGGCACCAGGTGCTGAGCTAGCTGTCAGCACAGAGCCTGATAATGGGGCTCGAACCCATAAACCATGAGATCATGACCTGAGCTGAAGTCGGATGCTTAACTGACTGAGCCACCAAGGTGCCTCGACTTGGCTAGTTTTCAAAACAAGGTTTTGACCAACCAAATCATCTTACAGAAGTCCTTCTAAATTGTGAGAAGGCAAACAAAACTGCTAATTAAATTGGTAAATTATATTATGGAGTAAAGATTAACTTTTATGGAAGCCCCGTGTTAGGACTTAGAATAATTTTACTGTTTTAAATGATTACCAAGATTTACTGAACTTCTATGTAACATCATCTATGACTTAGTCATTAATTCAGAATCCAACTTTTTTTTAAATGTTTTATTTATTTCTGAGAGAGAGACAGCATGAGCAGGGGAGGATCAGAGAGAGGAGGAGATACAGAATCTGAAACAGGCTCCAGGCTCTGAGCTAGCTGTCAGCACAGAGCCCGACATGGGGCTCGAACCCACAAACTGTGAGATCATGACCTGAGCCGAAGTTGGACGCTTAACCGACTGAGCCACCCAGGCGCCCCCAGAATCCAACTTTTAATCTTGATTGGGTTTCTATGGGAAGAGCTAGGACACTTTACAGGAAATGGCTTTATAATACTGCCCAAGGACAAGTAGTGAAAAGCAGAGACTTACTGTACGTAAGAGTCCGGGGAGACAATGGGTGAGGGATGAACAAGACTAGCTACCATTCCATGTACCCCTCATTCTATAAATCACCCTTCTTTGGCAGCTTCCCTCTATGACCTTAGTAATAATAATAATTCATAATAACTACTAACATTTATTGAGTCCTTATTCTGAGCCAATCACTGTTCTAAGCACATGCTTTCTCTTAATCTTCACAATAGCATATTCAGTAAATGTTACTATTTTCTTCTTTATACAAATAAAGATACCAAGGATAAGTATAATTAAGTAGCTAGTTCATGAAACTAGTAAATTAGATGGTACTGAGACTTGAACCTGAACTCAGAAGGTCAGTTGCTATACTTCATGTCCCCTTATGTTTATACAAAGGAGATGTCACTGATATAAATGGGTTTTAGAGTTACATTTTGTATTAGTCAGGGTTTTCCAGGGAAACAAAACCAACAAGATACACACACACACACACACACACACACACACACACACACACACACAGATTTATTTTAAGGAATTGGCTCACACGATTGTGGGGGCTGACAAGTCTCAAATTTGCAGAGCAGGCTGGCAAGCTAGAAATTCAGGGAAGAGTTGATGTTGTAGTCTTGTATTCAAAATCTGAAGGCTGGAAACACCCAGGTTTCTATTTTGCAGTCTTGAAGCAGAATTTCTTTTTCTTCAGGAAGTCTCAGTTTGTAAGGATAACTACCCATATTATGGAAGATAAAATAGTCTACTGATATAAATGTTAATCACGCATAAATGTAACCATCACAGTTTTGACTTTTCTCTTTTGAAGAGGAAAGGGATCGTGGATCCCCAAATGTGATTTACTCAAGACTATCCCCAAGGTGAGCCTGCTACCAAGTGAAAACCTGGTCCCGTGAGGTGGCAAGCCTTTTAGCCGTGCCATGCAAGTGTGGCATTGGCCAGGAGAGGGCACTGCCTTCTACTTGTGTGATACTTGTGTAACCAACCATCTGCAGGGGAACTAGTAAGATAGAAAACACTATGGATAGAAAACACTAAGATAGAAAAGTTGACACTACTTTCAATTATTATATTTATAGCCCCCGATTAAGTTTAGCACAACCTTTGGTAGAATAAATGCCTGTGAACTTTTAGTTGTACTGTAAGACAATACTCACACTTAGCATTCAATTCTGCAGTAAGACATGGGATGATGGTGTCCTTCTGGATTCCTGGTGCATTATAACTGGTCTGATCAGGCAGAATCAAACCAGTTTTTCCCAGAGTTGGCCAACTCAGGCTGATGCAAGTGGAAGGAAAAAGCTGAGGCATTTGGGGACTGTGAGAAAGAACTGGGAGGACCCCTGGGGTTGTAGGCAGTTGAGGAAACTTCTAGCAAGATACAGAGGATGGGTCTGGGAAGGTATTTATTGTGTTTGGGTTTGAGAGAATAACACTGCAGGCCCCTTTGGCAATATTACTCTGTCTAGCTGAGCAGTTAATCTCATCTCTGGATTCTTAATTGGGAACAGAAATCCACATAAGTACAGTTATTCTTCAGTTCTCATTAATAATTAAAAATCCCTATTCCTGGCTTCCATTTAGAAAAATTTTTTTTAATGTTTTTTTATTTACTTCTGAGAGAGAGAGAGACAGTGTGAGCAGGGGAGGGTCCGAGAGAGAGGGAGACACAGAATCTAAAACAGGTTCCAGGTTCCGAGCGTCTGTCAGCACAGAGTCCAAAGCAGGGCTCGAGCCCACGAAGCATGAGATCATGGCCTGAGCTGAAGTCGGACGCTTAACCGACTGAGCCACCCAGGTGCCTCCTGGCTTCCATTTTTAATGACAGCTTCCATTTGTGCAGTTTGAGATTTTGCAGAGGGAGTTTTCATCCCATAGCAAGTAATAGAGCAGGTACTAATTATTTCCAATTTACAGCTGAGGAAACACAGAGGGCAAGGCACTTACTGGCTCCCCTGTAATCCAAGTCTGGGACGAGACCAGAAACCTGGGGCCTGATCTTAACTTTGTGCTTTGTCCCCTATCAAAAATACATTCCTGGGGCAACTGGGTGGCTCAGTCTGGTTGAACATCTGACTGAATCTTGATTTCAGCTTAGGTCAGGATCCAAGGGTTGGGCTCCACAATTAGTGTGGAGCCTAATTAAGATTCTCTCTCTCTCTCTCTCTCTCTCTCTCTCCCCCCCATTCTCTATCTCTAAAAAAATTAAAAAATTTTTAAAATATATTCCTCTCATTTATTGTTATTTCCAGGGCCCATTAAAGCTGCATGTATGCAAACACTGTGAGCTGATAATTCTACTTGTAGGAATGTATGCAACAGAAATGCATATGCATAGGCACTATAGATAAAATCTCACCAACATAGAATGGATAAATAAACTATGGCATATTTCTTTTATTTTAATGCTTATTTATTTATTTTGAGAGAGAGAACACATGCACACATGCAAGTAGGGGAGGGGCAGAGGGAGAGAGAGAGAGAATCCCAAGCAGGCTCTGCATTGTCAGCAAAGATCCCACGAACTGTGAGATCATGACCTGAGCCAAATTCCAGAGTCAGATGCTTAACCGACCAAGCCACCTTTCTGTTGCATATTTCTTTCCTTCTTTCTTTTAATGTTTTTTATTTATTTCTGAGAGAGAGAGACAGCGTGAGCAGGGGAGGGTCACAGAGAGAGGGAGATAACAGAAACCTAAACAGGCTCCAGGCTCTGAGCTGGCTGTCAGTACAGAGCCCAACGTAGGGCTCAAACCCACAAACTGTGAGATCATGGCCTGAGCCGAAGTCGGACACTTAACCAACTGAGCCACCCAGGTGCCCCTCTGTAGCATATTTCTATCATGGAATACTATATAGCAATGAGAGTAAGTGAACAAGATCTATACAAAATGTGAATAAATTTCACATGTATATATAAAGTTCAAAAGCAGGCAAAAATATAAAGTGTTCAAAGTTAGGTTGCTGGTTATACCTCAAAGGACTAGCAACTGGGGAAGGAGGGGGTACACAGGTCTTCTGGGGTACCTCTCACATTCTACTTTTTGATCTACGTAGTGGTTACCTGGGTAACATAGGTGTGTTCACTTTGTACAAATTCGCCAAGCTATACATTTACAGTACATGCACTTTTCTGTATCTGTTAAACTCCAAGAAAACAATTTTAAAGCCCCAATTTGTCTAAATGAATCACCTTTCCATGAGCAAATGTCAGTACTGCCCAAATGTAGCTTATCCTCGATTACAGCAGATTTGTTTGTTGCTCTGCTCTAACAGTGACCACATCACGATTCCCCAGAGAGATTCCAAGGCATTGAGAGAGCAGGTCAACAGGGGTTTTTGTATTTCTGCATGCAAGAATATATTTCAGGAGGGCTGCCACCCAGAAAGTTCAGCCCCTGCCTCCAATACTAGGAGCATGTGTTCTTTCTGCATGTGCATAAAGTAAGGAAGAAGGAAACCTCTAAGCAGGATAAGCCAAACACAGAAAGCACCTCATCCAAATGAAAAAGCTCTCTTACCTGTGTCCCATTTAAAAACTTTTTATTTTTTTATGAAAGGTTTCACAGATTTGCATGTCATCCTTACACAGGGGCCACACTAATCTTCTCTGTATCATTCCAATCTTTTTTAGTAGATGTGCTACCAAAGCGAGCACACATGTCCCATGTTTAACAAACAATGACGCTAGCACCATTTTGCAGGAAAAATAAGAAAACTAACCTCTGCATCCTAGGGAATAGGGCATAGGGCAGCGATCAAAACTGTTTCAAATCCCATGCCAGACCCTGGTGAAGTCAGAAATGGAATCCAGGGTACCATCTGCTTCTTATCAGCCCTTACTGCTTCTTGCAGGACCATGGTGCTTGAAAATCTTTTTTTCAATTTAAAAAAAATTTTTAAATTTATTTTTGAGGGAGAGACAGAGTGCAAGCAGGGGAGGAGCAGAGAAAGAGACACACACAGAATTAGAAGCAGGTTCCAGGCCCTGAGGTATCAGCACAGAGCCCATTCGAACTCAAGAACTATGAGATCATGACCTGAGCCAAAGTCAGACACCCAACTGACTGAGCCACCCAGGCACCCTGGTGCTTGAAAACTTTAAAGGACGAAAGTATAACAACATATTGGATCAAGGGTTGGCAATCATTGCCCATGGGCCAAGGACATTTGGTTCAGAGTTACACACACACACACACACACACACACACACACACACCATACTCTCTCGACTGCTTTGGAAATATCCTACCACCACTGCAACTTTTGTATCTTCTCCATCAGTGATTCACTGCTGTTTCAGTCCCACACTCTATCTCAGGGGAGAAAGACTGAGACTCTTAAGAACCACTTAGATAGATAACCACTTTCACACTCTCTCCAATTGGTTTGTATGTGAAGGAACGGTCCCTCTTTCTTTCCTCCCAGTGGCCAGAGGATGTACTTTCTACACCTTTCCATGATATGGTGGCTTGTCAGAATTCTGGTGGCTGGTCCATAGGTATTCTGTGAACACAACCACCGAACAACAGGGCGAGAGCAGAGGCCAGGACTGAACCAAGGTGGTGTTCTTCCAGGGTCTAAACGAGTCCTGGAGGTAGCAGAGATCCTCTGGGTGTGCATACTTGGAGCTCAACACCAATACTTCTCTGGCAGTGGCAACACTCAAAGCCAGGTAGATGACACAAAGATATATACAAAAAGGAGCTCTTTGCAGCATTGTCATTATAGAGAAAAATGAAAGGTGACTGAAGCCACCAGCAGCAAACTGTGTTCATTATATGATATCATCATATACCATGGATTATCATGCAGCTATGAAAAAGAATGAGGCTGCTGTATATTTAACACAGAGGGTGGTCTACACCTTGAAGTTAAATGATAAAGGCAGGCTGGGGAAAACTATATATAGTGTAATTCCATTTCTGTATTATAAAATCCTGTATGCATGCACACAGTCACACCCACTAGAAAAAGATCTAGAAAGATACACATTAAATTATTATCACGTTACCCCTGGAGACAGGAATGGAAATAGGGAGGTGAGGGACAACTTTCCAATAGTGACATATTTATTTATATATTATTTGTTTATGATGGACCAATAATAGTTCTTTTGTAATTTAAAAAAGCAACTTAAAAATTGTGACTATGGGGATGGGTCAAGGAGAAGGCACATTTGATGGGGATGATCAGCACATCCAGAGGCATCTGTGACTCAGGCCCAAGGGCTGGCAAGGAGACTCTCTGAGAGCCGGGGGAGAGACTCCAAGCTCCTGATTATGCAGGATAGTTCCTTTTTCCCCACTTCCTGTTCTCTTTCTTTGGGGTCATGTGCTCTTGGCTCTCTTTGGATCACCTCCAACCCTATGCAGCCAGAGGAGAAGGGACCCTCCCTCAGAAGACCCAAGGAGGATGACTTGGGCCAAGTTGGCCCTGAGCCTTATGAAGAGACCTCCTCTTTACCTTGGTGCCCATTTCCTTGGGGCTCTTTCCTTGGGTCTTTGTATCAGAGCACGGGATCTCCAGAGGCTGAAGGAAAGGGGCCACAGCACTTGGCAACTTTTAGTGTAGCCTTCTGTGGCTCTCCACCCAGACTCCACCTTCGAATTGCTGGGGAGCTGTGAAAATATATAAGCCTCAAATATAGACATATATGTTGAGACAGAGAATAAATGTTTTGTTAGGTCAGCAAATGACCAACGCTGGGTAAAACAGAAACTTTCATCCATTCTAGAAGGAGTGTAAATTGGCTAAGGGTCTTTTGATAAGTCATTGGACAATATTAAGAGTCTAAAATAGCTTCATACTATTTTGTGCAGTAATAAAACTTCTGGAAATTTCTCCTGGTGGAAAGCTAAATGCCTCAAATAAGGAAAATTGACGTGAAGAGTGCTCTTATTATGTTTCCTTTTCTAATAGCTAAAAATCAGAAACAAACTAAGTGTTCAATAAATGGCAGGTGAACGGTTAAATAGATATACTCCATGGGACACATTGTGACAATTAAAATTGTAATGAAAATTTGTAAGAGTAAGTCAAAATTTAGTAATGATGAGGGACACCTGGGTGGCTCAGTTGGTTAAGCATCTGACTCTTGATTTTGGCTCAGATCATGATCTCACAGTTCGTGAAATCAAGCTCTAAGGTCTCATAATTCTCTCTCTCTCACTCTCTCTCTGCCCCTCCCCTGCTCATGTGCTCTCTCCTTCTGAAAATAAATTAATAAACTTTAAAAAAGTTTTATTGCTAGGAAGATTCTGGCTCTTTAGGAGAAGGTGCTACAGCTAATTTGCTGTTGGGCCAAAGGAAACAAATGCAAATTGAATAGGACAGGGAAGCTCAGGAAAAAGCAGACAGCAAAAAGGGTCCATCAGCAGAATATAACAATCCTTTTCTGGCCCAACATTCTCAAGATCTCAAAAGAAGGGTAACATATTGATGTGGCATGATTAGTGGGGAACCAAAGAGCCCCCTGCTCATGAACGTCCTCATCTGGTGCTGTGTTGCCTGTAATTCCACTATTAGGCTAATTCCACTTGGGTTATTAAGCATTGCCCATTCATCGTTGCCCTCTTCTAAAACACAGACTCCTGAGAGGAATAACACGTGACTCGACAACAATTTAGTGGAATTAGTTCATGATTTACTCGGCCAATTAGAGTACATCCTCTGTGCTTGGTACCACAGTAGGAACAGGGATACTATGGAGGGATGTATCATTAAGGTGATTAGGAAGACTTAGTTCAAGTCAGAAGTATCTACTGAACAGAAGTATCTCCTGTCACTTGACAAGGAGCTGGTGCTGAGACAGGAGGAAGACAGAAAAATGTCCAATGCAGTCACGTCCCTCAAGGAGCTCAGAGCTTTGTTGCGGGGGATCCAAGCACACAAAAGGCAGAACAAGCAATTGCTTATTAAACTGCTAACATAACCAAGGACCAACATGAAGAGTGGAGCTCAGAGCCTTTGTGTCAAAGAGTCTTTTCAGAAGCTTTCATGACTGAACCACACTAACCCTTTTCATTAGGAAGCCTGGAAAAGAAGCTATTATAACCCCACTGTTTTCCAAATATTAACATGGGTGTGACTTCCTGGTTCTGAGACCTCACCTTAGTTTCTACCCTACAGTCTATAGCTCTGGCGAGGCTGAACACTACTGAAAGGGAGCTATTCATTAAGCATTGACAGGGTGCTTGAGACCCACCCACTTTCTCTCCCTGTGCTCCAAACTCTGGCCTTTTGCCACATTTGGTGGTGGGCTGAGTAGTTTCACATGTACTAAATACCCACAAGATACATGGTTTCTGTCTATCATAGTCAGGCTCACAAGATGCCCTCGTGAGAAAAGCCTCATCAGCTTCTGGCTCCAGCTGTCATATGAAGGAAGGATTATGACAGTCACCCAAGTGGTGCAAGAAAGCAAGAGTTAGAAACAGAATTACAAGTGTGGCTCAGAATCCAGGCATCAAGCAGGACCAGACAGGGCGATACTACCAAATCTTAAGGAGCCTTTTCATGAAATTATGTGCCTTTTTATGAAACTATCTTTGGTAGATTGTGTTATCCTCGAAGCACATTCCAGGCCAGAGGTCTTTTGGGACTAGACCAAAAGCCCAGGAAGAATGAGGAATGTAGACTAGTGCAAGAACAAATCAACATGTAGTGCAGAGGAGGGGAAGATTCATTGGCACAAGGGATCAGGGAAGACTAGAAGCAGAACTGGAAATCAAATCTGGCATTGCCAATAAAGAGTAGACAAAACAAAATCTAAGGCCAGGTACTATGGTGGCACAAGCCTCGGGGGGAAGAACACAGAGGAGGGTCCAAGTTGCAGATGGGTGTTCGGAACCAGGGGAGCCAAGAGTGGTCTACAGATTAAACAAAATACTGGAAAAGTGGTTGCCTCTGGTTTGGGGAGTGGGGGTGTTGCTGACTGAGAAGAAACATGAGGGGACTTTCTGAGAAGATACAGAGATGAGTGTCCTGTGTCTTGAAAAAAGTGTGGGTTACACAGGTATATTCATTTGTCGAAAGTCATTCAATTGTAGGCTTGTAGTTTGTGTACTTCAATGTATGTTAAGTTTTACCCCTCAAAATTATAAATGAATTAAACTCTTATTGGGCTTACGTTTACTGGTGCTATGGATTAGCAATTCTGAAACTAGAGTTTGTGTATTCTTAAGCTTGAGCCAGATATCTAAGTGTTGGGGAAAGAAATTACAAATACGGAAAATGCATTTGTTGTATCAGAATTGGAGTTACTAGGGGCACCTGGGTGGCTCAGCCGGTTAAGTGTATGACTTTGGCTCAGGTCATGATATCACAGTTCACAGGTTTGAGCCCCACGTTGGGCTCTGTGCTGACAGCTCAGAGCCTGGATTCCACTTCACACTCTGTATCTCCCTCTCTCTCTGTCCCTCCCTGGCTCGCACTCCTTCTCTCTCTCTCTCAAAAATAAATAAACATTAAAAAAATTTTAAAAAAATTAATTGGAGTTACTAGTATAACTATATGGCATATATATCTCCAACATATTTCTAATATATATATATCTATGCCTCTCTATATGTATCTATTTCTATTTGTGTATGTAATATTACCTAATTCTGTCTGCTAAGAGGCCTAGAAACAGTGACACACCAGTAAGAATGAGCACATTTGGCACCCAGATCTTGGTTTCTAATTACCATTACCCACTAAAGGAACCAGAGATTCTTGAGAAATGGCTTATTCTGGGGCTGCGGGCAAGGAAAGTAGAGGATGAGCCTGGAACATCTTATTTTCCCAGAAGGTAAGGAACTGCTCAAAGAATCATGAAAATATGTTCAAAAAGACTCAGACGCCAGCTTGAAGGGGATCCCACTCCCTAATCTGGAATAATCTGAACATCAAAATAAATAATTTTTATAATGGATTATGCCCCACTGATAGCATATGAATCATATTGATATAGATAGATAGATAGATGTTAAGGGAAACCTCTTCATTACAGTAGAATGCAAAATGAGAGTCATCAAAGGATGCCAAAATGGATGGGTAAAAGTTTGATTTAAAAAAGGATAATTATAGGCACACCTGACAGGCTCAGTTGGTAGAGCATGTAACCTTTGATACCAGTGTCATGAGTTCAAGTCCCACATTGGTCATTGAGCCTACTTAAAAAAAAGGATATGCTATCGCACTACTAGGTATTTACCCAAAGAATTAAAAAATACTGGGGTGCCTGGGTGGCTCAGTTGGTTAAGTGATCAACTCTTGGTTTCAGCTCAGGTTATGATCGTATGGTTTTGTGGGTTTGATGCCCACGTTGGGCTCTCTGCTGGTGGTACAAAGCTTGCTTGGGATTCTCTCTTTCCCTCTCTCTCTGCCCCTCCCCCACTCACTCTGTCTCTGTCTCTGTCAAAAATAAATAAATAAAATTTAAAAATTAAAGAAAAGAGAATACAAAAATACTAACTCTAAGGGATACATGCACCCTGATGTTTATAGCAGCATTCTCTACAACAACCAAATTATGGGAAGAGCCAAATGTCCATTTACTAATGAGTGGATAAAGACACACACACACTGGAATATTACTCAGCCATAAAAAAGAATGAAATCTTGCCATTTGCAACAACATGGAGGGAGCTAGAGTGTATTATGCTAAGGAAAATAAGTCACTCAGAGAAAGACAAACAGCGTATGATTTCACTCATATGTGAAATTTAAGAGATAGAACAAATAATCATAGGGGGAACAAGAGACAGAAATAAATCAAGAAACAGACTCTGAACTATAGAGAACAAACTGATGGTTACCAGAGGGGAGGTGGGTGGGGGAATAGGTTAAATAGGTGATGGGGATGAAGGAGGGCATTTGTCATGATAAGCACTGGGTGATGTATGGAAGTGTTCGATGGCTATATTGCATGCCTGAAACTAATATAACATTGTATGTCAACTAACTGGAATTTAAATAAAAACTTTTTAAAAATAGGATAATTACAGAGATGTAAAGTATGCCCCCTCACCCAATGACTTATTGAAAGAGAAAAATAATCACTTCCCAGCATCAGATACCACTCTATCAAGTTATCAGGGCTAAGATCACTGTGTTGTTACAAACCAATGTCCCATATCATATACCCCCAATTAGGATGCTTGGAGAGAAGCACACTATCTGCTCTGTGATATTCCTGCCAAAAATACATAACCTGAATCTAATCATGAGAAAACATGAGACAAACCCAAACTGAAAGACATTCTACAAAATACTGGCCTGTACTTTTTTTAAATGTTAAGGTCAAGAACACAATGAAAGTCTGAAGAAATGTCCCAGAAAAAAGGAAAATAAATAGACCTGACAACTAAATGCTGTGTATAATCTTGGATTTGATCCTGGGCCCAGGGGAGGAAAAAAAGTAAGGACATTTTGGGAGCAATTAATGAAAGACATAGTAGTATTGTACTGATGCTTAATTGCCTGATTGTATAACTGTACTGTAGTTATTAAGAGAATGCTGGAAATTCATACTGGAGCCAATAGGGGCACATCTCCATCTTCAATGGGAGAGGAGAGTGGGAGGGAGAGAGAGAGAATGATAATGCAAATAAGGCAAAAATGCAAACAAACAAATCAGAGGTCGTAGAAGTTCCTTGTATTGCTCATGTAATTTTTTGGTAAAATTGAAATTATATCAAAATAAAAGGATCTCCCCCAAAATGAAACAAAGCAAACAAACCTCTGGGTGTGGTCAGCAGCCAGGAGGCCTGTGTTTCCTGCTGGGGCCAGAGCCAGCCCCAAGTGTGACCATTTCAGGGCCTGCAGGAGGGGAGGGGGGCCACCTACAGGGTAGGCTTAAATTGGCATGCACAAGTATTATATAAATTCTGTCAGTGACTAGACTGCAATGTGGGTGCAGTTTCTGGCAAGGCCATCCTGTCCTTACAGCAGAGAGGCCTTACAGCTGTTTTGTGTCAGATGATTCATAGACAGCACGCAATGGAGAAGAACTGGGTTCGGATTTTATCTCTTCATAAAACAGGCTCTTGTTTAAATCTTCTACTTTTGGTATAGCCCATCAGGAAACAGAAATGCATTTGCACTTTTGCAAGGAGGCCTGAATTTTAAAATCTGGTAAAAGAGTTTAAGGTGCAAAGATTTTAACATAAAATCGGTTAAGATTTTCCCTTTTAGTAAGAGTAGTAATTAAGGCATAAACTTTCCCTAAGCAATCTCTTTCCAAAGAGAAAGATACATTTAAACATAATTCACTAATATCTCTTCTATGGCCATTATTCAATGCTTGGCCTTCTGCCATGGCTCGAGAGCACAGTGATTTTTCTCTGTCATTTCTTTTTTTGGCCAAAGATTCTAAGAATCTCTGAATTGTTAATTATATAACTTCCTCTGGTTTGTCCCCCAGAAGCTTAACAGTCAGATTTTTCTCCCCAGCAAATTGAATGCCCCACAAATCAAAGACCAAAGCCAGGTTTCTTCACATGACCTGTAGGGGACTATCGACTGCCTTTTGTCTAAGAGGTAGCCACTCTGCCCCCTCTCTTCAAAATCAATCCCATTTTGTAAGTTCTTCCTAACCTCTAACTTAAACCTCCTGGGCTGTGCCTGGGAAGGGCCAAGAGTGACTGCAATGTTGAGGAGTGGCACCAGAATTCATCTTTCCTTTCCTTCTGCCTACCTGTGGGGAGCGTTTCTAACTCCCATCCGGGGTCACTCCCGGGTAGCCTGTACTGAGGCCTGGAGGGGCAGTACATGGCCAACATTAGAGAAAGCGCTGCCCCCCCAGGAGGGCTTGGAAAACACAACTCATTAGCACTAGGCTGAGTCATCAGGGTGTGGAGGCTGTTGGGCCACATTCTTGCAACATAACAAGCAAACAGAGTCCAGGCAGAGAATATCTTGACTGTGGATTCTGTAATACTTTTCAAGGCCAGTTCACAAAGGCATTCAGCAGTGCTGTGAGCGTGAAATAAAAGGCATACAGAACCACAGCTCCAAACTCAGGCCAGTTAGAACTACACAAGGTCAGGTTAGCCCGTAGCTGACCAGGACCAGCCTCTTCTGGGACCTGAAGGCTCTGGCAGAAGGAAGGCACGGACCCAAGCAAGTGTCTTGCCAGCCTCTGGTCTCCAGGCTTAACTACTCTTGGTCTTGAACTCCTACATGGATAGAATTTACTGAAGCAGAAGGTAGCCCTTCATACCCCTGAGAACCCAGGCAGAGAGGAGGAGTGGTTTGATAGCTTTGATACTGAGATCTGTTTCAAGGGCATAATTGCTTCAGTCTCTGAAACTGGAAGACCAGGATCCATTTTATTAGGGGTCAGCAGCAGCCTGAGAGACATGTGTACTGGAGCATGAAGGGTCACATGGACAAGTTGAAACAGGCCTAACTGCTTTTCTTCGAGGCTCAAATCCATTCCTTTCAGGCAGTGGTCTGGAGGCAGTCACCTGGCCCTGAGATCAAACTAAATGTTCATCCTTATGTAGAAATGCTTCTAGTAGACCAAAAGGTGGGATCTTGCAAGAAGCAAAGAATGCCAAGACTAACACACTGGTGTGATGGCCACACCCTACCTCCCCAGCCGGACATCTTAAACCTGGCATTTCATTGGGGCGCCTGGGTGGCTCAGTCGGTTAAGCGTCCGACTTTCGCTTAGGTCATGGTCTCGCGGTTCGTGGGTTCCGGCCCCGCGTTGGGCTCTGTGCTGGCTGCCAGCTCGGAGCCTGGAGCCTGTTTCGGAGTCTGTGACTCCCTCTCTCTCTGACCCTCCCCTGCTCACGCTGTCTCTCTCTCTCTCTCCNCTCCCTCTCTCTCTGACCCTCCCCTGCTCACGCTGTCTCTCTCTCTCTCTCCTAGAAATAAATAAAACATTAAAAAAAAAAATTAAAAAAAAAAACAAAAAAAAAACACCTGGCATTTCATAAGCCATGAGACACTTGTTTTCACTCTCACCATCAAAGTATGGGGAGACAGACGCTCTCTGCCTTTTTGCCTTTGGGTATTTTTCTCCTGTGTCCTGAGCTGTGCTGAGGAGAGACAGAGAAGAAAAGGAAGGAGAAACCCAGGAAGGTAAGAGAAATTCTCCCCATCTTTTGACAGATTTCTCTTCTGCTCCTGTGGTTGGGGGCCAGGGCCTGGGCTGGCTTGTCTGCTCCACTCAAATCCTGGTCATTTTCTTTCTAAAATAAGGATGGCCAGTACCTCTACTTGCGTTAAATGTTTCCGTGTGGGGCCTGTGTACAATCTTGCAAATGTGTCACTGGTGGCAAGGAGGGTCGGGTGTGGCTGCGGACAGACAGATGCAAGTCCATCTTTGCCTCTGGAAAAACAAGTTAAGAGACACACTTTCTAAAGGCAGTTAGATCCTCTCTCAGTCCAGTATATGGGATACAGAAGAGATGAGAACTAGCACTTTTGGGAGGCTGGCTAAATGTGCCGGACACTTTGACTATGTTTTCACTCCCCCAACAACTCAGAGCAGGTGGTATTGTACCCATTGTACAGATGAAAAAACTGGTGCTATGTATTTGATAGGGTACTAGCTACCAGACCTTAGGTAACTGGCAGAATTAGGATTTGAACCAAATTTGTATGTACAAAAGCCAATGTGCTTTCCACAGGTCTGTGCATACTGTTCTTTGTCATCCCTGGTCACCTAGTGCTTCTTAAATCTTCCCTGATTTGTCAAAGATTGCCAGGAGTGATTGAGAGGTCATAGTTTGACTTTCATCTTTTAAATATATTTTATTTGAATTTTATTTTTTTATACAGCTGACCTTTGAACAACATGAGTTTGAACTTTGTGGGTCCACTTATGCACAGATTTTTTTTCAATAAATACAGTACAGTATTGTAAATTTATCTTCTTTCCCTTATGATTTTTAATAACATTTTCCTTTCTCTAGCATATTTTACGGTGAGGATACAATACATAATATATATAACACACTAAATACATGCTAATTGAATGGTGATATTATTGGTGAGGCTTCTGGTCAAGAGTAGGCTATTAGTAGTTAACTTTTAATGAGTCAAAAGTTATAGGTGGGCTTTCAACTGCATAGGAGGTAAGTGCCTCTAACCACCATGTTGTTCAAGGGTCAACTGTATACTTGGGTTTCGTTTTAAAAACACATTTTAAACTATTTTTTTAAACTATAATTAAAAATACACACAGGGCACCTGGGTGCCTCATTAGTAGAGCATACAGTTCTTGATCTCAGAGTTGTGAGTTCAAGTCGCATGTTGGGTGGAACCTACTTTTAAAAAATGTTAGCTAGCTACCAAATTAAAACACATAGCACAATAGAAACACTGGCATGTAAATTTCTTTGTGTGTGTGTGTATGTATTTTTTTTTTTACAGATTTCATACTTATTTCCCTTTGTTTTATTTTTTTATTTTGTATTTTTATTTATTTATTTATTTATTTATTTATTTATTTTTACAAATAGTTTATTGTCAAATTGGTTTCCCTGGCATGTAAATTTCTGCTGACAAAATTTTGAGCAAATCTTGGTTCCTCCCTCCTTTCCTCTCTCTGTTTCTCTCTCTGCCTCTCTCTCTGTCTCTGTGTCTTTTGGCTAACAGGGATTTGAAGTATAATTTGCCTACAGTAAAATGCACAATTCTTAAGTGCATAGCTCATGAATTTTCACATATATGCACTCCATATGACCACTACCCAAATCAAGGTTTATACAATGTTTAGCATTTCAGAAAGTTCCCTTGTGCCCCTTTCAAAGTCATTAGCCCTTGCTACCCTGCCACTCACCACTAATCTGATTCTATTACCATAGACTAGTTAGTCATAGGCCATTGATTAGGAAGGTTATGGGTATGCACTGGCCTTTTATGTCTGTCCCAAGAATGCAGTGCTAAGTCAACTGTCACACACAAGGCTCAAAAGCACCTATTTAGTCCATGTTAGGTCTCAGTGGGTTTTTACAAAGAAATGTATAACCTGCCACATAGCTCTCCTGCTTATAAAAAGTGTTGGGTAGGAGTGCCTGGGTGGCTCAGTCAGTTAAACGTCCGACTCTTGACTTCGGCTCAGGTCATGATCTCACAGTTCATGGGTTTGAGCTCTATGTTAGGTTTTGTGCTGGTAGCATGGAGCCTGTTTGGGATTCTTTTTCTCTCTCCTTTTCTCTGTGCCCTTCTCCTTCTTGCAATCTCTTTTTTCTATTAAAATACATAAATAAGCATTTAAAAAGTATTAGATATTCCATTTCTGTATCTAAGACAAGAAATTCAACAATCTTAATGATTTGACTTAGAAATTTAAAAATGTTTTAATATTCCTTTTTCAAACTTCTGGGTCTGTTTATACAATGGATGACAAAGCAAACTGATTAAAAAAAAAATATATATATATATTTGTTTACTCCTTGCAACTAAAATAATATATAGAAGTAAATTAAATGTCGAGCTTGATCTAAAATTGCAATGGTTATATTTATATTAATTATTTTGAATTTTGGTATTCATCAAAACAGTAATTTTCCTTCATATATTATCTTTATAATTGAATATAAGTTCAATTATAAGCTAAATAAGTTCTACCTTAAAACATATGCAATAAATTATTTTGTAAATATTTTAAAATTAGGATTCATTAAGATTTGTCTGAAGAACTATACTAATAAAATGTTCATAACCCACATCCTAAAACATAATTTGGGCATAGAGACTTGGCCCTTAAAGTAGAATTTTTTTCTTCCTGACAGTTGTTTATTTCAGACTTACATTCTTCTGAACTGCCTTGTTTTTTTCCTAGCCAGTTGGAAGCACTTTCTCTATTTGTGGAAGCAACAGAAACAAAGTACAGTAAAACCTTGGATTGCAGGTAACTTGTTTTGCGAGTGTTCTACAAGACGAGCAAACATTTCCAATATATTTTAACTTGATAAACGAGAGAGGTCTTGCAATAGGAGTAGTAAATATGCCAAATGTCACATGATCACAACTGAACTGATGGTTCTCTCTCTCTCTCTGTCTCTCTCTTGCTGCAGGACTGTGGGTGATCATCTCCCATGCTTGATCTCAGGCCACGGTGTTTGGCAGAAACCAGTGATTTTTCAGAACATAGGAAGGCGCCCACACTGGCACTAGTGCATTTTTTGTCATTTCAAAGCACTTATGGACAGCCCTTTGCTTTTCCATACAAAAGTAAGCTTAGGAATGCTTTGCTTCATTCTAGGTCAGGTTGCCTGCAGATACAGACCCTTTCCTCTGCTGCTTTATTGCCAGTTATGTTACATACAGTATATGACAAGAGTATATTAATACTGTGCTGTAGTTAACATCTGTGTGAGCATGTACAATGGCCCCCATGCAGAAAAATTCCATTGAGCCAATAGATAGCAGTGATTCCATTGGTGATTGTGAAAGTTATCCTACACAATAACACTCCTCTCTTTTGTCTTCCTCACACCAGCCACGAAGGTTTTCAAAGGTAAGTGCAAGTTAATTTGTTTATTTTTCTTTATATTTTGTATTTTCTTTATTATTTTATAATATATTATAGTATTATAACCATTTTTATATGAATATTTTTGTGGAATGAATCATCTGAGTTTCCATTATTTCTTATGGGGAAATTTGTGCTTTGGATTATAAGCATGTTTCCAGAACGAATTATGCTCACAGACCAAGGTTTTACTGTAGTTACCACTCCACCACTTCACCAGGAGAGCCTTACCTGTGTCCTTCCTTTAAAACTGGTTTTAGAAAGCTCCTTTTTTGAGCATGTGTGTATGTGTGTGTGCGTGTGTGTGTGTGTGTTATTACAGCATTGGGGATTATCATTCTTGCTCCCTGTGGGTAAAAATTACTTTTCCATTGTTAAAGAAAAAAATTAGACCATTTTCAAAAGTCATTTCCTAAAATAAAGTAGGGTAGGAAGGCCTGGGCGTGAGGGCAGTGAGTCATCACAAGGCATCTTGGAGAGAACACGGGGCTTTGGCATGAGCTGGAGCCTTGCTTAATCCTCACAGGACTCACATCAATGAGCCAAATAGGATGTCAGGCCCTTCCAATTTGAATAAAGGACCTAGTGAGAGGTTGAGACCTAGTGAATGCATAAGATGGTGGTCAGTGGGGAATGTTGGAGGTACAGGTGGAAGGCACACAGGTCCTAGGATACTGGCTGAGGCCACTCAGCTGCTGGAAAAGTGAGATCCAGAAAGTTACTTGGACTGTGTGAAGTCGGATTAAAGGCAGAACCAATCTTAACTCTTAGTTGGGTAACGCATACCACAGGCACATTGCACAGTGATGGGAGCTGGTTCATGCAAAGAAGGGCAACTCTGGTTGGTGTGGGGGCCAGAGGCCCTGAGGGGAATTCCTGGGTACCCAACCTGGATTAGATTCAAACAACTGCAGAGCAGAAGGGCCAAAAGGCAACCAAGAGGCCCTAAGGAGAGTGAAATCTTAGAATTTTCTGGAAGAGGCTACATAGGCCACAGTCAGGCAACCAGAGCAACCCAATCCCTCCCCTGTCTGAAATTGGAGATTATGACTCTAGTATTCAACCCTGAGGCAGTGGGTGAGGAGGAGGATGATTTTCTAGATAAAACCTAAACCAACAAGTCCCACTAGAGCATCTAAAAAGGAATTAGCGATGCAGGTGCACAAGATGCCTGGTCCCACTTGCGTCCAAGTATGACATCACCAGCTACTATAACACTGTTTTGCTGTGGTTACCTGCCCCGTCATTTGCTACCTTTGTTATCTTCTATTTCTCAGTAATTAGCAGTACACTGCAGTGATTAAGAGTGGTCAGGAAATCAGACTCCCTGGCTTTATATTACAGCTTTGCCACTTACTAATTGTGTGAACTTGGTTTTTTAAGTGTCCCTGAGTTTCTACTTCTTTATCTGTAACGTTGGAATGATGATAGGACCAACTCACGAGGTAAATGAGATTGAATGAAATCACACATGTAAAGCCTTTGGCACAAGCTGAGGATTCAATGGAAGTTTGCTTGTGGTGATGGTGAGGGTAGAAATAATAGCAGCTGTGGGAGCAATGGTAGTGACAAACCAATGAGCAGTCATGGACTCATCTCAGGGGCGAGGGGTAGAAGAGTAGAGAGGCGGTGCCCTGTAAGCTTGGGTCGCAAAGGAATCTGACAGGAAGAGCTTCCTACGGAGGTTAATTTCAGGGCTCCTCCTCATACAAGTGGGCTCCCCTCAGCCTGCTAACAGCCGTGGACGTCCTCCCTTCCTTCAGGTCTTTGTAATGGAACCATCTCAGTGGATTCTTTTTCCTGCTGGGACCCTGACTGATCCAGTACCAGACAGTGGCTGTGCGTCTTTCCATCTGTCTTTCATGCTGGTCCTCAAACCAGCTCCTTCACCCAACTTCCCTCCTTGGATGTGGGTACCGGCATTTTCCCAAGCACCTGAGTGTGACTTTCAGTCAACCCTGACTGTTTCTTCCCCCTCCCTTGGAGCCCCCACAATCCTAATCCTCATATCCTAAGACTCTTACCTCACAGAATTTTCATGCCTTCCCCTCCTTTCCCTTCCCATGGCTTCTCCATCCCTTTTAGATCCTTCTTAATGCCCACTTGGGGTATGACAACAGCATCCCAACTAGAATTCCCTGCTTCATCTCCTCCCTTGCACCTATAATTCAGCCTATGATTTGCCACCAGATAAATCTTCCTAAAACTGGGGCTTTAAAACTTTTTCGGCCATGACACCCAGTAAGAAATATATTTGGGGCGCCTGGGTGGCTTAGACGGTTAAGCATCCGACTTTCGCTTAGGTCATGATCTCACGGTTCGTGGGTTCGAGCCCCACATCGGGCTCTGTGCTGACTGCCAGCTCAGAGCCTGGAGCCTGTTTCAGAGTCTGTGACTCCCTCTCTTTCTGACCCTCCCCTGCTCCCGCTGTCTCTCTCTCTCCTAGAAATAAACAAAACATTAAAAAAAAAAAAAAGAAATATATTTTACTTCACACCCAGTACACACATATTAAGCTTTCAAAGCAATACTGTACTCTCACATTTTTAAAATTTATGATCCAAGAAATTGACCTTGTGGCCCACTAATGGGACATATCCTACAGTTTTAAAACACTGCCCCAAATAGTTCTAATTATGTCATTGCCCCAGTGAAAGCTTTCCATAGTCTCCATCAGTGACTGAATTGACTATGTTTTAATCTGGCTTCAAAGGATTCTGTAGGATGACACCAATTTGTTTGTCTAAACTTTTTTCCCCTTACCTCCATTTATATCACTTAAATATTCTGGGCCTTAGTAGTCTAATTTATAGAACGAAAACTAAAATATTTTCCCAACCTGAAGACCAGGGGTAGACCAGATGATCCACTGAGTTTCCTCTCTAGGAGCTATAATTCTGGAACTCTAAGTGCCCAATATCTAGTAACCAGACATGTCTCCTCTTTGGTCTCCACTCCCCCACCCCCAACTATGTATTTGTTCATGTTCCTTAAGTCATCTTTTTCCATCTCCCTCTAACTTCCTATGCTGAAATCCCATCAAAGTTCAACAAGAGCAAAGGACACAAGAAGGAAAGGCCAGAATATAGTCAAGGAATGCAGTTAGTCCACTAAGGGTAGGGCCACTAAGGCTGGTATGTTTCACACTGGTGGGAAGAAAGTACAACTTAAAAGGTGGGCTAGGCTGCATCATGCCAAGCTAAGACCCTCAGGTTGAGGTTTCATTTGAATTTAGAGGCCATGGGAGTCATGGATGGTTTCAGAGCAGGCATGACATAATCAAGGGCAAGGTTTAAGAAGACTGACTTGCCTGGAGCTGGAGATATCAGAGGTTATTTCAATAGTAAAACTGACATAGCCCAGAGGTATGAGAACAGGCCGGGCGGTATCAGGACAGGAGAGACCAGAGATGGATCTGAGAAATCAAGGCAGGTAGCATCTAGGAGGCTCAGCTTTGGCTGAAGATAAGCATCCTGGAGAGAAGGAACACAGAGGGTTGAGGTATAAGGAGCAAACTTGAGCAAAGGCCCAAAAAGGTGCCTGCCTTCTGTCATCTCTGGCAGCACAGTGCAGAGACACAGCCAGGACCTGGGACTCACTCCTTGTGAGGGCTCCTAGAGCAAAGCTTCTGGAATAAAAGAAAACCCTTTACTCAGGTCCTATATGTGACAGTTTCTCTGTCAAGCACCTTTATACACTGGGCTCAGTGACTTCAAAGCCTCAAGTCTGACCGACACCAAATTTCCGCCAAAGTCTCTGAGGATAGGAAGCAAATTTTTTCTCCTCCTGGGACCCAGCACAGTGCTCTCCCAGAGTAAGCCTAGATAAATATTTGTTGGACTGAATTAAAAAGGGATTATCTTTCCTATCACCGCCCCCCCCAAGATATTTGTCCATCTTCACTGGGGATTCTTGGTGTCCTGGGCCTTACACTGTTTAACTGAAAGGCCTGAACACCAAAGCTCTGTGGCTTATTATTTTGATACCCTGAATTCATTAACCTCAATGTATTTCTAGATGAAAGGCTTGAGGTGGAACCTCAGTGACTGATGATGTGTGAACAGCCAAGGGAGAAATGAGCGTTACTGTCGTCTTTCATCTCAAAGGCCTTGGGGATAGTGAGAGCTCAGCTCTGTGGCAAAACATGAACTATAAATTCTCATGAGATTTGTTTCCCCTCACACAGAGGGAGAAACCAGCCCTATCATTATGCCTCTTTTCATGTGCTCTCTTCCAGATATACCATTAACATCTTGGTCTCCCTACCACCCACGGTGCTTAGTAGATGGGAGGAGCCACTCAAGGAAGGAGGTGTTGGGAGGAAGCTGAGTCTCATGGTGCTGGGATCTGTGTGGACCCCACTGTCATTCTTGCAGCCCTGACACAGGAAGGAGAAGCTGCCTGTGGTCATCACACTCCTGGAGGTGAACAGGGGATGTGTGACTGCCAGGAAAAGGATGTAGAACTGTATTATTCAGAATGTACGGCTCCTAGTTATTCAGTCCACACTTAAAGCCCCTTTTGGGCACCTGGGTGGCTCAGTCAGTTAAGCATCTGACTTTGGCTCAGGTCATGATCTCACAGTTTGTAAGTTCAAGCCCTGCTGTCGGGCTCTGCGGTAAAAGCTTGGAGCCTGGAGCCTGCTTCAGATTCTGTGTCTCCCTTTCTCTCTGCCCCTTCCCTGTTCATGCTCTCTCTCTCTCTCTCTCTCTCAAAAATAAATAAACATTAAAAAATAAATAAATAAAAATAAAAGCCCCTTTGCTAGCAGGAAGGCAGAGGGAAGGCAGATCAAATTTACTTTTGAGGCTCCTGATATACTAAAAAAAAAAAAAAAAAGTGCACAGGGCTAAACAAGATTTTAAAATTGCAGTATATTGGGGCATCCAGCTGGCTCAGTTGGTACAGCATGCACCTCTTAATTGCAGGATTGTGAATTCAAGCTCCACATTGAGTGTGGAGCCTACTTAAAAAGTAAATAAATAAAAATAAAATAGTATTATTTCAAAAAATGTTTATTTCTTTTTGAGAGAGAAAGAGCACAAGCAGAGTAGGGGCAGAGAGGGAGGGAGACACAGAATCTGAAGCAGGCTCCAGGCTCCAAGCTGCCATCACAGAGCCTGACACGAGGCTCAAACCCACAGACCATGAGATCATGACCTGAGCCAAAGTCTGACGCTTAGCCGACTAAGCCATCTAGGCACCCCAAAATCATAGTATTTTTTAATGTTTGTGCTTTTAAAATTAAAAGTATATAATGAACATTGTCTTTTTTTTCCCTCCTGAAAATATAACTTTGTGTCTGAATTCATAACCTCACTTGCAGATAGCACAAAAGGTCAAATTTAGGGCTCTTTATGAAAATGGGGGCTGAATATGAATATGGGATTGCCCTCAATCCTCCTTCCCCGCAGAGTGCCCCTGTCTCCCCTACCAGGCCCTAGTGCACAGAGGACTGAACTGCAGATCATTATGGCTTTGACTAAAGCCAGAATATCCACTGCTTCCATTCAACTGCCCAGGCTCCCTCTGACTTCAAATCAAGATTGGAGCTTTGATCTACCCGGAGGGGCTACACCCAGATTCAAGACTTCATTCTTGTCTGAGGCAAGCCTCTGAGGTGGTAAGAGCCTTTGCTGCCAACTCAGCCAATAAACCATGCTTCTTGGCTTAAGTTCCATCTGTGATTTCCCCACATGTACTAAAATTGTGAGAACGCCCTATTTCTAAATGCTTGGACATGCTTACCTGTAGCAGCAGGACAAGAAGGGATTTCTCCAGAGAGACTCTTGCTTGGGCACATAACAAACGATTCTAAACCTACTGAGCGAGGAATAGGAGGTGCCCTGATGTCCAAACACAGAAGCATGTGATTTGATTTCCACTGTGATAACATGGGGGAACTGCCAGCACCCTCTTTTAAAAAACATCCAAAGAGGGGCAGCTGGGTGGTTCAGTCGGTTAAGTGTCAGACTTTGTTTGGTTCAGGCCATGATCTCACAGTTCATGAGCTCAAGCCCCATGTTGGGCTCTGTGCTGACCCCTCAGAGCCTGGAGCCTGCTTCAGATTCTGTGTGTGTCTCTCTCTGCTCCTCCCCTGCTCACGCTCTGTCTCTCTCAAAAATAAATAAACACTGAAAAATACATATTCTAAAAAAACATCCAAAGACACCTACCCCAAAGCATTAACACATCTGCTTTACAGGATATTGGCTTTGGGGAATAATGGTCAAGGGACCCATTTCTTTGGACTCTGCTTCTTCCCCAGCTTCGGGGGGACTAAAGCTGGAGATTTGTGGGGACTGAAGCTGGAGGCCTCTGCAAGGCCAACTGACCTCCACATCAAAACCTTGCTGGGTTTTCCTTACTCAGACTTTTCCTCTAAGAATTTCATACCTGTTTCAAGAGAATAAAGGAGTTAGCACTCAACCATACAATCCCCATAAAAAACAGGGGTTGTGTCCCTTCTAGAGGTGGGAAGTCTGAGGCCCTAGGGCCTGCTCTGTGTTCTTGAGGTGCTACTGATTCCTGCTCCAGAGTTCACTGACATTTGAAAATATAAAGAGGTGGTGAGAAATAGGCAGTGACGCAGTTAGAGAGAGCTGTCTAAAAAAACTTGGGAGCCTAGAAATGATTGATGTGTAAAAGTGTCTACCCTTCAGAAAAAGCTGATAAGAAGATGAGAAAGGGCAGGAGGAATAACATAGAATTTATAATATCATTAAAGGAATAAAAACATTTTTTCATATCAATCTCATCTTAATTATAAAGAGGCACAAATCAATTATGTCACTGCCACTATTGTGTTTTTTGGCAAACAGGTATATAATTGTGTTTCCTCACAGGCGATGGCAAAGGGAAAACATTAAAAAAAATTTTTTTTCGTAATCTCAATGGGAAAAAAAGACTCAAGAGGAAGGAACATTTTTTCCCCCAAACCTGATCATTGTTATATTTTAAAAGTAGTGCTCTTGTAAGCGTATTTATTCTAGAAAGCTTCTGCTGACCATATAAACGCTAGAAAACAGAGCTGGTTACTCTGTATATGTCTTGGGTGTTTATTCTTGTTTTTTTTTTTTAATTTTTAATATTTATTTTTGAGAGTGAGAGACAGAGCATGAGCAGGGGAGAGGCAGAGAGAGAGGGAGACACAGAATCTGAAACAGTCTCTAGGCTCTGAGCTGTTAGCACAGAGCCCAACATGGGGTTTGAATTTGCAAGCCATGAGATCATGACCTGTGCTAAAGTTAGACACTCAACCGAGGTACCCCTTGGGTGTTAGTTCTTGAAATAAGAGAAAATTATAAAGGAAGTACCACCTCTATCATTAATTACTGACATCACAAATCCTCACACGACTTTTAGTGTGTATTTCTAAAGGAAATAATGACCGTTGCTTTCCCTCTCTTTCTTTGCCTTTTTAAAAGTGAACATTCTGGGGGCACCTGGGTGACTCAGTCAGTTAAGCATTTGCCTTTGGCTTAGGTCATGATTTCATACTTTGTGAGTTCAAGCTCCGTATCAGGTTGCCAGCATGGAGCCCACTTTGGATCATCTCAAAAAAATAAATCAACTTTGAAAAAAAGAGTGAAAATTCTGGTATAGCTTTTATATGAATTCTGCTGAATTCATTTATCACCAGCTAAGAATGATTTTCTCCATCCCCTACTACGAAGAACATTAGCCCAGTGACTCCTTCTTTCAGGTCTAAGAAGAAGCAATGTCATTTAGCCATTTACTCACTCTATTCAGCGTGTATTTATTCAGCATGTGTTTTACTGGGCCCTGGGGATAAAATAGTGACCAAAAAAGAGCCTTGGACTAGTGGTAAGAATCACACCAATAAATATAAAATTACACTCTGTGATAAATGTCTGTTTTTTCCAAGAACTCTTCCTTGTTCTTAATTCATCTCTTGCTTCCATGTGCATCTGCTGCCTCTTCTCTCCATCTTCCATCTCTTCCTATTCACTTGATCCTTCCTGCTCATGCTCTGGTTTACTCCTTAATCCTGCCTTCACACCTCTTGACAGAATAGTTTTATATTCCTCACCTTCTTTTCAGCCACCGAACAGCATAAGTTGGTTGCCACCAAACCTGTACTACTGAAAATGCTCTCTCAAGATTGGCAACAAGGATCTCCCCATTACCAAATCCTCATTGCAACTTTCATCATTGCTCTTGGCCTCTCCTCAGTGTCTAACAGCCCTGACTACCTCCATCTGCTAATGTTCTTTCCCTATCAGACAGTGCTCTCTTCTTTCTCCTTACAATGCTGAGGGACTGGGGTTCCCAGGCTTCCATCCTTAGCCTTCTTCCATTCTATCCATTCTGGGAGATAGCATTCACTTTCCAAACCTCAATGATACTTTTTCTTTCTGTCTTTCTCTCTGTCTGTCTTTCTTTCTTGTGAGAGAGCGAGCGAGCGAGCGAGCGAGCAAATCTTAGGCAGGCACCACACCCCACAAGGAATATTTGAGTATCTCGGATTTGAGATTTGAGTATCTACAAAACAAAGTTCATGGTTTACCCTCCCAACATGTTTTTCCTTTGTTCTCCATCAGAACCAATAACTTAACTTTCCATTCAGGCAACCAAGTCAGAAGCCTCCAAGTTATCTGTGACTATCCTCTTCTCCTCATTCAGGCATTCCATGTGCCTTTGAGTCCTTTAGAGTTCACACCTGAAATGTCTGTTCCACCAAGGGATGGCAAATAGTTTTCATCTAAGGTACTGGCTCTGATCAATTAGTAGTTGCTACTACTATGTTGAGAGCACTGTGTTGAGAAGGATTCTGAGGTAGCCTCTGATCTCACGCATCTGACCTCAGTTACTAGCTCCACTGTGGGTGGTGGTACACACACCAGTTATTCGCCAACCAGCTCTAAACCTTCTTTGGTAAACAAATGGAGATAGCCTCTCTCTGCTCCCATTGCCACTGCTCTGGATGCTCTCGGAGTTTTACAATAGTCTCTTATGCCTCTTTGTCTCCTTTCAGCCTCTCTTTTCCCTGATTCATCATTTATCCAGCCTGTGCTTTATTCCTCTAAAACAAAGAACTGTCTAATCATGTCTGTTTAAAGAGGGTCCCCATGGGGCACCTGGGTGGCTTAGTTGGTTAAGCATCTAATTCTTGGTTTCAGCTCAGGTCATGATCTCATGGTTCATGAGTTTGAGCCCCACATTGGGCTCTGTGCTGGCAATGCAGAGCCTGTTTGGGATTCTCTCTCTCTCTCTCAGCTCTTCTCCTGCTCGCTCTTTCCCTCTCAAAATAAATAAATAAACTTAAAAGATAAAAAAATAATAAAGCATACAACATTAATGGCCATTCAGAATCTGACTATAGTGCACCCACCTCCCCCTACATGGCCCTGTGCTCTTACAGGCAGCACAGAATAGCATCGCGGTTCACAGCATGGACTCAAACTCCACATCGGCCACTTCCCAGTTATACAACTCCCAGCAAGTTATTTGACTTTCTGACCCTCAGTCTCTTCATCAGCAAAATGGAGGGAAATAGGGTTGTTGTGAGGATGAAAGGAGTTAAGTGATAGAAGGCGCCTAGCAGAGTTCTGGCAGGCAGTTAACCCGGTGTAAGTGTTCTCCCCCATCGCTGCTACCACATGGGCACACTCAGCTCTCAGTGGATCTGGTCAGGCTGTTTTTATTGGCCCTGCCCTTCCTTTTGCACTCCCTGGAAGAATACCTTGTCCCTTGCTCTGTCTTCCTATAGCACGGGTCATGTTCCTCTGCTCCAGTAGTCCTCACATCATACCGCAGATATGCATGTGGGTTTCGGAGGCAACAGTCGGGACTTCCCTGAGGGCAGGGAACGTGTCTTACCTGTGTGTCCTCTACAGTAGACGTGTTATGCTTGACTGATGATGTGATGCACAAGCTGGAGGCAGAATGAACAGAGATGCCATCCGAGGAGGCAGGATGAGTAGTGGGTAATGATAATGGTTATAGTTGAAACTTGTTTATCTGGAAGGGAGGTAATAAATAACAGTTAATCTCCTGGAATGCTATACCAGTAGCAGGTAGACTTTTCTTGCTTTTATTTATTTTTTATTTAGAAAATTTTTCTTTAATGATTTATTTCTAGGAGAGAGAGAGAGACAGCGTGAGCAGGGGAGGGTCAGAGAGAGAGGGAGTCACAGACTGAAACAGGCTCCAGGCTCTGAGCTGGCTGTCAGCACAGAGCCCGACGCGGGGCTCGAACCCACGAACTGTGAGATCATGACCTAAGCGAAAGTCAGACGCTTAACCGACTAAGCCACCCAGGTGCCCCTTTTCTTGCTTTTATACGAGGATATCACCAGGCATCAATCACTCAGCTCTTTTTCATTGCCCCCAGGAAGAGCCTTTATTAACTTCAAGATTGTAATGTCCACTCTCATCTCTATAAACTTGAAATGCACTTTTCATGGCCTAATTCCTACCTCACCTCTAGTTCAATGCTACATGAAGAACAAACAGAAGCTTCTTATTTAATTGTAAGACCCTTGACCTTTACTCCTGATGGGATCATGGGCAGGTAGCTCTGAGTGTCCCATGATCATAGTTATTACAGCTAATGATAAGGGATTTGGAGAGCTTTGACTTACAACTTGGATTAGAAGGAATTAGCCTTCCTCTGAGAAATACCTATCACCATTTACTGCCTCATGCTCTGGATATGATTTAGAATGTGCTTTTGTGGGCAACAGACTTCTACAGTTTATAGTAAACAGCCATAACTAGGAGCCTTTTAGCTTCTTTTCAAGGCTCATGACATTGACTCTGTCCTTGTGCATTCAGAGTACATGGCATGCCCTTCAAAAGTTCAGAAAGGGGAAAATCCTCCTTTACATTCTCCTATTTTCAGCACAAACCAGATCTCCCCAGTTCATCCCACAGAGATATTTATGGTTGCTGACTAGCAGATGCATTGAAAATATGCACAGCATGTTGCCAATGAATCTCCACAAAAGCCTGTTGGTCCTGCTCTGCCCCACCCTGCCACAGCCTCGCAATCCCCAGAGTTCTGTCTGCACTGAGAGCTCTGGGGCTCCAGGGGAGGCGATGCCTATCAACAGGGTCAGATGGCATCAACAGGGTCAGACGCACTTTCCAGCTGGCCTCCTCAGCTCTGCTTTCCCCAACCTAGCAGACTAGTGGGTTGGAGAGGTTGCAGCCAGAGTGTTTTGACTGTTTTTAGCTTTCGTAAAGGCCCATATATGCTTTACATGGGAAATCCATATAAAGCAAGCAATGTATTTTTTTTTGTGACGGAAAGCATGATTTGTGGGGGAGAGAGGAGGAAAGAATCTGCTGAGGGATGGGTGGGAAGCAGAATACAGCACGATGGAGACCAGAACTCCTAGGGATTTGTTAGGGATGAAGACCAGAAAATTGTGGATCTGAGTAGGCCTGAGCTGACAGTGGACAGGCTGCCTAGTAGAGAAAGTGCAGCCCACGGCCGAGTTCCCAGAAAAGATTTCCCAGTATTAGAGTGTTTCCCATGCCCCTGGGTGGGCACTGTGACATTCAAGTGGAGACGTTCTGGAACAGGAATCAAATAGCAGTAGCTATGGCGACATCGCTAAAAGCCAGTTCTCTCTAGAGCAGTACATAAGGATGCAGGCTTCTACAATCAAGGCCACTAACTCTCTGGATAGGCCCCTGAGGGTCTACATTCTGTGCTAGGATGTGACTTGGTGGCATGTGACAGAGCCAGTTCCAAGAAGCCTAAGAAGAAAAAACAATTTTAAAAGCCATGGGGTGGTGAGGTGGTGTCAAGAGTGACATATAAAATCCAAATGCGGAAATGAGACTAGGCCCCTGAAAAGGCCTGGAGCCAGGAGCTGAAGTACTTTAGATCTTTTTGTGTGACTTGTCTCACAGCCACACATACCAAGTGACTGATGGTCTCTCAGGGGCTGAAATACCAGCTCCCAGGTGAGAGATTCCAAGTGCTCAGCTGGTTTCAGGTGAGAGGTCATGAGGTGCTAACAAAGCTGCTGGGAGCCACCCTGTGAGGATGGCAAAGAGAGAGCTTCCAGGGCAGGAGACGTGTGACAGATGTCTATGCTGGCCCTGGTCTCTGTTGCGTTCTCAGTGTCGTTGGGCTTGCTGTCCCCTCTTTCCTCACATCTTCACATGGCTGTCCCCTTCTCATTATCTCAGCTCAAACATGACCTCCTTGGAGGAATGTTCCTTGACCACACCAGCTAAAATAACAATTGTCCTCTCCCCATTCCTTCCCATCTGCTCTCTGTTGTGGGCCGAAGTGTGTCTCCCCAAATTCTAGATGTTAAACTCCTAACCCTCGGTACCTCAGAATGACTGTATTTGGAGATAAGCTCTTTCAAGAGGTAATTAAGTTAAAATTAGGTCATTAAGGTGGGCCCTACTCCAATAAGAGTGGCATCCTTATAAGAAGAGGAAATTTGGACAAAGGCATGTACAGGGGAAAGACCACGTTAGAACACAGAGAGGAGACAGCTATTTAGAAGTCAAGAAGAGAGGCTTTCAGAAGAAACCAAGCCTGCAGACACCTTAATCTCAGACTTCCAGCCTCTTAAACTGTGAGAAGATGAATCTGTTGTTGGAGCCTCCCCATCCTGGAGAGCTGCCTCTCCTAGGGCTCTTGCTTTTGCATCATGGTCCTAAAATCTCTATCTGTAGAAATCAGCTAGTCTATTGCTTGAGGATTAATACTGGGCTTGTCCCTGATTTCAAACAGCACAGTGATCTGTACCTAGAAATTACTCATTGATATTTTAATGACTTTATTAGACTGCTTTTTTTAAAGAGAGAGAGCCAGGGAGAGGGGCAGAGTGTGTGAGAGAGAGAGAGAGAGAGAGAGAGAGAGAGAGAGAGAGAGAGAGAATCCCAAACAGGCTCTACACTCAGCATGGAGTCCGATGCAGGGCTCTATCCCTCAACCTTGGGATCACCACCTGAGCTAAAATTAAGAGTTGGACAGTCAACTGATTGAGCCACCCACACGCCCTTAGATTGCACTTTACACTTATCTTGGAAGAGTTTCTATAGGCTTCAGGTTGGGTACTAATGAGTCCTTTTTACTGCATGTATAGAAGTTATAAATACCCTGGGCACACCCTGATCACAGCAGAATCCTTTTGTTAGTTTTAAGCAACATGAAATTGGCCCCACAAGGGGACTTGTGAGTAAGGAGGTGAAGCCAAAAGAATGTCTGATCCCACCATTAGATGTAAGCCTGCTAAGTAGCAAGGCACAGCTTTATCTATCTCTGAAATGACTCAAGATAACCAGAAAGAAAGGCAAGAGGGTGACTCACCCCTTGTCTCTGTAACAACTCTTTTGGCTATCCCTTTTTCTTAGTACCAGCAGCTAACCCCTTAAGGGAAGTGGTGCCTTGCCTGGCCACAGGCCCCATGACTCAAAGTCTTAAGATTTATCTGTTTACTCACTTTCTTAAAGAGACAAAGGCCATTCATGTGGGTAACTCTTTTTTTTTTTTTTTTTTAAATATTTTTATTTTATTTCTAGGATAGAGAGAGACAGCGTGAACAGGGGAGGGTCAGAGAGAGAGGGAGACACAGACTCTGAAACAGGCTCCAGGCTCCGAGCTGGCAGTCAGCACAGAGTCCGACGCGGGGCTCGAACCCACGAACCGCGAGATCATGACCTAAGCGAAAGTCGGACGCCCAACCGACTAAGCCACCCAGGCGCCCCAAGTGGGTAACTCTTTTTTAACATCCATTAGTTACTCATTTACTATAGATGACCCATTCAAGTAAATTGGCTGCCAGATTCCCTCTTCAGAGAAAGGATTATATTTTTATAACTAACTCCTAGCCACACAGTGATTCATTCCCAGTACACAGTGATTTCTCTGTGCAAGCCTAGAGGACACAGCGATGCAAGAACAGTGCCAGCCACTAATGCACTTTCAGATTTATCCTAGACGACACCAAGACACATTCTCAAGTCCATCAAGTGAGTCCTTCATGTGGACATTTTCCTTCTGTGGTGAAAGCTGGATGAAATAATGTCTCTTTACACAAGTTATTAATTAGTGGGTTATTTTAGGGAATGCAGGAATTATTTAGGAGCCAGATTATACCTGGTTTTCTCCCTAGTTTACATAAACCAGTCCCTGCAAGGTTTCTTTGCTCAGTGTTTTCTGGAAGTCTTGACTTCTAGATTTTCTTCCTAGACATGGATGAGCTTAGATAAATCACTTTCCCTGATAGTAAAAACGAGAAATAATACTTATCTATTTCTTCCAACAGACAGATAAGATGAAATTAAAAGGAGAGTACTCATAATTTGAATTTCCTTTGCAAAATGTATGAAAGGTTTGGCTGATAACTACTTCATAATGAAGTTGCTTTGAGACTAGGTCTATTTATCCAAAATAAGTGGTCACTTCTTAATTAGTTCCCTGTGGAATATATATCATTTTTTTGGTATTTTACAAACATAGCAACCTATTAATTGAAATCTTTACTCTTAAATGTTTTCTTAAGATCATTTTTAAAGATTGTTAAATAGTTAACTAAGGAGAACAGCATTGAAAGCGATAAAATGAAACAGCCACAGGACTTTTCTCTATAGCCCACACTGAATTTATTCACTTAGCAAATATTGAGTGCCTACTATGTTTCTCTTGGATCCATCAGTGAATCACACAGCAAACAGTGAATAATCGCAGTCAGGGAGGGGATGGAAGAATGGCACAGAGAACCAACAATAAACAGCAGACATAAGAAACAAGCAAATCATATAGTATGCTGGAAATTGATAAATACTATGAAAAAAAGAAAACTTAGAGCAGGGTAAAGGGGGGGGAGTCAGCAGCATGAAGAACTAGGGAAAGTTTGAGATGTGATTTTAAACTGGGTGATACAATAGTAGACTCTGAGATGAGGTGGCATTTGAGCAAAGACTTGAAGGAAGTGAGACAGTTAGCAGATAATGAGACAGGAGAACCCTGGATATAGGGAATCACCTGTGAAGGATGCTGCTTTGGAGTGAGTCTTGTGATCAAGGAGGAAGAGCTAGCAGGCCCTTGTGGCCAGGGTCAAGTTAGTGAGTGGGAGAATACTAGGCGGGACAGTCCAAGGTAAACTCTAAATTTAAATGTTTGCTTCCTCCAATTTTCTTCATGGCAACACAGCTTTATATACATCACCTACCCATTGTTCTTGGACATCATAGGATCCCAAGTAGCCCATGTTAGAAGTCTACTTGGGTTGCTTGACAAAATTTCTAAGTTCATAAGAACATTGCAACCCATTATAAATCTTACATTTTAAAAATATTTAGTTTGTTTATTTTTTGACAGAGAGAGAGAGACACAGAGTGTGAGTGAAGGAGGGGCAGAGAGAGACACACACACAGAATCCAAAAGAGGCTCCAGGTACTGCACTGTCAGCACAGAGCCCAACGCAGGGTTTGAACCCATGAACTGTGAGATCATGACATGAGCTGAAGTCTGATGCTCAACTGACTGAGCCATCCAGGCACCCGTAAAGTTTTTTTAAATGTTTATTTGTTTATTTTTGAGAGAGAGAGAGTGCGAACAGGGGAGGGGCAGAAAGAGAGGGAGACGGAGAATCCAAAGCAGACTCAGAGCTATCAGAGTGCAGCCAGATGTGGAGCTAGAATTCACAAACTACGAGATCATGACCTGAGCCAAAGTCGGATGCTTAACCAACTGAGCCACCCAGGTGCCCCAAATACATTTATTTAAAAAAATTTTAAATATAGGGGTGCCTGGGTGGTCCAACCAGTTAAGCATTTGACTCTTGATTTCGGTTCAGGTCATGATCTCATTGTCATGGGATCAAGCCCCGAGTTGGGCTCTGCACTGAGTGGGGAGCCTGCCTTGGATTCTCTCTCTCTTCTCTGTTTCTCTCTCAAAAAATAAAATATGCTTATGCTTTCTCTCAAAAAATAAAATAAAATAAAATAAAATAAATAAAATATTTAAAAATATCTTACTTTAGAGTTATTTATAGATGATATATTATATATATATACACACTATATATATCTAAACATACCTATATATCTGTACCTATATATTTTTTTGGTTAACTGCAATTTGGACTTTTCATTAATTTTCACCCTTTAATCCTGTTGTATTCATGAGATTATACCACAATACCACATTTCCAATTTTCCACTTTGGTTTACTGAATGAAGTCATTACCCAAAACATAGAACATGTGTGATTGTATCACCAAGTTACATCATTACCACCAGCTGGCCAGTTCTAACCAGGCCTCCTTTGTCCCACTGAAGTTACTTATAAGTTCCCCATGGTCTTGTTCTTACATGAGACATCTCTCCCCTGCTCAGTTCTTCTGCTGAAGAAAGTAGTGTGCCGGGGCACCTGGATGGCTCAGTTGGTTAAGCATCCGGCATCCAACTTCCGCTCAGGTCATGATCTCACAGTTCGTGGGTTCGAGCCCTGCATTGGGCTCTGTGCTGAAAGCTAGCTCAGAGCCTGGAGCCTGTTTCAGATTCTGTGTCTCCCTCTCTCTCTGACCCTCCCCTGCTCACACTGTCTCTCTCTTTTTCTCAATCTCTCAAAAATAAAACATTTAAAATTTTTTTTAAAAAGTAGTGTGCCAGCCCCGTCAGCAGCAGTGTCTGCCCCATCCCTTGGGAAATACCCGTTATCTCCTTGAGGGAACTCCCAGTGACACTAGGAGAACCTAGTGAGAACCCTAATGATGTCTGTCCCAGGAATCTGCTCTGGAAATCCCCGAAGAGCCAGCACAGCCAGCCCCACGGTATATGCAGAAGAGGAAAGAATAGCTCCTCCCACAGGAGGACTCTTTCTTGTCACTGGGCCCTTCTCTCAATGCTTGCACAAAGACAGTCCCATTCTTTCCTCCCCGGGGCTCCAACCCAGCAGAGGAGGTTGGATGGAGACTGGTTCCAACATCCTCTCCTTAGTCTTCTGTCCTTATGCCATTCTTTAGCACAAAATCCCTTCCTCCTCTAGCCCAAAACTCAAAAGCTCCAAAAGCTGTAATAATCAAAACAATATGGTGCTGGCACAAAAATAGACACATAGATCAATGGAACGAATAGAAAACCCAGAAAAGAACTCACAATGTATGGTCAATTAATCTTTGACAAAGCAGGAAAGAATATTCAATGGGAAAAGAATATCTCTTCAACAAATGGTGTTGGGAAAACTGGACAGCAACATGCAAAAGAATGAAACTGGACCACTTTCCTCCACCATAGACCAAAATGAACTCAAAATGTACTAAAGACATAAATGTGAGACCTCAAACCATAAAAATCCTGGAAGAGAACACTAGCAGTAACTTCTTTGACATAGACCATAGCAGCTTCTTTCTGGATATGTCTTCTGAGGCAATAGAAACAACAGTAAAAATAAACTATTGGAACTACATCAAAATAAAAAATTTCTGCACAGCCAAGGAAACAATCAACAAAACTAAAAGGCAACCTACAGAATGGGAGAAGTTATCCGCAAATGACATATCTGATAAAGGGCTAGTATACAAAATATATAAAGAATTTATAAAACTCAATGCCTCCCAGAAAACAAATAATCCAATTAAAAATGGGCGGAAGATATGAATAGTTTTCCAAAGAAGACATACAGATAGCTAACAGACACATGAAAAGATGCTCATCATCACTTATCATCAGGGAAATGCAAATCAAAACTACAATGTGACATCACCTCACACCTACCAGAATGGCTAAAATAAAAAACACAAGAAACAACAGGTGTGGCAAGGATGTGGAGAAAACAGAACCCTTTTGTACTGTTGGTGGGAATGCAAACTGGTGCCGCCACTCTGGTAAACAATGTGGAGTTTCCTCAAAAGATAAAAATAGAACTATCCTATGATCCAGCAATCACACTACTGGGTATTTATTTGAAGAATACAAAAACGCTTCAAAGGGATACATATACCCCCTGTGTTTACAGCTGCATTACTTATAATAGCTAAGATATGGAAGTAGCCCAAGTGTCAATCAATTAATGAATGTATAAAGAAGGTGTGGTATATCTACACAGCGGAATATTATTCCGCCATTACAAAGTGTAAAATATTCCCATTTGTGACAACATGGATGGAGCTGGACAATATAATGCTAATTGGTATATGACAAATACCATATTATTTCACTCATATGTGGAATTTAAGAAACAAAACAAATGAGCAAAGGGAAAAAGAGAGAGATAAATCAAGAAACAGATTTTAACTATACAGAACAAACTGATGGCCCAGAGAGGAGGTAGGTGGGGGAATGGGTGAAATAGAGATGGATGGGGATTAAGGAGTACACTTGTCCTGATAACCACAGGGAGATTTTAAAAACTTGAGTAGCTCAGTCAGTTGAGCGTTTGGCTCAGGTCATGATCTCACAGTTTGTGAGACTGAGCTCCGCATCCAGCTCTGCACTGACAGTGTGGAGCCTGCTTGGGATTTTCTCTCTTCCTCTCTCTCTGCCCCTTCTCTGATCACTCTTTCTCTCTCAAATTTAAAATAAGTATTTTTAAAAACTTGGGAAAAAGTTAAATAATAAACTGGGGATAAAAATACCTAGCCCCATATATGTATATAAAGCACTAAGCATAGTACACAGTACATTATAAGTTCTCAATGAATATTAGCTCTTATTATTCCTAACATTATTTTTTGATATGCACACATATTGTGAAATGATTAGCACAGTAAAATTAATTCACATATTCATCACCTCACACATTATTACCATTTGTGTGTGTGTGTGTGTGTGTGTGTGTGTGTGGTGAGAACATTTACGACTACTCTCTTAGTAACCATCAAATATGTGATGTAGCATTATTAACGATAATCATCATGCTGTACATTAGATTACCAGAACTTATTCAACTTGTAACAAAAAGTTTTTACCCTTTGACCAACATCTCCCCATTTTCTCCCACACCCCAAACCCCTGGTAACCATCATTCTACTCGGTTTCTATGAGCTTTTTCAGATTCCATATATAAGTAAGATCATATGGGGGCGCCTGGGTGGCTTAGTTGGTTAAGCGTCCGACTTTCGCTTAGGTCATGATCTCGCGGTTCATGGGTTCGAGCCCCGCATCGGGCTCTGTGCTGACAGCCAGCTCAGAGCCTGGAGCCAATTTCAGAGTCTGTATCTCCCTCTCTCTCTGACCCTCCCCTGCTCACGCTGTCTCTCTCTCTCTCCTAGAAATAAAAATTTTTTCTTTTTCCCCATGCATCTCCTCATATATCAAATTTTATATTGCACTAAAATTGATTCATGTTTTGACAAATACTTAATGCCCACTATGTGCTTTATTTTTTTGTATTTGGTTATAGTATATTTTAGGATTGGAATTGAGTATTGCCATTTTTTTGGATCCCTTGGGATAAAGCAAACTACCCAGGAAAGCAAAACAATAGATACTTGATGTGACGTGGCAAAAAAAAAAAAAAAAAAAAAAATAAGTAAGATCATATGGTATTTATCTTTCTCTGCTTGGCTTCTTTCACTTAGCATAATACCCCAAAGGTCCACCCATGTTGTTGAAATGGCAGGATTTCCTTCTTTCTCACAGCTGGATATTTCTGTGTGTGTGTGTGTGTCTGTGTGTGCACGCACATGTGTGTGTGTGTGACATTTTTAAATCCATTCCTCCATCAACAAGACACAGGTTGTTTCCATGTATTGGCTATTGGGAACAATGCTGCAATGAACATGGGAATGCAGCTATCTCTTCAAGATAGTGATTTCATTTCCTACCCAGAAAGTAGGATTGTTGAATCATAAGTTCATTCTATTTTTAATTTCTTGAGGAACCTCCATACTGTTTTCCATAATGGCTGTACCAATTTACATTCCCACCAACAATACACCAATGGTTCTTTTGTTCACATCCTTGACAACACTTATCTTTTGTCCTTTTGATGATAGCCATTCTAACAGGTGTGAAATGATATCCCATTGTGGTATGGATTTGCTTTTCCCTGATAATTAGTGATGTTGGGTGCCTTTTCACATACCTGTTGATCTGATGTCTTCTTTGGAAAACTGTTTCTCAGGTCCTTTACTAAGTCTTTAAATAGGGTTATTTGGGTGTTTTTGTTTGTTTGTTTGTTGTTTGTTTTTGCTATAGAGTTCTATGAGATCCTTATATATTTTGAAGATTAACCTCTTATCAGATACATAGTTTGCAAATACTTTCTCCCATTTTGTAAGATGTTTTTTCATTTGTTGATTATTTCTTTTGCTATGCAGCCTTTTAGTTTGATGTAGTCCCACTTGTTTATTTTTGCTTTTGTTGCTTGTATTTTGGAGTCCTATCCAAAAAAAGCACTGCCAAGACCAATGTCAAGGAGCACTTCCCTTGTTTCCTTCTAGGAATTTTATGTTTTGACGTCTTACAATTAAGTCTTTAATTCATTTCAAGTTGATTTTTGTGACTGGATATCAGAACTTTAAAAAATCCATTTTGGATATCCTTAACCATTTCATTCAGCTATTATCCCGTGAAATGATACCAGATAAATACCTTTTCTCTTGCAAGAATCACTATTTGTTGTAAGACCTTTTCTTAGATTGGTAGCTTTATCCTATTCCTGCTTCTACCAAAGACAGTTTTGCGTTTAAACTGTTCCTCCTTCAGGGGGGCCTGGGAGGGGCAGTCGATTATGCAGCTACTTTGGCAAAGGTCATGATGTCAAGATTCACGGGCTCAAGACCCACCTCAGGCTCTGTGCCTGGAGCTTGCTTTGGATTCTCCATCTTCCCCTCTCTGTCTGCCCTTCCCTCACTCATTCTCTCTCTCTCTCTCTCAAAAATAAACATTAAAAAAAACTGTTCCTCCTTCACCAGGACTCTCCCCCAGTCTTTGGGAAAACAAAGACTTTCTAGGAAGGGATTCATTATTCCGTTCATTCATTCATGAAACAAATATTTAGGGAGAACTTACTACGCACCAAATGCTGGGTAAGATGTGGGGAGAAAACAAGCAAAAGCAATTTAGGGCTATCAGAGTGAGGTGGGTACCCACACCACAGTTCAGAAAGTGAATGAATGCAGGGACAAGAAGGGGGGAGGGGCATCTATCTCACCCAGCACCTCAGAAAACTTGCCAGCGCCCTCCCAGTGACACGAGTCACCGTGCACTTCTAGGAAAGGCTTTGATTCTGAGAGAGGGTTTAGGTAAAATAAATGCAGAAAGGTCGAGAGGGTCCGCAATTCAGGCAGAAAAGCAACACGGTGAAAACAAGCCAGCAAGCAAAACTGTAAAGAAGCCTACTCTGAAAGCTTCGCAGACTCTGTCTTGGTCTGAGGAGTAACCAGGTGAATGTGGAGGGAGGGTGGTGAACGTGGCCACAATTCCAGGTCTCGGGGGGCGGTGGGGGGGCCGCGGGGGACGGACAGGAGGCCGCGGGGCTGGGTCGGGTTTCTCCAGGTCAGAGGCCACTGCAGCGCGAGGTGTGCGGTGCGGCGCAGGATGCCCGGCCTCGCCGCGGGGTGTGTGGGCGTGGCGGTCCCGCCCCGGGAGAGGCGGGCCGGGCCGGGCCTATTTGGGGCGCTGCGCCGCCGCCTCGCCAGGGTTCTCACCACCTCGCCAGAAGTCGCCCCCGCAGCAAGCTGTCGAGGGAGCGCTGACCCGTGGGGTGAGTGGCGGGGGCGCCCGGGGACGGAGACGGAGCCTGCTGGCGGCGCCGACGGGGCGGGGGCGCCCGGGCGGGGGTCGGGGTCCTGCGGGTGGCCACCGAGAGGCGGAGGCCCGCGGGCTCCGCTGGGGGGCACCGTCCTGGGCAGGGGCCTGTGACACCTCTAGAGCGCGGTGTGCGACTCCGGGAAAGTTAGCGGCACTTGGCAAACACTCAGGCACTGTTCCCAGGCCGGGCCTGGGTGTGTCCGCGGACCACCCGCCCCGGCGCAGGTCACCCTCAGCGGAGACTGGGAGGCTCGCCGTGGCGCCCGCCCTCCCGTCGCGCGCCCGGGGTCCAGTTCGGGGTTAGGAAGCGGGTCCCCCTTCCCGGGAGGCGGGGAGCCTGCCCAGGGACTGTGGGAGCGGCTCCTGCACCCCGGGACTGGGCTGCGCGGCCGCTGCATCTGGCTGTGGGGAGCGCAGAGGCTCTTCCGGCAGGCCCGGCGGCTGCAGGCGCTGCGGCCGCTCTCGGGGTGCTAATGCCCCAAAAATGGTGATGCCCCCGGGCGTGAGTGGGCATGTGCCCGGCTTGGCGAAGACCGCACGTCCTAAACTTTTGCAAATCAGTGACTCATCCCTGCCCAGATTGACTAACTTGGGCATTAACATCCCGGATCTGTGCTGAGAACGTGTAGGGTGTGGCAGAATGCTAGCCCAAAAGTGCAGAGCCCTGGCTGGGGGCAGCTTTTAAAACACGTATAAAGATGTATTCTGAATTATCAGTCGCTTATATAAAAACACTAAAATGTGTCCATTCTGAGGAGTAGGAGCTTACCTCCAGAGAGTCACATAGGGGACAGGTAGAGTGAGGCTGTGACGTGGGCTTCAGGCCCATCCCTTCAAGTTAGTGGAATCTGCTATTCCAGATACTGTGGAATATTTGTAAAGTGACTCCTGGGAGTTGGGTCTCTGGACAGCGAGGACGGCTGAACCACAGTGACCCCGTCTGTTTCTTGGATTCTGGGAAAGGAATGGAAAAAGTTCATCAGTGATCTTTGGGAGATTGGAACTGCTTCTTTAATTCATAAGGTTTGGGGGTTACACTTAGAATCAACATGTTCTGGGGAGAAGTTTGATGATGGTCTCTGAATATTTTGAGCTTGAAAGTGTTAGAAAGATGCCTCACCAGGTTACTTAAGTAGCAGGAGAGGGGGCACACTGCCTGAAAGATTGACCCCCAAAGCTAACCCTTTTTGCAATGGAAAAGGCAAGTTTCCCTCTGTTGAGAGGTCTTTAATCAAAATTTCACTATGCTACAAATATATGTAAGTACTTTATTTTTTTTTTAATGTTTTATTTTTGAGAGAGAGAGACAGAGACAGCTCAAGTAGGGAAGGGGCAGAGAGAGGGAGACACAGAATCTGAAGGAGGCTCCAGGCTCTGAGCTGTTGGCACAAAGCCTGACATGGGGCTCACTCAAACTCATGAACCATGATCATGACCTGAGCCCCAAGAAGTGCTTTAATATAAAGACTTTTTACTTACTGCTAAGTGAAGTCAAAAGGCCAGTGTTGGTCTCAGCTATAATTTAGGTACCTATTTGGCTAGCATCTCATCAGCAAGACTCTAAATCTTTTGTTTTAAGTTTATTTATTTATTTTGAGAGAGAGAGAGAGAGAGAGAGAAAGCATGAGTCAGGGAGGGGCAGAGAGAGAGATAGGGAATCCCGAGCAGCCTCTGTGCTGTCAGCTCAGAGCCCAGTTTGGGGCTTCGAACTCAGGAACCATGAGATCATGACCTGAGCTAAAGTCAGATGCTTAACCAACTGAGCCACCCAGGTGCCCCTAGGCCCTAAATCTTAACTACAGCAGAGACTTATATTCATTCATATGTTATAACTTCAGCATCTCATGTTGACCTTAAATAGGATTGGCTTATAAAGTTAATGTATCTGAGACTCCTGGTGTCTGATCTGAAACAGCCTCTCTTTCCTGTGATAGTTTGGGAAACAGGCTCCTGCTAAGGACAGCTGAGTTAACACTTGGTATCTAGTTCCTGAACTGGTTCTTCTCATTAAATTCTGAGTGGTAAACCTGCCAGGACAGTGCTTGCTGTAAACTTCCAATTTGCTGCTGACTAAGTATCATATGTTCTCTGTTGATTGATGCTCAGCTTTTCCATAGGGGGAAAAGTCAGTAACTGAGAGCACAAGGTAACTTTACCTTCTTTGATGCTGAGGAACTATGATAAGAAGGAAATCCTAGTAAAGGACCAGTTTCCTTTATTCCAACTCAGCATCACGGAATTTGGCTTTGGAAAGTGGACTTTCCCCAAGCCCTGCTCCATGTTTCAGTAACTGCCTCCGGTATTCTTTGGAAAGGAGTGTGGGCAGTGCTTTGGGGTTCTGAGGAAATACATTCATGATCCACTTCTCTCTCTGTCCTTTGTGAGCAGAAATTGCAGAAGTGCTCCCAGGAACCTTGACTACTGGAGTAATTGCTAGGTGGGCCTAGAATAGCATAGTACTATGCTTTTTATTAGAGGGGAAGGCTACAATTAACAGCCAATTAAAATGGTCTGCATTCTGACTCATGTTTAAAGTCCTGATTTCAAAACAACACTGAATGACTTCCTGTAGGTTTTTCCAAATGTGAAGACCCAGGTAGTATTTCCTCAGTGTTTTGCTTTGTCTCTGATGTCGTGTTTCTTTTCTGGAGTTTCTAAATTCTCTGATTCTGGGAATGGCAGGATGGAGTTCCCATATCTATAGCATTGTAGGGTGAGAAGATTTTTTTTTTTTTACATTTGATTATCTCTTTATATAGACTACCCACCTAAAAAAAAAACAAAAAAAACAAAAAAAAAAAAGGAATTTTCCAGGCAAGTAAGAAAGACATTTATCCAGATAGTTGTGGGTTGTTTTTTTTTTTTTTTGAAGTTCTAAGGTTGCTAGATTTCAAAAGAGCATTGGTTATAAACTTTTTCGAAAAAGAGATCTGATCTGATGTTTGAGAATTAAAATATCAAAAACAGTGCATACCCAATTTTTGGAAAAGTACACTTTATTGGTTTAAATATGGTTATAATTAGTAACATGACTGTGCAAAATGGCATCTTTGTATTCAATATTATGAGTGTTGGAGCTCACTGAATGAGTCACCCAGCTAGTTTTCTGACAAAAACATGATGTTTTTTAATTTGTTTACAATTTCAACATGTTATGTAGTTCTGAATGAATAAGCCAGAGAATTTCTAAGTGAAGTAATAAACACTTTTTCAGGACTATATTTTAAAATTTCAAAGAGTGAGGTTTTTACATTAGTATAAAATGAGCTTGAAATAAGAGTGAGGGTCCTTGGACCCTTGTTGTTGGCCTGCCAAGGACAGAATGACTTTGGGCCACCATATTAGCTCTCTAAGCCTCAGTTTCCTTGCCTCTAGAGTAGGAATAGTAACCTTCCCCTGAAAATATAAGATTATCATCAGAATGAAAATAGGAAAGGTATGGGAAAGTGCTTCATAAATGGAAAAGCATCACACTAATGCAGGGTGTCATTATTCTAACAGGCTTGTCTTATGTGTCACAACACAATCCAAACTGTCACCCAAGGCTTTATGTGAAATGCAGTGGAAAGAACGTGAAGTCTGCTTTGTTTCTCAATTGTTTTGGTTGGAGCCAGAAATAAGCTGAATATGTTTCAGCAGAGACTTTAGGAAGAAATGTTAAATTTTGGAAATGCTGTCTTTAGTTTCTGGTTACAATCAGCCTTTAAACATGTCTTAGTTTGATTGGAGTTATATTAATAAGACACTTTATAAGGCCAATGGTACAGATTTAGCTAGTTTTTTTTTTTTTTTTTAATTGTTTATTTTTAGAGAAAGAGCAAGCATGAGCAGGGGAGGGTCAGAGAGAGAGGGAGAGAGAGAATTCTAAGCAGGTCTCAGGTTGACTGTTAGCACAGAGCCAGACGCAGGCCTCGATCCCATGAATCGCAAGATCATAACCTGAGCCGAGATCAAGAGTTGGATGCTTAACTAACTGAACCACCCAGTCACCCCCAGATTTAGCTAGTTTTAACTACTGAAAATAGCTTTTCGGTTTTTATTGATCTATATATCTACATTTCTGGAGGGATACACATACTAATCAGCCCAGACAAGTGTTTTTTCAACCAGGCACAATTTTGCCCTCTCTCCCCTGCCCCCAGGATGTTTGGCAATGTCTGAAGACATTTCTGGTTGTCACAATGGGGGGGGGGCGGGTATTGTGCAATTGGCATCTTGTATATTGAAGCTACGAATGCTGTTCTCCATCCTGTAATGCTCAGGACAGCTCTGACTGACAGTGTATCCGACCTGAAACATCAGTGGTGCTGAGGCTGGGAAAAAGCCTTTATAGAATGGGGATATTTAAGAGAAGACACAATAATGTATAGAGGTATAAGTCTGGGTCTTTGGTATGTTGCCTAGGAATGGAAGAAAAGTTTGTGTAATCAAAGGAACCAAACTTTCTGCCCACCTTGAAGTTCAAGATTATTTCCTACTGGTGTCCAAAATAAGAGAGGATTTGTTTCCTTAAGAAATGTCCCTTCTCGGATGCCTAGCTTACTCAGTAGAGCATGCAGCCCTTGATCTCAGGGTTGTGAGTTGGAGCCCCACATTGGGTGTAGAGATTACTTAAAAATAAAATCTTTAGGGGAACCTTGATGGCTCACCAGTTAATCGTCCGACTTCAGCTCAGGTCATGATCTCCTGGTCTGTGAGTTCGAGCCCTGCAGTGGGCTCTGTGCTGGCAGCTCAGAGCCTGGAGCCTGCTTTGGATTCTGTCTGTCTGTCTCTCTCTCTCTCTCTGCTCCTCCCCTACTCACACTCTCTTTCTCTCTCAAAAATAAACATTAAAAAAATTTTTTAAATAAAAAATAAAATTGTTAAAAAATAAGAAAAGAAACATCCTTTCTTCTCCTTTTCTGTAATAACTCTTCTCTCAAGTTCCTCTTGTGAGGGCAGTACACTCTTCTAAGCAGTGGTAGCCTTTTAGGGAAGGAAGCATGAGCGGAGGAGCACCTGACTTCTGCTTTAAAAGATTAAATTCTAGGGGCACCTGGGTGGCTCAGTCAGTTAAGTGTCTAACTTCGGCTCAGGTCATGGTCTCACGGTTCGTGGGTTTGAGCCCCACGTCAGGCTCTGTGCTGACAGCTAGCTCAGAGCCTGGAGCCTGTTTCAGGCTCTTATCTTCCTCTCTCTCTGGCCCTCCCCTGCTCACGCTGTTTCTCTCTCTCAGAAATAAATAAAACATTAAAAAATCAAATTTTATAAGAAACACATGAATATAAGCCCTGGGAGAGTCACTGTGACTTCCCAGCCAAATTTCCAATAGTTTTCCACTTTAGAAGATGGACACGGTGATACCCTTTAACTGCTTCCAAATATGTTTGAGAATGCCCAGATTAAAAAGGAGATGTGCAGAAAAACTTAGTAGGAGGTAATATTTAACTAGGTATAAATAACAGCAGAATTTGATAAGATATCTGGTATGTATAAATGAAGGACATTAAGTCTTAGGAGGGGCTCTGGCTATTTTTTTTTTTTTACCAAAAAGTGTAATATTTTACATTTTTAGGATGTATCAATTAGGCTCCCTTGGGGTAATGTCATTTCTTAAAATAATTTAGTAAATCTCACAAGTGGGCAATTCAAGGAAAAAGAGAGGCTGAGTGTTTAAGGGCCAGGTCATTTGAGCAGGTGATCCTGATCTGAAAAAACTTACTCAGGCCTCAGGAGTCCCAGGTTGTCCTCCTCCGCTCACTGCCGGAGCACCTGCAGAGGGGACAGGTGCAAAATATCTATGGTTAGAGCCGTGGCCCAGGGAGAGGAGCAGGAGAAAGCAGGAATGATGTGTTCTTGGCAAAGCCAAGTCTCTTTGGTATCATCCTACCCAAAAATATTTTCCTCCACATTGCCTGGCCATCCCTCCTTTCCTCCCTTCTCCCCTCCTCCTCCTCCCCTCTTCTCCCCCTCCTCCCCTCCCTCCCTCCCTCTCCCTGCTCCTCTCCTCCTCTCCCATCCCCTCCCCTTTTCTCTCCTCATCTTTTTTTCACATCCTCATTTGTTAATACTTCCGGAGTTTCATTTGGCGTAAAAAAAATCTTAAAAAAAAAAAAAGAAAGAAAGGAGAAAAAAGGAGGCATCTTGTGCCTGCCTTTAATTTTCATTGCTCCACATCCGATCTCACCTCTCCTTTAAGGCTTAGTTCAAACACCACCACCTCTTCCCCTCTTAGAAATAAGAGTTCTAGTTGAGACACTCCATCACACAGTCTGGCTCACAGTGTTGATCCCTTGTGATCCCTGTTGGCCTGTGAACCCTTTGACCATTTAGATCGTGGCCATTCCGTCTTCAAACCCAGAGAAGAGCCCATCCAGTGCCTGGCCCAAAGCAGGCATAAATATGTGCAAGTGAAGGAATAAATAGTTGGCAGCAGCTACATACAGGGACACTGGTTTTCAGATCTCGGTCAACTCCGCTCTCCTCCTAAAACCCAGAAGATGGCATGGGGATCTTGGGAACCAGAGGGGAGGGGAGTGATCTTAAGAGGCTGGACACTTTGTAAGAGGTGGTGGGAACAGCAACCAGGAAGGAAGGTGAGGAAGATCATAGACAACCAGGACTGTTTGTGTCTTTACCAAGGAAAGGGGCAGAACATTTCCTTCCTGGTCTTTTCTCTCCTGTCTCATATGCCCCAGGATTGAGAACACAGGCTAGTATGATTAGAGTTTAAAGTGATGAATTAAATAGGGCTGGAGTGCATCCCTGCCCTTTGACGAGCTACTTTGGTGGTTCCAACACTACTGATTTATGTGTATCTGGGGAATAAACTGGCTGGGGAATAAAATGCCCACCTGTAGATTGTCTATAACTGCCTGATGAACTATTTGTGATGTTGTGTTGGTAGGGAAAACTGGTGAAATCTAGGATCAAATGATAACCTATCTCTTTTTCCCCCCCTTTCAGGAAAATGGCAGACAGTTTTTCAGTAAGTGTTTTATGTCTATTTTCTTACCTTAATATACATTCCATGTAGGTTCAGGACATTTTTTTCTTTACCACCAGACATTCCCTTCTAATTTTCCCACCACTTGGCTTCTTCTGGCCTTAACTGCCCAATGAGGACTTATTAGCTGAAGTCTTGTCTTTCCAGAAGCAGATTCAGGAAGAAAGCGAGGCAGATAGAGGCCTAAGACTCACTAACAGTAACTCCTTTACTGAAAAGCCTGGGGCAGAAGCAGGTGGGGTCCATGCTCAGGACCTGAGAAATAAGATGAGCAGTGGCAAGTATGGTGCAGTCTGAGCATCCTAATTGCTGTGATTGCTTTTCTCACATCAGTTAGAGAGTATGTGCTTTTACATGGAGGAAGGCTAGCTCCTGACTTTGCTAAATTGTGAAAGGCAGCCCTCCATGATCTGAGATGATGGGAGCAAGAACAAAGCGATACAGGAGATGCACCAGCAGTTGTGCAGATGCCCCATGAGGCAGGGAGGAAGGGAGAGATACCCTGGCTTCTCACTTCTTCCCACTCTTTTTTTTTTTTTTAAAGTTTTAATTATTTCTGAGAGAGAGACAGCGTGAGCAGGGGAGGGGCAGAGAGACAGGGAGACAGAATCTGAAACAGGCTCCAGGCTCTGAGCTAGCCGTCAGCACAGAGCCCGAAGTGGGGCTCGAACCCATGAACCGTGTGATCATGACCTGAGCCAAAGTCGGATGCTCAACCAATTGAGCCACCCAGGCACCCCTTCTTCCCACTCTTTAATCTCTTGCCAGTGCTGCCCGTTAGCTAGACTCTGGGAGCCTGGCGAACACTATCTGCAGGGGTCAGTTCCCTGGGTTTGGTACAAGGGAAGGAAGAAGGATGGATTTGACCAGCACCTTGGGAATATGGCAGGGCTGACTCTTTGCTGTCAAACATGGAACTCATGGAACTCTGGGAACTCAGACCCATCACCCTGACCACCTGCTATAGGGCATCTTTTCACCTGAACCATGTAGTTGTTTGATTTTGATAAGCTATGATCATCAAAATGCAGATAATCAAGTACAGGCCTGTACCAGAAACCACTGTGCATGGCCATGCACCTGTTGTGGCTGCCTGGGCCAGTCTTGTGGTTCTGCTAGAGGTTAGACATGCTGCTAAGAATGGAACCACCCGTTTCTAAAGCCCTCTTCAGGAATGGTCTTGTGCGATGGGATGGAGATTCTTATTAAACCATCCTGGTTCTTTCTTTCCAAGGAACAGTCAATGCCATTGGATAGATGTGCTAACTTTACCATGTAGTTAATATATTGACCCACTATGGCCAAGAAAATATAGCAGTCATTTTTAGAATAGCAATCCATCAATAAAATGCCTTCTTTATGGAAAGACGATTCATGTTGAAAACTGTAAATTGCTTTGCTTTCCATTTTCTGTATGGCTCCCTTCCTCCCCATGCAGACCATTCAACCTGGAATCCCACTTACTTAATGGCATGATGGGGCCTTAAAAACAACCATAAACTTTAAAATTTTTAAATAGTCCTGGATTTACAGAAAAAATACAAAGATAGTACAAAGAGTTCCAGTGTACCCTATGCTCACTTTTCTCTACTGTTAATGTTTTACATTAGTATGGTACATTTGTTAGACATAATGAACTGGTGCTGATACATTATTACTAAAAACATAATAAATAAAGCGATGAAGCATATATAATCCCAAAGTCTAATTTTAGTCGTAGGAACCGCAGACTATTTCATAGGTGGAAAAAGTTTTGTTGATACGAATTTCATATCTTTACCATATCCCTCTACTTCCTAGATCACATATTCCTGTTTCCCCAAAATTCTGTTTTTGTGAATGTTTTTCATCCTGTAATTGTTTATGTCTTTCTTTCCAGCTTAATGATGCTTTGTCTGGGTCTGGAAACCCAAACCCTCAAGGATGGCCTGCTCCATGGGGAAACCAGCCTGCTGGGGCAGGGGGCTACCCGGGGGCCGCCTATCCTGGCACCTACCCTGGACAGGCGCCCCCAGGCACCTACCCTGGACAGGCGCCCCCAGGCACCTACCCTGGACAGGCTCCTCCAGGCGCCTACCCTGGACAGGTGCCTCCAGGCGCCTACCCTGGCCCCACGGCACCTGCTTATCCTGGACCAACTGCACCAGGAACCTACCCTGGGCAACCGAGTGGGCCTGGGGCCTACCCGCCCCCTGGACAGCCAAGTGCTCCCGGAGCCTACCCTGCTGCCGGCCCCTTTGGCGCCCCTGCTGGACCACTGGTAAGATGGAGTTAGTTGTTTCATACACTTGATTGTGATCAGGACCAAGCTAATGAAGAACAAACACAGCAATGGTCTGGAGCGTTGGGGCCATTACTTTGCTGTGCTCTGGCTGGGAGCTGGCTCTGCACACTGACATGCAGAGGGCTCCAGAGAGACCTGCAGCTTTAAATTCACTGGTTAGAGCCACTTTTCAGGGACCAGCCATGGTGTATATCAGTCCAATAGAAAAAATCGTTATTTATATTTCGTTTAGTATGTGTACTGTTCGTATAAAGAGAAATCGATGTATCTTTTGAAGACATCTGTAAAGCAGCTTTAATATAAATGAAGTCAAGATCATAGTAATGGGGGAACATTTGGATTACTATTATTAATATACACTGAGTACATAACACGTACCAGCAGTGTGCTTCTATGTGAATAATTTCACTTAACCTATAACCACCCTATGAGACACTGTTATTATTCCTACTTTACACTCAAGGAAATGGGACAATAGTCATACAACTTGCTAAGAGTCATAGAGGGAATGTGTAGGGAAACCAAGGTAATGTGGTTTTGAAAAACCTTCTGGAGGTAATTTTGTTTTTGTTTTTTAATTTTTTTAATGTTTTATTTCAGAGAGAGAGAGAGAGAGAGAGCGTGAGCAGGGGAGGGTCAGAGAGAGAGGGAGACACAGAATCGGGAGCAGGCTCCAGGCTCTGAGGTGTCAGCACAGAGCCCAACACGGGTTTGAACCCATGAACCATGAGATCATGGCCTGAGCCAAAGTCGGATGCTTAACCAACTGAGTCACCCAGGCGCCCTGGTAATTTTGTGATCTAAAGATGGAATTTTCATTTATGTTAAAACCCACTTTAGTAAATGAATTCTAAATGTAAAATATAATTCTGTGGGGCTCCAGATACATCTCAGACACAGATCTTTCCCTTCCAGATGTATAGATTGGTTGGGAGGTAACATACAGATGTGAGGAATGCGTTCAGCAGCAGCATGGGTTCAGACCCTTCAGGACTATGTGGTTGCTGGCACAGGTAGTGTCTGACCTGCTTTTAGGTCAGCTTAGAGGAGAGTGCAGAGAAGGTGTTGGGAGTGTGGGCAGCATTGAGCAGGGCCTTGAGCACAGTTAGTCATTTGTAGATGGAGGGGGACACGGAGGCTGTGGAAAGGAAGAGGCAGATGTGAGATAGGTTACAGAGGAAGAATCCCAGGAGCTAGTGGTTAGGTCTTAGGAGTCAGAGATGACTGGGTTTTCAGGGATGGACAACTACAGAACCGGCCAAGGGTCAGCCCAAAACAAGAACTCAGGAAGGAGACCTGATGAGGGATGGGGGAGAAGAGACAATTACAGTTCACACCTGTTGGATTTGAGGCATTGCAGCAAATTCAGAGAGGAGGAGGTATAGGGCCTGGAGTAAAAAGACTTGGGTGGTGGTTGAACCCAGGGGGAAGAAATTATGAAGGGAAAAGAGAAGAGGCGAAGAGAGTTTGGGGAATATTTACAGTACCTTGAACATAGATGGTCAATAAATTTTTGTGGAAGAACAGGGAGTGCATGAAACAAACAAGTGTTCATTTAGTACATAAATTATCTGCCTTTAAAAAAAACCCCTAAACTTTTAAATTTTAAAATAGTTGTAGATTTACAGAAAAATTACGAAGATAGTACAGAGAGTTCCCGTATACTCTACACCCACTTTCCTCTATTGTTAATGTCTTACATCAGTAAGTGTCTGCTAAGTATCTGCTACATTCAAAACATCCTGTTGATGCAATGTAAGTAGAACATAGGAGAACTCACAAGTCCCTAAATGTGACACATCTGCCCTCAGGGAGCAAAATAACCATGGTGAATTTCACACATTATGTGACAAAGGTCTTAAGAGTGGCACAAAGTTGTGTACCTAAAACTGATACAATTATACCTCAATAATAATAATAATAAAAAGAGCAGCTAGCAAAAAATGTTAGTGTTGATGGCAAGGTCTAGCTTAAGCCTTTCCAAAAAATAGTCCAAGTGAATGAATTATAGATTGGGATGTCTTAGTAATGACTGAGAGATACAGTGCTCCAAAAAGGAATATGTTCTGTCTTTGGTTCCGATTAACTGATGGCTTTATTCTTGATTATTGCTTGTGCACGTAGGAAGCCTTATCCCTTCAGGTCTTGGGCAGGGGGACCTGAGAGTCTGGAAAAATGGCTTAAAATGGGGTTATATGTTATTCACATTCAGCAACATTCTTTCTTTCCCCAACAAAATATGACTCTTTATTAATACATACATGCTTTTTCTTCCCAGACTGTGCCTTATGACCTGCCTTTGCCTGCAGGAGTCATGCCTCGCATGCTGATAACAATTCTGGGCACAGTAAAGCCCAATGCAAACAGGTAAGGAGCAAAATTAGCAACTTAAACATATTTGTCAATTGCCTCTTGAATAAAGAATGATCTATTTTGAATTTTAATAAAAATTTTAATGCTACACATTTAGAATTGGGATTATCCCATAAATCAGTGTATGTTCCCACCAAGGGGACATAGTGTCCTTCACTCAATCTTGTTTTTCTCCCACAACCACAATGAGACAGTTCTCCTTTGTGAGCACAAAGAGAAAGAGCAGAAAACCCATTCAGAAAAACCTAGCTTTTTCCTCACAATGAGAGCCTTAGAATTTAAGGGAAGTAGAGCCTCTGTAATGTAATACTTGGCCACCCCCCACTCTGAGCTATACATTGTCTAAAAAACCAACCATGCATTTTATGCCTAGATGTCCATCAAAAATTAGAGTCAGGGGCACCTGAGTGGCTCAGTTGGTTGGGCATCGGACTTTGGCTGAGGTCATGATCTTGTGGTTTGAGTTCAAGCCCTGCGTCAGGCTCTGTGCTGACAGCTCAGAACCTGGAGCCTGCTTTGGTTTCTGTCTCTGCCTCTCCCATGTGCACGCTCTGTCTCTCTCTTTCTCAACAATAAACATTAAAAAAAGAAAAAATTAGGGTCAAAAACACGAAAGATTACCGTGAATGGAATTTTGAGTTATCTGAGAGCTTACGTACCATACCACTCTCTCCTCATACTTGTACAGATCACCCTGCAGTTATGCATGGCACAGTGCAATCTAAGATCTGGTAAGCCTGATTGCCATTTCCACCTTCCTACTGGGCACATCAGCAGAGTCCCAGATGCCCATGGTGTCAGCCTGCTCTTCAGATGTTAAGTACCACTCTTCTGAGTAGACATTATTTACTTACAGATTTGAAAAGATTCTACAAGTTAAAGACTTCATCAAAATAAGCCAGCCTTTGCCACTGGAACTGGTTTGATGGAGGTGAGCTAGGATGGAGTAAGACTTTGAGCTAATTGAGGAAAATCTATGCTGATTTATGGCTGCCCTGGGATGCCTGGTTATCACCACTAGTTATATCTACATGTAATATGAGTGGGTTAAGGATATCCTGAAGACATCCAGTATACCTGTCCCTGAGGTTAGTGGTACCATTAACAGCCCACAGCCATAAATTAATCCGTTTCCGGGTTTTATGGACAGTGCACAAAAGGTAAAAATTCAAGCTATGTATACAGGTATCCAAGAATCCATAAGTAGCCTCTCTGTCACCTTGCTCCTGGTGGATTAGTGGGAGCCACCTTGTCTGTTACCAGGAAATGGGCTCCACCTCCAATCTGATCATTTACATTCAGATAGCTCATTTACTCTACCTTCAGCCAGCTTTCCCTGGTTCTGTATGGTAGCCATTACCCTTTCCACCCAGCCTATACTGCTTCTCTAAACATAGAGCTTTCCTGAACAATAAAGCTTGTCTCACAGCCAGCTGCAAAACGTATATATCCTCTACCTGTGTCTTTATCCATCTTTCCTTCCCAAATACCACACAGAATCCAGCACACATGACCCTGGGCATACTGCACTCAGGATTTGTGAATATCTGCCCTCCTTCCTCAGCCGCTATCACACAGAACCACACTGGTATGTTTGCCTTATTTAGGGTTATTGCATTAGAAACTTTAGCTCCAGTAACACTAGAGATGTAGACAGAGACTATGGCAGATTAAAACTAATTTTGGTTAGGGGCGCCTGGGTGGCTTAGTTGGTTAAGCTTCCGACTTTCGCTTAGGTCATGATCTCACGGTTCGTGGGTTCGAGCCCCGCGTCGGGCTCTGTGCTGACTGCCAGCTCAGAGGCTGGAGCCTGTTTCAGAGTCTGTGACTCCCTCTCTCTCTGACCCTCCCCTACTCATGCTGTCTCTCTCCTAGAAATAAATAAAAAACATTTAAAAAAAAATTAAAAAAAAAACTAATTTTGGTTGAAATGGTAGTAAACAGAAAAAATGGTTGCTTGCTTCTGCAAGGAGCAGAATTCTGTGTGAGGAATTACATGAAACAAAGAATGCTTAAGGTGGTAGAGATGGCAAGATCTTCCTTTCAACTGTAGAAAAAATACAGCCATTTGGATTTTTTTTTTTTTTTAAATGTTTTATTTATTTCTAGGAGAGAGAGAGAGAGAGAGCGAGCGTGAGCAGGGGAGGGTCAGAGAGAGAGGGAGTCGTAGACTGAAACAGGCTCCAGGCTCTGAGCTGGCAGTCAGCACAGAGCCCGACGCGGGGCTCGAACCCACGAACCGCGAGTACATGACCTAAGCGAAAGTCGGACGCTTAACCGACTAAGCCACCCAGGCGCCCCAGCCATTTGGATTTTTTAGTCAAATACAAATTCTGCTGTCATCTATTTTGACCCTCTCCCTGTGAATTTAATCATTGGAAGATACATTTGTAGCTGTATGTGTCTGTTACTGAGAAAATGAAAATACCCAAGGAATCCTTTTATTTTTTTAATTTTTAAAAAATGTTTTATTTATTTCTGAGAGAGAGACAGCATGAGCAGGGGAGGAGCAGAGAGAGGGAGACACAGAATCTGAAACAGGCTCCAGGCTCTGAGCTGGCTGTCATCACAGAGCCCGACATGGGGCTTGAACCCATGAACCGTGAGATCATGACCTGAGCCGAAGTTGGACGCTTAACCACCCAGGCCACCCAGGCACCCCAGAAATCATTTTATTTAATGGTTATTTAATTTTGAGAGAGAGAAAGAGAGACAGAGCATAAGTGGGGGAGGGGCAGGGAGAGAGAGACACAGAATCCAAAGCAGGCTCTAGGCTTAGAGCTCTCAGCACAGAGCCCAATGTGGGACTTGAACCCATGAACTGTGAGATCATGACCTGAGCTGAAGTCAGACACCCAACTGACTGAACCACCTAGGTGCCCCCCAAGGAATCATTCTTGATAGGTCTAGAGTGTGGACCTTGCTTTAAAACAAGAGCACCAGCTGATTCTGATGTTAGTGCCCTCAGGAGCACACTTTGAGAAGCTGAGGGATAGAGTTAATACTTTAACAGTCTGAGGACTTGTGTTTGCATTAACAGCCAAGGAGAAGGAACAAGGTCAAAAAGTTAAGCCAGCACTTCAATTAATTCCACTTGACATCATGGAATGTTTAACACATTGATCGCCATGACCTCACAACTTAGCAACAGGATACCAAACATTATGTTGTCTCATTCTTGTTATTTTAGGACTTAGGTTTTTGGTTAACTATAAGGAAGTCAGGTATTTGATAGCTTTTATTTATGTGACTGGCCTGCCTTTCATAGGTATTATAAGTAGCAGGGCAGGACAGGGAAGAGGTAACCATTATTATTTGCCATGTAAAGCATAAAGTGGCCCTAAACTTCCATAAGGAAACCTTGAAGAGTTTTCATGGTAGAGGAAGTAAAGAAGTAATGACAGCTGAATGGAATGATGTGACCAAAGACAATGAGGCAACAAATGGAACACATACTGCCTTACTTACTTTCAGATACTACAAGAATACATCGAATACTTGGCCTAGTATACTTTCCAGTTTGAAGCCATACTCGGCTTCATTTACTTCCTGTTTACAACATGTTCCTGAACTTAAGGATTTGTTCTTTAGAAAATTATATGTTCTTTGGGGTGCTTTGGTGGCTCAGTTGTTGCGTGCCTGACTCTTGGTTTCTGCTCAGGTCATGATCTCAAGGTTCATGGGTTTGAGCCCTGTGTCAGGCTCTGTGTTGACGGCACAGAGCCTGGAATTCTTTGTCCTCTCCCCTTCTCATGTTCTCTCACTCAAAAATAAATAAACATTAAAAAAAATTCTACATTCAGGGCTCCTGGGTGGCTCAGTTGGTTAAGCATCCCAACTCTGGCCAGGTCATGATCACATGGTTCATGAGTTTGAGCCCCGCATCGGGCTCTGTGCTGACAGCTCAGGGCCTAGAGCCTGCTTCAGATTCTGTTTCTCCCTCACTCTCTGCCCCTCCTCCACTCACGCTCTTCTCTCTCTCTCAAAAAAATGAATAAACTTTAACAAAATTTTTTAAAATAAATAAATAAACCCTATGTTCTTCACTTGATACAAATGTACAACTTCAGTCGTTTTACTAATTCTGGTCTTTGGTTTAAAACAGACTTGCTTTAGATTTCAAGAGAGGGAATGATGTTGCTTTCCACTTTAACCCACGCTTCAATGAGGACAACAAGAGAGTCATTGTTTGCAATACAAAGCTGGATGATTTATGGGGAAAGGAAGAAAGACAATCGACTTTCCCATTTGAAAGTGGTAAACCATTCAAAGTAAGTTATTGCTACTATTATCTATTGATAATGTATAATTCTCATGGGGAATCAGCCTCAAACCACAATGTATTTGAACGGAGTTTTTTATCAACTGTCCAGGGAGACCTAACTAGGACATCTGCTCCCCATCTTGGGACGAAGCACAATAGGACTCACACACTCCCCAACTCCATTTGTGCATTTCACTACTGTTCCTGTTATTACACCTTTGAGTTTAAGCTTTTCTGGAAATGAGAAAAATGACATCTTAATAAAAAAGGCAGAAAGTCTTGATGGGACAGTTGGGCTGACACTTTCTTCCTTAATACAACATAGTTGGCATAGTAATCAAAACTAAGTTCTAAAATTAATGCATATTTGTTTTATGAAAAAAATGTATAGGTTTTCAAATTAAAAAGTCCTCCATCGTTTCTCCTTTTCCCCAGACTGACAAAGGTTGCAACTTGGTGAATATCTTTCTAGTATTTTCTGTGATGTACAGCACACTATTTATCTACTTATTTATTAAAAAAAACCTTTTATTTATTAAGTAATCTCTACCCCTGAACTCATGACCCCGAAGAGTCACATGCTCTACTGACTGAACCAGTCAAGCATCCCCACACTTTTTATTTTTAAGCACTGCTTTAACAAATATTAGGCCCACACGTTGGGTTAGGTTAACAGTAGAGTGGCCAATAAAACAGCTAGACTGTAAGCTCCTCAGGGGCAGGGATTTACAACGATCATATTCTATATTTGGTGAACATCATTTTATACTAGAACATTGTTACTTAGGGACACTTGTTTGGCTTAGTCAGTGAAGCATCTGACTCTTGATCTTAGCTCAGGTCTCGGTCTCGGGGGTGTGAGTTCAAGCCCTATGTTGGGCTCTGTGCTTTGGACGTGAAGCCTACTTAAACCAAACCAAACCAAACCAAACCACACCACACCACACCACACCACACCACACCACACCACACCACACCACACCACACCAAACCAGAACAGGGGCACCACACCACACCACACCACACCACACCACACCACACCACACCAAACCAGAACAGGGGCTCCTGGGTAGCTCAACTGGTTAAGCGTCTTGATTTTGGCTCAGGTCATGATCTGACTCACACTAGGCGTGGAGCCTGCTTAAGACTCTCTCTCTTCTTCCCCCTCTGCTCCTCCCCTGCTCTCTTTCAAAAACAAGCAAGCAAACAAACAAAACGTTACTTAATAGTATTTCAACTATTATGTGATAATTCAACAAGTGCCCTATTGATAATTTGGAGTATGTAAATATTCTAAACAAATAAAACCTGGAGGGGTTATTTTACTAAAATATTGTAATAAGTGTCCTTATAAATCTTTGCCTCCTAGAAGAATAATTGTATTCTAAGAATATACATATTTAAAATTTAGGTAAGATATTGCCAAAGTGCCCCTTCCAAAAGGTTGTAAGGGTAAACGTGCTCACTACTATTGGAAGAGTGTTCCCACTGCTCTTGCCAGAACTGGTTATTATCAGTCTTCACATTTGCCACTCTACTACGGGATTCCTACTTTAGTATTTTTATTTTTATTTATTTGGTGAAGTACAGTTGACACACAGTGTTACCTCAGTTGGAGGCGTACAACATAGTGATCTTTATGAGTTATGCTGTGCTCACAAGTGCAGCTCCCCTGTCACCATACAACACTATTACAGTACCATTGACTGTATTCCCTTTGTTGTATCTTTTATCCCGGTGACTTACTCATCCCATAACTGGAAGCCTGGACCCCCCACTCCCCTTCAACAATGTTGCCCATCCCTGTATCCCTCTCTCCTCTGGCAACCATGTTTGTTCTCTGTATTTATGGGTCTTTTTCTGCTTTTTGTTCATTTGTTCCTTTTTTTGAATTGTTTTTTAGATTCCACAGTATAAGTGAAATCATGGTATTTGTCTTTCTTTGACTCTTTAAAAAAATTTTTTAATGTTTATTTATTTTTGAGAGAGAGAGAGAGGCAGTGTGAAGAGGGCAGAGACAGAGACAGAGACAGAATCTAAAGCAGGCTCCAGGCTCCGACCTGCCAGCAGAGCCCAATGCAGGACTTGAACTCACGAACCATTAGATTATGACCTGAGCCGAAGTCGGACGACGCTTAACTGACTGAGCTACCCAGGCGCCCCTGTCTGACTTCTTTGATTTAGCATAATACATTCTAGGTCTGTTCACATTGCCACAAATAGCAAAACTTCATTCTTTTTAATGGCTGAGTAATATTCTATTGTATTTACATACCACATCTTCCTTATCCATTCATCTACAGATACACACTTGGGTTGCTTCCATATCTTGGCTATTATAAATAATGCTGCAGTAAAATGGGGGTGCATAGATCTTCTCAAACTCGTGTTTTTCAGTTTCTTTCGGTAAATACCCATTAGTGAAATTACTGGATCATATAGTATTTCGAGCTTTAGTGTTTTGAGGAACCTCCATACTGTTTTCCACAGTGGCTGCACCAATTTACATTCCCACTAACAGTGCACAGTGTTCCTTTTACTCCACATCCTCACCAGCACTTGGTGTGTTTATATTTTTACTTTTAGGGGTTAGCCATACAAAAATTTTGTTTTTATGTAGACACATTATTAATCTTTTCCTTTATAGCTTCACCTTACCCTTATCATTTTATTTTGCTTAAATCTTTAAATAATCTGGAGTCTTATTTTTACTGCAAAGTTACTTCTCTGGACTTTAATCAGTTCCACAGATGATCATAAAGATGAACTATGGGACATTCTGAGCTCAAGCCAGACTGGTTTTGAAATTAATGAGCATTTCCGGGGCACCTGGGTGGCTCAGTCGGTTGAGCGTCCGACTTCAGCTCAGGTCATGATCTCACGGTTCATGGGTTCAGGCCCTGTGTCAGGCTCTGTGCTGACAGCTAGCTCGGAGCCTGGAGGCTGTTTCAGATTCTCTGTCTCCCTCTCTCTCTGACCCTCCCCTGCTCATGCTGTCTGTCTCTTTCTCTCTCAGAAATAAACATTAAAAAAAAAAAAAAAAAGATAAATTAATGAGCATTTCTAACAGTTTTGTGTATGTGCCATTTCAGATACAAGTGCTGGTTGAATCTGACCACTTCAAGGTTGCCGTCAATGATGCTCACTTGTTGCAGTACAATCATAGGATTAAAAATCTCCAGGAAATCAGCAAACTGGGAATTTCTGGTGACATAGATCTCACCAGTGCTTCACACATAATGATATAATCTTAAAGGGGAAGATTTTTTAAAAAATGAAATTGAATATAAACCTTTACATTTAAATCTCATGTTTACTGACTGAAAAATTTTACCTTTCTTTATTCATGAATGTCTTCCTTGTAAGTCATGCATTTAATAAACATTCTAAGAGTTACTTGTCTTTATATGTCATTTAATTGGGGCAGTTTATTCTTTTTGTTTTTAAAGATTTTATTTTTAAGTAATCTCTACACCCAACATGGGGCTTGAACTCCCAACCCCGAGATCAAGAGTTGCACACTCCACTGGCTGAGCCAGCTAGGCATGGGGCAATTTATTCTTGATAATGCACAATGGACTCCGTGGAGAAGGAATATGTAGCAATATTAATACTGCACTAGAGTCTCCCAAAGTTTCCTATGCTTGCTAAAATAAGAAAATATTTAAACCTCTGAGTTTCCATAAAACCCAGAAGATACTACAAGACTACAAGGAAATCATTCTTCCACTCTCTTAATTAAGGAAATATATATTCAGAAAATAAGAAAAACACAAAGAAAAAGTTTAGCTTTTTTTAGTTAGCATTATGGTATATATTTTTGTTCCTCTTAACTATTTTCTCTTTCTAAATGAAGCTGTTTTCAAATCCATATTTGATACCAATATGAGACAATCTTACTGTAAGTTCTCTTGGTTTTTATGAAATATTACATTTACAGAGGAAAAATAAAACTCTTAATTGGATCTATAATCAGCTTGAAAAATTGAATAGTTCCCATTGCCAACATTCTCAACCATGCCTTTCTGTCCTTCCTCATTACCACCAGGCCCAAGGATTAGTACAACTTCAAAACTAGAATGTGGTCATAACACTTCATTTTATAAAAGATCAAAATATTGTTTGGTTTCTACACCACCACCTCCTAGATATTATCACGAGGTGGGTTCCTCAGGAAGCAGAGATTAGAACACAATAGGTTTATGGGGGAGAATCTCGCAATTAACAACTGCACACAATTGGGCAGAGGGAGAAGCTGGGCATCGAGGCCTCAGCCCACCCTGAGGGCTTCTGAAGATGGGATGATCCTTTGGAGCTGTCAAGAGGAGGGACAGTCCTTCATATCTTCACTTTGATCAGTGAATAAATACAAGCCACCTGAGAAGCAGTACGATCTTGGGTGAAGTGACTGTCTTTACCTGAGGTAGTTTTCACACGGGGATGATACCTGAAGGCTGTTTAGAAACAGTTCTAGCAATTAAAGGAAAATTTTCAGTCCTAAAAAGGGATGTGAGCAGCACATCACATTTTATTTGGAAAACTACATTGGGGTGCCTGGGTGGCTCAGTCAGTTAAGCATCCAACTTTTGATTTTGGCTTAGGTCATGATCTCACGGTTCATGAGTTCGAGCCCTGCATAGGGCTTTACATTGATAGCATGGAGCCTGCTTGGAATTCTCTCTCTACCCGCCCCCTCCCCCCCATCTGTACCCCTCTCATGTGTTGTCTCTCAAAATAAACTTTAAAAAATATTTAAAAAAAGAAACCTAAAGGGGCACCTGGGTGGCTCAGTCAGTTAAGCAACTGACTTGGGCTCAGGTCACGATTCCACGGTTCGTGGGTTCGTGCCCCGCATCAGGCTCTGTGCTGACAGCTCAGAGCCTGAAGACTGCTTCGATTCTGTGTCTCCCTCTCTCTCTGCCCCTCCCCCACTCACAGTCTGTCATGTCTCTCTCAAAAATAAATGAACATTAAAAAAAAAAAAACCTATGTTAATTCCTTACTCTAACATTCTGATCTTGACTGTTCCACACCTGAGTGGAAAAACTTATTAAGTGTAAAAGCTATGGAAAAAAGAAGGAAGTGGTTTGCACAAAATTACTTAAATCTTCTGAGCCTTGTTTTCTTGTCTATAAAATGGTGATATATCTTTTGTAGGGTTACTGTCATCATTGAATAAATATTGTTTGCAAAAGTGTTGTCATATCATGGTAGATCCTCAATAAATGGAATTTTTTTTTTTCATATTCGTAAAGCCATTTGTTCTACCCAGCAGTATTCTTTCATTGTATCTTTAAAGATCTTCCTAATACCTTATAATTCTAGAGTCCAATAGCCCAAGAACACTATCTAGTTGTACAGCAAATTGATGGCTAACTACCCATCCATTCCCTGCTTCCTAATAGTCATGGTTTTATTCAGGTATAATCCTAGATAAAACAGGGAATTCTGTTTAGGTAAAGACAATCCCTGGCTGAACTGCAAATGGAGATGTGGCATCGGATGGCCTAACTGGACTAAAGGAAAGCATATACATACTCTGCCATTTTGTGACCCCAAAAGGACCCAGCCATAGAGAAGCTAACCCTGAGGATAACAGAACTATGAATAGAATGTGTGACCATCATTGAACTGTTGGTTGCAAAGTGTCTGGAATCACCCTGACAACCTGTGAAAATAATAAAACTTCCTTGTTGGGGCTCCTGGGTGGTGCAGTTAGTTATGCGTCTGACTTGATTTCAGCTCAGGTCATGATCTTACAGCTATGAGCTCCACACTGGGTGTGGAGCCTGCTTAAGATTTTCTCTCTCTCTCTCTCTCTCAAAAATAAACATTTAAAAATAAATAAACCTCCCTGTTATTAAGCTAGTTTGAGTTCATTTTACTATTACTAAACAGCCAAAAGTTCTCTGAACAATAATAGCGTATCTTACTAAACCTACAAAAAATAAAAAATCATGTTTACTGGCATTGTTTTTATTTTCATCTGCCTTATCCTTGAGGGCAGATATTATTTTATTGTTATGTTGCATATTGATTTATATGGATTCTAAGTCTTTCAGTTACTTTGCACCTGGGCCCTTAGACAACACTAACTTTTATATATGTTTCTGTGTTCTGCATGTCTTGCTTGAATTATTTATTAACTGGCTGTTGGAGCCGCTTTTATCTTTTGCTGAGACTAGGCATTCTAAGGACATTTTTCTAAGCCAACACCTCACATAGCCTAACTGCTCATATGAACTTGATAATAAATACTATCTTTCCCATAAGCCTAACATACCTTTCTCTGACAACAGAAGTGGATGTGTTTTTTTTTCTTTTTGAAAACCCCTAATTTTACAAGTTTATCTATAAAGTTGCTGCTCGTTTGGAGACCACTCCAATCCTGACTCATTTAGAGGCGGAAATAACCCTCCAGGTCTGGTGACAAGCCTTAGCTACTATGACTCCTCTTGATGCTTCTGTTATTCTCATGGCCCTGTTGCCTACAACCCTGCAAATGAAGAGTTTTTTAAAAGAGAAAATATTTCAAACACATTAAGTGATTGACATAATTCTCTTCAAGGGAAGAAGGCATCTTTAGGCTGTCAGTCAGGTCAAGGGGAAAATGATAAGAAAAAGGCAAAGATTTAATGGGCCCCTCTGAGAGTTTAACCATTTTTTGACTGTAGCATGTAAACTGACTTTGGATTCCAGAAAGCTCATTTAAAGAAAACACAGTATACCCTGGAAAATGCAATCTGCAAAGCTGTTTAACATCAACAAATTTAAGAGTCCAAACTAACAATAAGGTATAAAAAGATGTAAATGTTTCTGTCAAAGTTTAATATTATATCTTGATTAAACTGAAGAATGTTCATGAGCTCTGTGTTAGTACATTTAGCTTATACATTTTAAACAAGAGAGGCGAGGTGAAGTACATTTTTTATTCTGCATAGTTTATGTACAAAATATCCCCACTTCCCTTGAAAATATCCCCACTTCCTATCATATCTAAAACAAACTCTGATGAACACTTAGTATTGAAACATTTTATAACACTATATAAATTGAACAGAAGGAAACACAAATACATATTCTTCAATTTTTCAAGGCGCTAAGAATATATCACAGCACTGATAATATGAAGAAAAATATTTGGATTCATTTTTAAATTCAAAATTCTTCTTGTTGTTCTTCACTGAGGGGCCTTAGAGGTGAAAAAGTAATCAAGTTACCACCAAAGGAAATGTGTCTGGCGTGATCTGGATGTCTCCTTTCCACTTGAGTGAATATATTACTGCAGTTTAGGCTTGGCTAGAGAATAAATTCAGAGAAGTCACTAAATCACATCTTTCACCAATTAAGTCTTCAACAATGCAATTTAATAGTAGGTTAATTAATAACATAAATAACATGTCTTGTATATAATAATAAAATTATTACTAGCACAATGAATTTGCTTTCTAGTAAATCTAATTTCAATATGTACTTTAATTGAAAAGGTATATTAGGTATATATGCCTGAAAGGTGACTAATATGCAAATGGACTTCAGCAATATATGGAGCATGAATATAATTAAGGCCTTATTTTAAGCCACTTACACAGATGCCACAAGTCCTAATCCACATAACTGTACTTAATAGGCTTTTTACTAATGTGATAATCCTTTTCTTTTGTTCCCCCTTGAGCCCTATTTCAGGTTCAAGTGATGCTACAGACCAAGTAATAACCTGGGTCTAAAAATAGATAGGTGACCTATAAAATATAAAATTAAAAGTCTAAGTTCTAATAGTTATGAAAGAGGAAAAGAATTCACAGGGAGACTAAATTATAAAGTACTAAGATCTACCAACAAGATAATATAGAAGATAGATAACTGTGAAGCACTTTTAATTGTACAATTAGTATAAAATGAAATATGATACATTAATTTCCAGATTTAATTATAATATCATTTATATCAGAACCAAGCATTCAGAGTTCAGATCTGGGAACAAGATTATATCAGGTTTGTATAAACTGGCCTTATGCTGAAATCCCTGACTCTAATATCAAAAAAGCACAGAGTATGGGCCACAGTGATATACTTTATTCTGCTCCTGAGATGCAAGGCAGCCCAGAAGCCTGAACATAAAGAAGGCATCTTTGAAAATAATGAAGGCCAACACATACAGAGGTCCTTAAGGAATTAGTGGCTTAAGGAAGGCAAGTTATTTGCCAGGCTTCATGAGGTTAACAAAAATTATTGTTCTTTTATCCTACATTTGCCTTAATGAATTTTTTATATTCTGAGATCAAAGACTAGCAAACCAAGATCATTTCCTGACCTATTTTAGCAGCTGGCCCTGGAAAATTTCAAGGTAAGTCTATAAACCAGGGTTGTCAACCTGGCTACACATTAGAAGCACCTGAAAAAGGTCCTACTCCAGACTGTTGGAATGAAAATATCTGGGAAAACCAGTGCTATAAACACTTAGTAAGCAAGAGCACACTCTTTCATTCATGCCTCACTGCCAGCATCATGAACATGAATTGGACAGCTCTGCCTAAAGAGGAATTTACAGTTCCTAAGGGAAATAGATTCCCAAAATTATAATCCATTTCATGAATGTAATATATTCATATCATACTACTAATAAGAGATTAAATGTGTGCATTGTACACCTATATCTATATATAAATCAATAGGAGAGAGATGAGAGATTTTCCAGGAAGTCCTTACAGAAGGGCTAAATGTTTGAACTAGATGTAGAGGTAAGAGGTCAGCAAAAATAGAATAGTAGGACATAAATACAGTAATCTGAAAGAATTAAAATGAAAACAGCCAATGATGAATGAAAGTAGGATAGACATTATCTTCCCAACTGTACATTTCTAAAGGCAGAAACCTTGCCTTATTTTCTCTTGCATCACTTAGAAACACCCAGCATAAGCCAAGCTACATATTGGATATATAAGTATTAAACCAATTTGTTGTAACAAATTTGAAACAAATTTTTTTTTTAATGTTTTATTTATTTCTAGGAGAGAGAGAGAGAGAGAGACAGACAGCGTGAGCAGGGGAGGGTCAGAGAGAGAGGGAGTCACAGACTGAAACAGGCTCCAGGCTCTGAGCTGGCAGTGAGCACAGAGCCCGACGCGGGGCTCGAACCCACGAACCGCGAGATCATGACCTAAGTGAAAGTCAGACGCCCAACCGACTAAGCCACCCAGGCGCCCCAAATTTGAAACAAATTTAAAAATTTAATTTTTTTGGGAAATAAATCTTCAGAATTTAGTATTAAAGTATGCTATATTTTAAAGTATATAAACATGAATAACAAATGGATTTCACAATATATGAAACAAAAACATGTAAATTTTAAACCAACTTTGTACACGTACTGAAAAGTGAGTAGTATCATTTTATAAAACAAATCTAGAATATAAAGGAATTTTTCAAATTAAGTTGTAAAACTTACCGAATCAAGAAGATGGCATTCAGTAGTGAGACTTTTAGTATCAAATAGTACTGAAAAACAAAAAATAATTTTTAACTTTTTAAAGAATATCCTCACAGTCAAGGCAAAAAGTTCCATATATGAAATGCTATGACAAAAACATAGGTCATCTTACGCTACAGCATTTTTAGTTTTATTTATTTTTTCTTCTTATTATTTTTTTTAAATTTATTTCTAAGAGAGAGAGAAAGACAGCGCGAGAAGGGGAGGGTCAGAGAGAGGGAGTCACAGACTGAAACAGCCTCCAGGCTCTGAGCTGGCAGTCAGCACAGAGCCCGACGCGGGGCTCGAACTCACGAACCGCGAGATCATGACCTAAGTGAAAGTCGGACGCTTAACCGACTAAGCCACCCAGGCGCCCCTATTTATTTTTTCTTAATATTTATTTATTTTTGAGAGAGAGAGACACACACACAACATGAGTGGGGGAGGGGCAGAGAGAGAGAGAGAGGGAGACACAGAATCTGAAGCAGGCTCCAGGCCCTGAGCTGTCAGCACAAAGCCTGATATGGGGCTCGAACTCACGAACCGTGAGATCATATAACCTGAACTGCAGTTGGATGCTTAACCAATTAAGCCACCCAGGAGCCCCAGTGCTATGGTATTTTTAAAAATGTACTTAAATTTTTTAGTAAAATTCTTATTCTTAAATTCAGCAGAGAGTCTTCTACAAACAAATCTCATGCTTGTGATATTAAAGATACCACTAAGTGTCCAGGTTGGTGAATATGTGGAGATTTGGGGAAAGTGGTACATTTGGAGGGCGTAGAAGCTTTGTACCCTTTCCCCATACCTTGCCCTATGCATCTCTATCACATGGCTGTTCCTGAGTTACATCGTTTTATAATATAAACAGGTATAAACTAAGGTTGAGGGGGGGAAAAAAAGGTACCCCAAAGATGCTAGATGAAGAACACAGTTGGAGTACATTAAAGTACCAGTGAGTAGCAGATGAAAACAGTAGTGTGATACAAAACTGCAAGAGCCACTTCCTATTGCAGAACAATCATAACAAAGTAGATAGGAAAAAGGCAATACGGAATAAAAAGAGAGGATTCTGAAGAAAGGTTTGAGGATGTGTTGAAAAGGAGGTGAAGTAAAAAAAAAAAAAAAAAAAAAAAAAACTTCAGGGAATTTCTATAATTCTGAGTCTGCACAAACAATGAAGATTCCAAACAGGTCTAATATAAAATGCTACTTATTTTCAACATTAGTTTTTAATAGGTCTACTTCAAAAGGTTTGACGTATAGAGTGGGATTCTACAACACATTCTACAACACAAGGTATTTATTGTGAATGTCCAATTTTTCGACATTTATTCTTAGAAACTTGTACCTTGAAGTATTTACAATAATCTAAGTATTAGTCCAAGTTCATTTATTTAACAATGTGTTATCTAAATATATTTAGAAGACCTCACCTGACTGAGAAAGTTTAGTTTCCTCTTCCTGTAAGATGTTATTTTGTGATGCTATATTTTTTTCAGGGCTGCTCATCAAAACATCCTGTGTTGTCATAGAAGAATTTAGTTTCATTCCTTCTACATCATCTGAAATTTCTTGCTTTTTGTTAGTATTAATATCATCTCTCATTTCACCAGCAGGTAGAGGCAAATTCATTCTCTCACTGGGCAAATGATCCATGTCAAAGTTTATCTTGTTTGTATCCTGGAGGTAAAAAAATGCTTTTACATTTAATTACCAAAGTTGAAAAAAATAAAAAAAGTCGTGTTATTTATTTTTTATTATTGTTTTTAATTATTTATTTATTTTTTATTTTTATCATTATTTATTTATTATTTTATTAAAAATAAAAACAGAAGAATGACATTCAGAACATAGGCTAAAGAACACTGTAAATCCTACTAGGTTGCTTCTCAAACAATTAGTTTAAAACTATTATAGCAATGGTATGATCGAAGGAAACTTTCTCAGCAAGTGTCTACAACACTCTACTTCAGTAACTGGCAAACATTTTATTTGAAAGGCCAGATGATAAGCATTTTAGGTTTTGTGAACCACAGAATCTCTGCCACAACTACTCAGTTCTACTACTGTATTGTCAAAGTAGCCAGATACAATATGTAGGTGTGGCTGTGTTATAATAAAACTTTATTTACAATAATAATCTTGATGTCATTTAAAGAGCAAAAAATGGCACTGTAGTTTAACAAGCCAAAGGTGTTTAAAACATGAATTATCATTTTATATGACTGATTTAGATTTAGATTTTGATTTTCAGAATGGAAATTCTGGGAGTTGTTTGTGGAGTTACTATACATAATGACATAAATTGCTATGTAGATAGCAATGGAATCGGACTTACATAATTTACTTTGATTAAATCTTGTAATCCAGGACACTGAGCATCTTCTATGCTGTTCAAAAAAAAAAAGAAAAAGAAAAAAGCAGCACTGTAATCAGATAATTAAACATATTGCTATCTTTTTACTTGTGTTTTGATATTGTCCCTAATGAATCAAAGATGGAGCCTGGTCCAAGATCAGATTTGGTCCAAACAGGTTAGTTTGGACCACAGCTACAGGCAGGATGGCCACAAAACCCAGAAAGCTCACAGCAGGTTACCATGCTGCTCAGTCCACCAGCAATCTTTTGAACCTCAGCCAAATCCAGAGCTACACATAGACTAGGGAAAGTTAGAATAAAGCCAGCTCCCGGGAGCATGGAACCAACAACTGAGATGTGTACAGTTGGAGTTGGCTACATTTACTTGTTTGCTACAGCATAATATATTACAATCTCAAAGTTCGTAACTTGTACTTCATAGAAATATCGGTCTCAACCTCTTGCAGGTCATTTTTGTTTTAAAAATTCTATTTTTCTAGTTTTCAACTTCACGTTGCCTTCACTGCACAAAGTTGTTTATGTGTAAGCTGCTCTTTTAGGACTATTTTTGGGAGTTAAGTAAAAAAATTTTTTAAAGAGTACTTGTAATATCACTTAAATACAATCATAGATCTTCTCAGCATAAGATAATAAACTAGAGAGACATATAAAGTAAAGTAACTTGCACTTAAGAAATGACAATAAATTATAACCCAGATTTCTAGAATATTTAGTCCCCCCAAAAGGTTAAATATACCTTGGTTTATACTAAAAATTAGAAATCTTAAAATTTGTTTCATAAAATATTTAAAAGCAAACACTTTCATTTGTTTCCTCTATTTTGATTCATAGGGTGTTTTTTATTTTTTTGAAAGACTTCTCTGCTGTGATGACTAAGTATTCAATGCTATCCCACTCCAGATTAGTAATAAATCCAATAGTCCTCTCTTGGCTCCAGACTATAGTTTTATTTCCTACTTATCTTAAAGTATCTTTTTTCCTATCAGGATTCTAGTATCTTTATGTTCCACGAACAAGGACTATACAGATAATGTTGATGCATTTGTAGCAGAAAGAATATAGGCAGCATCCAATTTTACCAATTATAAGCTGAATTTGGGCAAGTTACTAACTTCTCAAGTTCTCACACTTGAAAAATGGGGACCTAATACCTCACAGGGTTGTCCTGAGGATTAAATGAGATAATACATGTTAAATAACCTAGAACCATGTCTAGCCCATAATTCTTCAGTACACACTAGCTCTCCCTTATTTATGCTCTGTTATCTGTCAAGATAGCAATCTCAAGGTACTTTCTATAGAGGCTGGAACAAAAGTGCCTACCTCTCAAGGACCCTGTAGGGAGGCGTCAAACGCTGCTGTTTTGTAAATGATGAAGATGAAACTAAGTGAGTTAAACTTGTCTCAGAGTTTCACAACTAGTATGTATGCCATAAAGCTGGTTTTGAGCTCAGTACTAATAAAGCACCAAAGTCACAATGTGTTTAATGTCAAAGGACAGTGTACTGCTTCTTTTCTTCTTAGGTCTACAGAATTTATTCTGTCCATCTAAATAGAACCAATTATCTATCAGAAATTGTAAGCCTTAGGGGCATCTAGGTGGCTCAGTCGGTTAAGCGTCCGACTTCGGCTCAGGTCATGATCTCGCAGTTCGTGGGTTCGATCCCTGCGTCGAGTTCTGTGCTGACAGCTCAGAGCCTGGAGCCAGTTTCAGATTTTGAGTGTGTCTCTCTCTGCCCCTTCCCCACTCATCCTCTGTCTCTCTGTCTCAAAAATAAGTGAACTATTAAAAAAAAAAAGAAATTGTAAGGCTTAGTTCCCTCATGTAGGAAACAGAAGTATTTTCTATATGTTACAGGGTCATTGTGAAATCTAATAAAAAATATAGGTCTGGCATATTTTACCAGGTTAACAATCTGAAATGATATTTAATGTCAGCCTCCGTTATACTCTTGATAATAACACACGAAAGAAATACCTGTTTGTAGGAATAGTTGACAGCAAAATTTCCTTATCAACGTGTCCACATTTGGTACCTGGAGGATCAGGATTCTGTGGTGACACAGTCTGTCTCAGAACACCCGCCTCAGCCCTGCTCTCAGACACAGCTTTGCTGACAGACTTAGGGGTCCTGAATCTTTGAGAAAGACGTTCAGAAGAGATAGAAAGTCCTAGAAGATGAAGGAAATCATCTCAATGTCAAATTCCTTCATTCACTTTTCATTATAACAAGGAAGACAGAGCAAGTTCTTCCTATTAACCCTTCCATCTAGCCGCCTTCTCCCGTAAAATGTTTGTTAAAGACAAATGCCTGTGGCTTTCAGTTAAAGATAGTATCCAGCACACACGTTAGATTCTGTTTCCTCCTATCTCAATAGTCGACACAGTAACAGAGATCGTCTTAAAAGGCAGAATGTCATAAGGACAAAGAGTCTTTTTTTTTTTTTTTTAAACTCAGTAGCTTTTTAAACTTGAAATACAATTTTCCAGGACAAAGAGAATTAAAAGAGAGACAATAATAGCCAGAAACATTTGGAAGCTGTAATGTAGATGAGTGAGTAGGCTATTACTTACTAGACCCATGAAAATAAATCCTAAGTCAGTCAGGAAAGAGGAGAATCAACCCAATTTATACCATAGCACCCCTCTAAAAAACTGGTGGCCTCAAGTATCTCTGGAAGCAGAGATGAAAGTGGAGATAAAAACAAGAAGAGCAAACAGTTTAAAGAACAAATGGAGCCCTTTCCTTATTCTGCACAGGTAGTCAACACGCTCCTGGCCACTACCCGAATCAGAAAACGAGGCTTATTTCCTAAGAAAGGTGGAACAGAAGGCTTCTGACTTAGGGGATACCAGGTAAGGTTGAGATGGGGACTATCTGGAAAAAGGAGATTCAGTGAGGATTTACAAACTGTTGAGGCATTCAGTTTTTTCTCCCACGTGGCCCCTGAAAGGCTGGGAGCCAAAATTATAGCCTCTAGGCAGCAGACTGAAAGAATCTTCTCTGGGGAATCTGACTAGCGTATGAGAACAGACTTCAACATAGTGACGTGTAGGGTCCCAGCGCTATGGCACAGCTAAATTGCCCCACAGTTAAGAACCCAGCACACACGTACTCTGTGCAGAGACCTGCTCTTAACCACAAGCAGGCAGTCAAGGATTTCCAGACACTCACAGAAAGCCTCTAATACAGAGATGGAAACCAAAACCAAATAGGCAATGGGCGCCTGGGTGGCTCAGTTGGTTGGGCATCCGATTTTGGCTCAGGTCATGATCTCGTGGTTCTGGGTTAAAGCCCTGCGTCAGGCTCTGTGCTGACAGCTCAGAGCCCCGGGGCCTGTTTCAGATTCCTCTCTCTCTGCCCCTCCCCACCCCCCAAAATAAACATTAAAAAAAACAAACAAACAGGCAAAAGTATCTTAGAACAAATGCTGACTCTACAGGAGAACGAAAACATAAAAGCTATCATTAACATCCTCAGAAAGGTAAGACAGTGCACTTACCAAACCAGTATAGAATGTTAAAAAATGGAATACTCTAAGAATGAGAAAGAGCTTTTGGGAATTTAAAATCATGAGAGGAAAACAAAACAAAGCACACCATAAAAGCCAACATGAAAGTTGAGGAAATCCAGGAAGTAGAAAATGGCAAGTACAGGAAAAATTATAAAAATAGCCTATTTACCAGGAAGAAAATAAAATAGGTATTTCTGAAAGAAAGATCCAAGATAACCAAGGAGAGTAAATCATAGGAATAATTCAAGAAAAAAAAAATCTATATGTTGTTCAGAGAGAGGGCCTCAAACAACTCAAGACTCTGAAACTCCTATAAAAGAACTGAAAGTGGTTGTGTCTAGGGAGAAAAAAATGGATGCGAGGGGCTTCTTGGGGGGCTTCTGTTCTGTAACAGGCCTCATCTGAACTCTGCTCTGTAACTAAAACTCAACTTTAACAAGATAGTGTTGGGCCATAAACTTTAGTCTCTTCAGTCAGAAGTGCCACACTGGGTCCATGAAGGAACAGATAGTGAAGAGTTCATAGTAATGGAAACAGTAGGATCCTTGGGAAATTAGCGGCAAGGAGCCATGTTACTACCAGGAGGCGATTCCTGGGTAGAAGTAAAGCTGCGTAAAGGAAACAAGCCAGGCCACACCAGGTGTGATACCTAAATTGACATGAGATTATAATATACTTGAGGTGATAAATTTACATTTAATGTAAATACCAGATAGCAGCTCAAGTTTATTTTCAGAAAACTTCCCCGTGGACACAGTTAAATAGGGAAAAAACATCCCTTCAGCTGTTTAGTACCTGAAGAGAACTTGGCCCCTTTCTCCTTGAAAACAAACATCTATGGGCACCTGGGTGGTTCAGTCAGTTAAGCAGCCAACTCTTGGTTTCAGCTCTGGTCATGACCTCAGGGTTGTGGAATCAAGCCTCATTTAGGGCTCTGCACTGACAGTGAGGGGCCAGCTTGGGATTCCCTCTCTCTCTCTCTCTGCTCTTCCCTTGCTCTCTCTCTTTCTCTCTTTCAAAATAAATACATAAAAAAAATACATAAACATTAAAAACAAAAAAGAAAAAGAAAACAAACATCTAGCACTTTAAGCATTGATACAAGTTTCTACTGAGATTTACAGATTACTTCAGCTATGACCTCTCATTACATGACTTAAAAATAATTTCAATCCAGATATATAAATCAGTCTAATAAAGATAGCCTATCTGGGGTGCATGGATGCCTCAATCAGTTGAGCAACTGACTCTTGATTTAAGCTCAGGTCATGATCTCACAGCTAGTAAGTTTGAGCCCTGCGTTGGGATTCTTCTCTCTGAACCCTTCTCTCTGTCCCTCCCCTGCTCATGCCCTCTTTCTCTCTCTTTCTCAAAATAAATAAGTAAACTTAAAAAAAAAAGTTTAAAGATAGCATATGAAAAATAGGTATTGGGGGCACCTCGGTGGCTCAGTCAGTTGACTGACTTGACTCTTGATTTTGGCTCAGGTCATGATCTCACAGTTCATGAGTTTAAGCTGCACTGTCAATGTGGAGCCTGCTTGGAATTCTCTCTCTCTCCCTCTCTCTCTGCCCCTCCCCGACTCACATGAGCATGCTCTCTCACTCTCTCTCAAATATACACAAAACCTTAAAGAAAAATAGCTATTAAAAAATCATAAGAAAGAAAATCATATGATCAGAATTAGAAATCAGAAAATCATAAGAAGAATGATTTCCTAAAGTATTAAAAGCTGGCTTCACTGGAATGGTTTTAAATTAGGAAATTAGTACATTTATGGTATTTCATAAAACCTGAGCAAAAGTTAATACAAATGAAAATTAAGCCAAACCCACTTTCCATTAGCTTCCTTTTAAAGTACAACTAAAGAAGTGTGATGATTTGATGCCTAAAATACTTTGCATCTTAAGTTCTAACTAACTAACCTGAAGAAAATCATCTAACTCCTCATGTTTCCATCATGTCCCTTACCCTTGGGATCCTGTGACCTACCCCACAGGATTGTGGGATTAAGTGGTAATAACTGATGTGAAGTCACTTAGGAGACACAAAAGCCATATTAGAAGATCGATCACACTTAATGTAATCTAATCACACACCACAACATGCCTTTCATGTGTTTGTGAGGGTATAGTCTATCTTCCAGACCCGCAGAGGGTTTATAGGCCTTCATGTGAAAACTATTTTTCACCTCTTATACAAGCTCCTATTCAACCCAAATATTTCCCTCAAGGAGTCTTAGCAGAAAAACTAACCTGAGAAGGATTTAATGGGACTTTCAATTCTGAAAAATCCAGCATCAAACACTATTTTATCAACTTCTTTTGGTGTCACAGAGGCTGCTGCCTCTGCATGTTCTTCCTGCTTCATTCTCTCTCTCATTGCATTTTTTATGGCAGCGAGGCGATTTCTGGCTGCAATTCTTCCATCATCCTGTTTGGGTTTACTTGCTACACCTGAGACAACTTTTTTCTGGAAAGAGACATTATGACATTTATTAAAGCTACTCATTATCATCTTATAAGAAAATCAAAGCATCCATTGATATTTAACACATTTGGGGCGCCTGAGTGGCTCAGTCGGTTGGGTGTCCAACTCTTGATTTTGGATGAGGTCACAATCTCACAGTTTGTGGTTCGAGCCTCAATGGGGCTCTGTACTGACACTGAGGAGACTGCTTGGGATTCCCTCTTTCTCCCTCTCTTCGTCCCTCCCCAGTTCATGAGCACACACTTTCTCTCTCAAAATAAACAAACAAACAAAAATGTCTTTAGAAATATTTAGCATAGTCATCATATACTTATAAGGTTCCTCGTATGTGCTAAAAATACCCGGGGTCAAAAGGTAAAAGGACAAAGTCCCTGCCTTCGAGGAGCTCTACAGCTTAGGGGAAGGGCTAGAGATGGACATTAAGAAGAGTAAGTGTCACGATACAGATAAAATCAGACAACTATAAGAGAATACCAGGCTATCGCCTAAATTAATCCTCAGAGTCATCCAGAAAGGCTTATAAGAAGTAGCACTGAGCTGGAATTACAGTTGGCCAGGCTACAAGACGGGGTGAGGAAAGGGCTGGAACATACAAATAACAGCATGTTTGCAAAGCCAGAAGTGAAAGAAAGAAGAGCAGAGCTGGGAGGAGGTGACAACAGCTAGATTTAAAATCCCTTGTATGTAACCATATTAAGGAGCCACATTTATAGAGAGGACAAAGGAATACAGCTTATTGATGACTTCTAATCAGGAGATTAACATTATCGGCTTTGTGTTTCTAAAGGTCATTCTGTCTATAGCCTGGAGAAGGGAGAATGGACAACTTTTCCAGGAAGCTTATCTGTGATTGGGAGATGGGAACATGACAAGTTTAGAGTTTTTTTGTTTTTTTTTTTAAATGTAAGCAAAGCTAAGACCCTTAAACATGTCTAAAAACTGATGGAAAGAGAGGGGAAGAGAGGAAAAAAAAGACTAACTGGTGTAATGACAGATCGATGAATAAGAAGTTAGAAGGAAGAGGATCAAAGTATAGGCAATAATTTTATTTTATTTGTTTGATAATCTTAATAGTAGCCTGCAAAATAAAGTAAGAGGAGAGAGACACCTGGTGATAAGGGACAGAATTACAAGGCTCTGATATAATGCTATACTGACACAGCCAATCTGCAGCACTGATGATGTTAACGTTCCCAGGACTGAGTACTCAATAAGAAATACCCAAGGTAGCTCCAAAATGTCCCAGCATTCTTCACTTTTTAGTAGATCTGAAATTCATTCCATTAATTTAGTAACCATCCTCAGGGTCCTTGTCATAAGACTTCATTAGTAAAATAATTTTGTAATGGATTCTTTAAAATTTTTATTTATTTATTTTTGAGAGAGACAGTTCACATGCACGTGTGTGAGCACGAGCAGGGGAGGGGCAGAGAGAAAGGGAGAGAGGAGAATCCCAAGTAGTTTCCATACTCAGCTCGGAGTCTGACAGGACTTGATCTCATGGCCATGAGACCTGAGCTGAAATTAAGAGTTGGACACTTAACTGATTGAGCCATCCAGGCACCCCTGTAATAGGTTTTTAATACTGTACCATCTTAAGTTCCTAAGATAGGATTTAAAACAGATATTTTATTTGGATTACATAAGAATAAAGTACTAATTCAGAAACCTGATTCGATAATCAAAGGTATTCTTCTAAAATATAAAGAGGGGCACCTGGATGGCCCAGTTGTTTAAGCATCTGACTCTTGATTTTGGCTCAGGTCATGATCTCATGGTGGTGAGATAGAGCCCTTCATTGGGCTCTGCACTGGGCATAGAGACTGCTTGGGATTCTCTCTCCCTCTTACCCTATCCCTTCCCCGCCTGTGCATGTGTGCATGTGCATGCTCTCTCTCAAAAATAAATAAATAAATAAAAATAAAATATAAAGAAACACTGATAATGCCCTAAGGTGATTTGAGAAGTATCCATTTAACCAGAAACTTTAAGTTCAAAAGATTACTAGAAAAAAAAAGTACTACAAATAGAGAAGAATGGAATCTTTCAAGTTAACAAAGCAAATTTTAGAAAAAATAGGGAAATTTACAAGATAAACCACAGGGAAGAAGACAGATATTCTAAAGAGCCATTGTCCCTCTTTGCTATTTAAAAACTATTTCATTTTGAAATAGATCACACAAAAGAGTATATAAAAACAAAGAGGTGACATAGACTACTGATTAAGAACATGGATTCTGGAAAGAGAATGTCTGGCCTTGAAACACAGCTCCACATTTGGCAAGTGGTTTAATCTTTGTGGACGTTAAGGTTCCTAACGTAAGGTTGCTTGGGGAGAACAGAACCCACGTCACAGGACTGTTGTGATGATTAAATGAGTTTATACACGTAAAATACATAGAACAATACTTGGCACACACTAAGCATTATATCAATTATGTAGTACTCCTGTTATTAATACAACAAAACGGATGTGTACAGTTTGAAGTGTAAAACAAACAGGGTTTCCTGGGTGGCTCATTTGGTTGAGCGGCCTACTTTCAATTTCAGCTCAGGTCATGATCTCACAGTATGTGAGTTCAAGCCCTGCATCTGGCTCTGTGCTGACAGTGAGGACCCTACCTGGGATTCTCTCTCCTCCTCTCTCTGCCCCTTCCCCACTCATGCTCTCTTGCTCTTTCTCTCAAAAAATAAGCTTTAAAAGTATATTAAACAAGCAACAAACACACACAGACCTGCTACCTGGTAACTTAGAAGCGCTTCCCCATTCAACTATAGCCCCTACCTCCCTCCCTCCAGAAAGAATTTAGTGGTTAGCTGAATTTAAGAATTTACCTAGTTTAGAATTTGGCTGAATTTCATTCTTTCTTCAAAAGCGATCTGGACATTGGATTTAATCTATGGAACTTTATTGGTAAAAAGATGAAAAATCTGAAGCTAAATGTTTTTAAAGCCTAAAAATAAAAATTCATTAAAGTAGAAGAATCTATATTAGAAATTTGGAAATAAAACCCACAAACTTACCCGAAAGATTTTTTTGTTTGTATTATTATTGTTCTGCCATCCAGACTCCTCAAGTTTAGTCAAATTGTTGAATTTTTGGTTTACATCTTCTATCTGTTAATAAACAAAGCACATGTTTATCAGATTAATGCTAACCATATTAAAATGAAAAACTAATGAGCTGAAGCTTCAAAAAATTTGAGAATGGTGAGTTGGACTGACGGCATATAAAATTAGACTAAGTCATTCTCAATTAAATATTCAAATTAAGAATTCTCATGGTAAAATTGTTATTTTTTGTTTTTACGAACTTCCATAATATACAGAAAAGTTGTCAAATATAAAGAACCCTCTTAATTTATTTTTGGCCATTAAAATGTAGGAGAGATATCTTAGGTGTTTTTGTTTCCTAAATTATACAACGTGAACATAATATGTCTTTTTTTTTTTAACACAATGTCTTTTGCAAATATTTCTCAGTCCGTGGCTTGCCTTCTCATTGTCTTGACACAATCCCATTTTAAGATTCATGTAATACACCTACTAGCAGAATGAGAATGTAGGATCCTTATCCTTCTGGTATGGTTCTCATCTCAACTAGTTATCTAAAGTGGTGCCTTCTGTCCACCACTTTAGGGAAGATCAGAACAAGCCTTCCCACATTCCAGTCAAGGCTTACATTCTTACATTAACCTCCACGGGGCCTAGACGACATAGCCCCAAGAGAGGTTACTGTACAGGCATGGGCAAGATGGAGGGCCAAAGATGGAGTCAGTATTGTCAGTGTATGATCCTCATCTTTCTGGCACTTCCAGTCTCCTCCAAAGAAGTAACCACTGTCAATAATTTAGTAAACATGCTTCATACCCCCTACTATGCATTTGTACATATGCGTGCTCTCAATTTCTCTCTCCTTAAAAAATCTAAATGTCAAAAGGACTCAGGATTACACTAGGACCAACTGATGTTCAACAATGTGTCCATGCAATCCAATGAGGAAAGGATAGTCTTTTCAACAACAGTGCTGGGAAAATTGGATATCCACAAGAAGAAAGATGAATTTATAAACTCTTACTTATACCGTACACAAAAACGAACTCCAAATGAATCATATACCTAACTGTAGAGTTAGAACTACAACACTCTTAGAAGAAAACATAAGAAAATCTTTGTGAGCTGACATTTGCCAAAGAGTTCTTAGACATGGTATCAAAAATCACATAGAAGAAAAAAGTTGATAAAATGAATATCATCAAAATTAAAAACACACTTCAAAAGACACCATTAAGAAAATTAAGACAAGCTACAAATTGGGGGAAAAGATTTGCAGAAAACATTTCTGATTAAAGAGTCATTTCCAGGGGCGCCTGGGTGGCTTAGTCGGTTAAGCGTCCGACTTTCGCTTAGGTCATAATCTCGCGGTTCGTGGGTTTGAGCCCCGCGTCAGGCTCTGTGCTGACTACCAGCTCAGAGCCTGGAGCCTGTTTCAGTCTGTGACTCCCTCTCTCTCTGACCCTCCCCTGCTCACGCTGTCTCTCTCTCTCTCTCTCTCCTAGAAATAAAAAACATTTAAAAAAAAAAAAAAAGTCATTTCCAGAATACATAAAGAACACTTACAACTCAATTATAAAAAGACAAACCCAATTTAAAAATGGCCAAAAGATTTGAATACAAATTTCACCAAAGAAGACATTTAAATGACTAAACACATGAAAAGATAATTATCATAATTTGTTAGGGAAATGCGAATCAAAACTACAACAAATACTTTGTCCCCACTAGGATGGCTCTACTAGACAGACAATAACAAGTACTAGTGAGGATGTGGAGATGTAGGAAAACTCATACAATTGTTGATGGGAAAGTAAAATATTACAATCGCTTTGGGAAACAGTATGGCAGTTTCTTAAAAGTTAAACATGAATTTACTCTATGTCCCAGCAATATCTAGATATTTATCCCAAGAAAAATGAAAACTAATGTCCACACTAAGATTTGTATGTGCATATTCACAGAAGATTATTCATAATCACCAAAGCAGAAACAATCCAAGTGTCCTTCAACTGGTGAATAGAGAGTGGCATATTTACTCAATGAACTACTACTCAGCAATGTAAAGGAACGAAGTACAGATATGTCCTACCACATGAAAGAACCTCAAAAACATCAGGCTAAGTGAAAGAAACCACGTATGAAAGACTACATATTGTATTATTTTACTTAATATGAAGTGTCCAGAAAAGACAAATCCACAGAGTAAGTTGCTTGGGGCTGGGAGTAGGAATGGGGATTCACTTGCATACAGGCAAGAAAGGTCTTTTTATGAAAATATTCTACACTTGGATTATGGCCACGATTGCACAACTCTGCAAATTCACTGAAAATGACTGAATTCAGAGCTGGTAAGGTTTAGGATATTAAACTTCAGAACAGTCTTAAAGGAAAAAAAAAAAAAAAAAAAAGGTCCCAGGAGCCAACTTTAAAGAGGCTCCCAATGGCCAAAGCTGGGAAATGAGCATCAACAGACACTAAATGTAAACAATATAAACACATTAAATACCTTCAAATCTATCATTTATTAATACTAAAAACAAAATTAATTGGTCACCACTGAAGGATGCTAGTAAAACAACTCCTTATGAAAACTGGCAAATATATGAAAACTGGTCATAAAGCAATACTTAACATCACCATGACTACCTAAACACTATTCACATCAGGGCCATAGCAATGCAGATTATCTTCCCTTCACTTTTTCTCTACTCTGAATACTGTTTTGCTTTTCATTTGCTTGGTTTTTATGTATCTATCATCAATTCACCTCTAAATTCTGTATAAACCTCCTCTGACTACAATTTAAAAAGCAAACGGCAGGGGTGCCTGGGTGGCTTAGTCCGTTAAGCGTCCAACTTTCGCTTAGGTCATGATCTCGCGGTTCGTGGGTTCGAGCCCCGCATCAGGCTCTGTGCTCACTGCCAGCTCAGAGCCTGGAGCCTGTTTCAGTCTGTGACTCTCTCTCTCTGACCCTCCCCTGCTCACGCTGTCTCTCTCTCTCTCTCCTAGATATAAATAAAACATTAAAAAAAAAAAAAAAAAGACTTGCTTTCTCTCTCTGGATGCTTCTGGATTTTTCTCTCCATCCCCAAAGTTGTACAATCACATTTAATAATGTGCATTGGTGTGGGTTTACTCTGATTCACAATGCTAGGCACTCAATGACCTCCTTTGATCTGGAATTCAGGTGCTCCAGGTTGGGAAAACATTTCAACTATTTCATTGATTGATTCCTCTCCACTATTTTTTCTGTTCTCTTTATCTGGAATTATATATTTCCTAGACTGGTCTACTTAATCTTCTTATCTATCTTATTCAATCTCTCCTACTTTACATCTCTCTTTGCTCTATTTTATCTTTTGCTCTATTCCATCTTTCTACTGAATTTACATTTCTGCTCTCACAGTTTCTAACTTCAAAGAGCAATTTTTGTTTTCTGAATGTTCTTTTCTTAATAGCTGTTCTTAATTGACAGATGAAATGTCTGGTCCCTTTGAGAATATTAACACTTGCAGGTAAAAGTTCTCTTCTCCTTGTATTATCATCATTTCCTCCATCCAGAAAGTTTTCTACCGGAGTCTGCTTTGACTTCCTTTTTTTTTTTTTTTTTCAAACTTGAGGTTTTCCTCAAATGTCTAATGATTTTTGGTTACTGGTTCCTGAACTAGTATTTTGTTATGTTCATCTATAAAACAAGTCAAGAAGCTAGAAAGTGTCATGTCCTCTCAAGCTTTTCCTGATCTTCCTAATGATTCCCTCTATTAGAGCACTTTGTACATTAGATTGGAATTATATGTTGTGTCTGACTCACTGATAAACTACAAGCTTCTCTAGGAGAGAGAATGTGCCTTATTTTTCAACTTCTGGTATAATATCTGGCACACAGTGAGAACTCAACAACTGCTAGATGATCTGAATTAGTAAAGACAAGATTTGCTCATTTTTCTCAAGTGCAGAATCATTATGGTCTGTACAACAGTTGAATAAAATGTCTCAATTTCCAAACCATCCAGAAACCATCCTGACAACACAAGGAAGAAGTAGACATCAGTTATAAAATTTAGACAGTATTTAAAATTTTTCTTAATGTTTATTATTGAGAGAGAGAGAGAGCGCGCAAGAGTGAGCATGAATGGGGAGGGGCAGAGAGAGAGGGAGACACAGGATCCAAACCAGGCTCCAGGTTCTGAGCTGTCAGCACAGAGCTCGACATATGGCTCAAACTCATGAACTGCGACATCATGACCTGGGCCGAAGTCAGATGCCCAACAGACTGAGCCACCCAGGCACCCCTAGACAGTACTTTACAGTTTATAAAGATGCTACCTAATATCTCATTTAACATTACCGGTACCTAAAAAGCATCTCCATTACTCCCATTATTGTTAACTTTTTTTTTTTTTTTTTTTTAGGGTTTATTCATTTTTGAGATCCAGAAAGACATAGTCCAAGTGGGGAAGGGCTAGAGAAAGAGGGAGACAAAAGAATCCTGAGCAGGCTCCAGGCTCCAAGTTGTCAGCATAGAATGCAACATGGGGTTTGAACTCACAAACCGTGAGATCATGACCTGAGCTGAAATCAGATGCTTAACCAACTGAGCTAACTAGGCACCCCTAACCTCATTTTTTAAATCTCATTAAAAAAATTTGTTTTTAAACATTTATTCATTTTTGAGAGTGAGAGAGACAGAGCATGAGTTAGGGAGGGGCAGAGACAGTGGGAAACACAGAATCAGAAGTGGGCTCCAGGCTCTGAGCTGTCAGCACAGAGCCTGCGTGCAGCTCAAACTCATGGACTGTGAGATCATGACCTGAGCTGAGATCAGACATTCAACCAGCTGAGCTATCCAGATGCCCCGTTTAATCCCATTTTTTTTTTAATGTTTATTTCATTTTTGAGAGAGAGAGAGAGATAGCACAAGCAGAGGAGGGCCAGAAAAAGAAGGGGACAGAGGATCCAAAGCAGGCTCAGTGCTAACAGCAGAGGAGCCCGATGCAGGGCTCGAACTCATGAACTGCCAGATCATGACCTGAGCCAAAGTCGGACACTCAGCCGACTGAGCCACCCAGGTGCCCCAAACCTCATTTTCCAAAAGACCAGGCTCAGAGTTAATACACTGAAAAGGCTTGACCACGTACCTGAAAACTAACCATATCCCAAAATCCATCCAGATCTGTACAGGTCGTCTCCTTCTCACCTCGCTTGTATTCACAATTGTCCACCAGCCCTTCAAACTGCTTGAACCTTTCTTTCATAAGGAGTCTTGTTTGCCCAACTGCTGTGCGAATAAGATCTTTAGCTAGCAGAAAGATGAGGTTTTTAAAAGTTAAAAGACAAAAAATTGGACCTATATTGTCAGCCTACCAATTGATAAGAAGACCTCACCATAAATATCAAAATTTTTACCTTACAAAACAGGACTACAAAACTGTCTTACAAATACTGAGCATTAACTGGATGCTTCAATTTCTGTTAAAAATCAGCAATTTTCATTCTCATACATACTGTTGCACAATAAATAGCATTCTACCTCTCCTTGTATTTAATAAGAATTCAATCTCAAACACATCAGTATCCACAAAGGACTTCACATTGACAGAACACAAATGATTTTTTTCTAAACAGCTTCCCCAAATAAGTCAAATTAAGGTATTTTTCTGAAAATCTGTTCTACATTGATTTAGGTCATTTTCATTCAGAAAATATTTTTGTTTAATTAAACAATACAAATTACAGATGTCACTCATAGTTATATCAAAAATATCTAATAACAAGCAAATGTCTAATTTTCAGGAATAATCAATATTCTAATTACTTCTATCTTTTAAGCCATGTACCATTTTAGCATAGATGTTAGCAAACATATGTTGAGATATAAAAAATTCTTGTTGCTTTGAATAACAATGTAACTATGAGGTCAGACAACACTAGATCTTAATTTTCAGATAAATGTAACTATATTTAAAAAAACAAAAGTAAAACATTAAAAAAATATAAACGTTCCCTCACCATCATCTGGAATGTCCAATTCAAGCTTCCTGTCCCACTCTAGACAGTGCGAAGTTAATTTCTCAGTTTCTGACTGAAGAATATTTCTAAAATTATGACATAGATTTGTTTTACAAATGATTCTCATACTAAATCTAAGTATTTTCATTAGGACACACATAACATTAGGAAGGTATAAAAGACAGGCACAATGTTAATTTCTCAGAGTTGATGCTGATTTTATGAACTGTGTTTTATTAAAATCCATAAATACAAGCTGATACCCTATGTCCATCTTTCTACACCTAAAACTTATGCAAATGGACTACTGCTAAGAGCCACTTTTCCCACTACACTATTATTTCCAACTTCTTCTACTCTTAATTTTCAGAGGCTTTACAGAAAGAATCAGATGTTCTTTACTTCTGTTATTAGTTCTCTGTTACTGCCCATGGAATAAAGACCAACTCAACTTTCAAGAGTAAGTAGAAGTAACCACTGTAAGTATGGAATTACAGTGATAAAGCCGTACAGGTTCTCTATAGTTAGTAGGCTTTGCTTGCCACTCCAAAGGCAGTGGTTCTCAACAGCAGTCAATTTTGTCCCCCTGGACATATGTGACAATGTCTAGAGGCATTTCTGTGTCTTGAAGTGGAGGGGCACTACTGGCCAAGGATGTTACCAAACAATCTAGAATGCAGAAGATGGTCCCTACAAGAATTATCTAGTCTAACATGTCAATAGTGCCAAGGTTAAGAAACTGACCTAAGGTGAACACAATCTGTTTCTTTATAAAAAGCATCTTAGCAGGAGAAACTGAGGATAGTTTCTATTTCCTAGAAGAAAAATTTAGCTGTTTATATCTAATAGCATGGCAGAGGATGAATTAATTTATGAGAAATGAGACCTGGCTTAGATCTGAAATTATCAAGTTGCGTAAATTGTTCATTGTCTCAAGGTCTCACAGCTGAAAATACAATGGATAGCTAAATCTCTAAAATTCATCACAATTCTAAAATCTCATGCTCTAAAAATAATTGAAGTGGCTTTCAAACATATAAAAAGGTACTTTATATAATAGAATAAATAAATATTAAAGCTCCAGCAAAATAGTATCTTACCTACTTATCTACTTGATTGGGAAAGCTCAAAAAATTGTTAATCTTGTTTGAAAATGGTATGAGAATGTTCTTGCTACATTTTCTCAAGAGAAACAGCATATATAAAAGCATGTATGTGTGCATGCCTTCATGTGGATTATAGTTTGGAAACTGAATACTGACTGGATATTTTATAAGATTAAGTAATTATTATGATTATGTTAAGCACAATAAATATTATGGTAATATTAACATGAGTTTTCAACTTTGAAAAATACCTACAGAAATATTAATGGATGAAGTGATATGATTATTTGGGATTTTCTTAAAACATCTTGAGTCAGAAGTATATGGGAATAAATATGAAACAAGATTGACCCTGAGTGATGGATATAAGGGAGCTCAGTGTACTATTCCCTGCACTTTCATAGATGTTATAAATTTTCCACAATAAAAAGTTAAGAAAAAAAAAATAGAAAAGCATGTGATTATTTCCTGTGTGATGTAGAATGTGGGGGGCCTTTCTCCAAATGCAGTCCACTGATTGCAGTCCACTGATTTGTTTCCAAGGTTTGTAAGTGACATGTTTGAGGTTCCCCAAACAGGATGTTAATTTTCACTCTTCACAGTTGGAAAAACACAATCCCACTTTGTGACTTAGTAGGCCAAAGAACTTCCTACCATCTCCCTCTAACCTTCCTTTGTCAAATAAAGGTTCACTCAGTTTCTTTGTGGGGGGAAAAATGTATGAGAAAAATAGGAACTCCCATAACTTGCTGAAGGGAATGTAAATTGAGGTTGTTACGTATTTTCATGTGAGAGAATGGGAAAGCATACAAGGTTGGTCTTTGCAGCCTTTATTGTATTAGTAATAGACTGAACTCAGTGTAAGAAATGAGCAATAGCAATTTGCTACTCAGTAAATCATGGTACATCACATAATTGGATACTATATGGTTATTATACACACACACACAAAACATCACCAACACGAGAAAGCTAAAGTATTAAAATGGAATGTCTCCCACAATGAACATTAAATGAAAGCAGAATAATAACCTATTGTGCATATTAAAAGGGTGAAATATATATATGTTTGTCTACTATGTGTTATCTATCTCTCTGAAAGCTTTCATAAAACATGAGTAACACTTGTCTCCATGGAAGATTAACCATGAGGTTAGGAGACAGTGGAGAAATGGCTTCTCACTTGTACCTTTTCCTACCTTTTGAATTGGGAACCACATGAATTAAAGAACTAGCTACTGAAAGCATAATTAAGTTTTAAAGATAAATGAAAATCAGAGTCTAATTCATCTATTATACAAAGATTGAATTAGTTTTATTTGGGTTTTAAATATCTAGACATTAATGCAAACATTTTACACCAGGAACAAAATGGACAAACCTGAAATACGGCACATCATGTTGTGGCTGAGACACTTGATCTTCATTTATTTCAGGTGACAGGACTTCTTTTATTGGAAGGCCATTTGAATTTTTAGTAGTTTCATCTTTATTTAAGGCATGTTCTACAAAGAAAACACCACATGTAAATTTCAAAGCAGCAGTTTTCTATCATGACACCCCCTACAAAATGACAAAATTTTAGAATTCTTCAATTTTTTCATTGATGAACTTTAACATTTTATTTCTGCTTCAATGATTTCATTTACCACATCTCCTCTAAAGGGTCTTGACACTCTCATCTCTTCAAATTTACACTTCCCCCCTTCACTCAGTCTGCATTCCTCATTCCAGTTCTCTGTCTGGATGTCTTTCCTCAGGTTTCCCATCTCTTCTGACCCTGTGGGGCTCTAAACAAATCTGATAAATCACAGTCCGGAAGGTAAGTAAAAATTTAATTAGAATACCATACCTTTATTGCAAACTGTGAGAGAACCCAAAGGACATGGCAGTTTATTTGAATCTTGATGTACTGTCTTCCCAGAAGAATGTTTACACTTTGGGGCCAGAATTTCTTTTGTTGCTTTTTGCGTTTTAGCACTAAAAGCAATAGCAAAAGAATACTTCATGAAGCACAAACTCCATATATCTAACTGAAGTATTTCAAAATTACATTGCTTTTTAAAAACCTGGGATAAAATAAAAATATGTTTATTTTAAAGTATTTATTTTTGAGAGAGCACAAGCAGGGGAGGGGCAGAGAGAGAGGGACAGAGAATACAAAACGGATCCTGCATGCACTGATAGCAGCAAGCCCCATTAGGGCTCGAACTCACAGACCACAAACTCATGACTGAGTCAAAGTCAGACGCTCAACCGACTAAGCCACCCAGGTGCCCCAACATATTTTTATTTTTAAAACAATAGGTCAATTCTGGAGCAGAAAAATTTAAACATGTATGTAGTGGGAATGTCACTCTTCACTAATTGTAATGAGATCTAAAGATTTTGAAGATCTCTTAATGGAACACACACTTAGCTGTCTCACTGATGCCAGGCAGTTTCTAGTAAATCTGCCAACAGCCAGTCTGCAAAACTGGCTTGCCTTTTCTATTTAATTAAAGAGCCCAACTGATCCCTCTCCCCGCTCGACTTTGCAAGTTAATCAGTTTTTCTAAAGTAATAGTCAGCAAAACAACACAAACAAAAGCCCATGTCTGAGCTACAGAGAGTGAGAGAGCATGGGAGGGACAGAGAGAGAGGGAGACACAGAATCAAAAGCAGGCTCCAGGCTCTGAGCTGTCAGCACAGAGCCTGATGCAGGGCTCAAATTCACAAACCATAAGATCATGACCTGAGCCAAAGTTGGACAATTAACTGATGGAGCCACCCAGGTGCCCCAGTAACTTCTAAAAATTTAATTCTAGGTGTTATAATAAAGTCACTTACTAAAAGAAATAAAATAGAAATTGTACTGTGAAAATAAGGTTAACAACAATGCATAGGAAATATCAAAACTGTCAAATAGATTATTGTAGCCTACTGAAGAATTTTTTAACCAAATTTTCAAGAGTTATGATTAAATTAATTAAATAATAACTTTTAAAAAGCACAGGCCAAATCTAAGAAAGGCATTTGTTACCATCTTAGCAAGGAATTCATTATTAACGTTACATTCTTACACTTCTGTTGTTAAAGAGGTCCAGGTATAACTGGGTGTCAAGAAAGCATTGGCACTTCTGGGAGTCATAGGTGTTACTTGATAGGTCTTCAGACCATCCAACGGCTGAAACATAAAGTCCTGAGGTGCGAAGGAATTCTTTCCTTTCATTTTTGCAGTATTTGTCTTAGGTAAGTTTTCCATTTTTGATAAGACTCCATCTGGATCCATTCCATTTGTTGCACTGATTTGTGAATCCAAAATATTTTCTTCACTATCAAGTTTAAAAGAAATGACCTAGTTGTGAGTAAACAGAATAGAGTGAGAATTCCTCTTCTGGGGATATATTCGACCAATTTTTACAGGCTGAAAACATGATAGTTGAGATCTATGTCTCACGTACATAATTTAAGAGAAAAAAAACAAAGGCTAAGATCCAGAGGGAGATCTAAGATCTAAGAGGGAGAACCAATCTTCATTATAGGAAGAAATAATAGTTTTTAAGTATTACAATAAATTAAAATATATGAAAACTAAAATGGAAAAATTTACTCATCTAACAAATACAAATCTCTTTTTACTTAGATTATGATGATAATTACAATAGCTTGAAAATCAGAAATCCAATGTTTATTAGATGACTACTATTGCCAAGTACCAAATGGTTTTTGTAAATAATCTTGATTATAAATAACCTTGTCATAGGAGCAAAATTACTTTTTAACATTACACAATAAGATAAACCATATAAAATGTAAAGTATATTTTCTTTTTCAAGTCAATGTAATTACTTGTTTTTTTTAATGGAGATATAATTGACACATAACATTATATTAGCTTCAAGTGTATAACATGATTCAATATTTCTATATATTGTAAAATGATCACCACAGTAAGTCTAGTTAACATGTATCACCATACATATTTACAGAATTTTTTTCTTGTGATGAGAACTTTTAAGATCTACTCTAAGCAACTTTCAAATATGCAATACAGTATTATTAACTATAGTCATCATGTGATGGATCCCCAGGACTTATTTCAACCTGGACAAGAATTTAAGGGCGATACTATCCCTGACGCCAACATGGCAGAAAGTAAAAGCCTAGTAATAATCCTTAAAGAGGAAATCAATCTTTTTTTTTAAATAGCTATTGTCAAGTTGGTTTCCATATAACACACAGTGCTCATCCCCACAAGTGCCCTCCTTCATGCCTATCACCCCCCTTCCACTCCCCCCGACCCCTATCAGCCCTCAGTTTGTTCTCAGCATTCAAGAGACTCTCATGGTTTGCCTCCCTCCCTCTCCCCATTTTTCCCCTTCTCCCCCATGGTTCTCCATTAAGTTAAGAGGAAATCAATCTTAAGGGAAGAACATGAGGTCCAGCTGCTTACTCGTGAAGATTCACCCTATACTGTCTACCTGGGAGGATCTAGGTTTGATTTTTATTTATTTATGTTTATTTTTTATTTATTTATTTTTTTAAATTTATTTCTGAGAGAGAGAGAGACAGCGTGAGCAGGGGAGGGTCAGAGAGAGAGGGAGACACAGAATCTGAAACAGGCTCCAAGCTCTGAGTTAGCTGTCAGCACAGAGCCTGACACGGGGCTTGAACCCACCAACCGTGAGATCATGACCTGAGCTGAAGCCGGACGCTTAACCAACTGAGCCATCCAGGCTCCCTTAGGTTTGATTTTTAGTAAGAATCTAGCCAGGTTTCTTACACTTTGGCAAAACTTTTATTTTTAAGGTTAAGGAATTGGAATGTGGCTTGTAAACCAAGTAATCGGACCCTCAAATTGGTGAATCTTTTTTGAAGACTATACTAGCCCCTATGCTAGACACTATCAGAAATGTTAGGCTATTTAATTCTTAAAACTACTCCAAGTAAGTATTGCATGTTAGAGATGGGAAAACAAATCCATAACTTGCCCAAGGTTATCTAGCTAATTGGAAGCAGAGACAATATTCAAACTCATGAAATGAATCCAAAGTCAATACATTTCACCCCACCCCATCTTATCTCTTAGCCAATTCCCATGGGAAGATTTCTGTCAGCTAATGTTATCGTATTTCTCTATCTCCCGTTAACCAAATTATCCTTTCTCTAGCTATAAAGCTCTGAGGATGTAATATCTGAAAGACAACAATAAATCCTCTTCATGCTTCTTTATGGTTTAAGATGTTCTAACACACATATAGGTTAACTCTCTTGAAGCAGCTGTGTATGCTTAATTTCAACTTTATGAAAGTAGCAATGAGGTTTTCAAAGTATCTAGAAATAAACAGATGTTTATACTCTACCTTGTCAGGTTTTGTTTCTATATTTTTGACAGGTCGTCCTTGATTTGGTGCCTTTCTCTCTGTTTCATTATCTAAAATAATAATGTGAAATAAGACAACCATTTTGAATAGACAGAAAATGCTACTGTAAAAGCATTAGGTAATTTTAAAAGGAAAAAAGGCAGCAATAGGAAAGTATATCTTAAAGGATTTTTTTGATTAAGAGTCATACTATAAAATGAGATTAAAAACAGATGACATTTCCTGCCAAGTAAAGGCCATGTGTTTTCAAAACAAAACCAAGTGTTAAGGTAATATACCTTTTGCCTCTGAATATCAAGTACATATTTATTATAGAAAATTAGGAAAATAAAGAAAAGCACAAAAACAACAAAATTAAAAATAACCCAAGATTACATTAGTCAGTAACAATCATTAGTGACACTTCAGTGTATGTTTTTCCAGTTTTATCCTATATTCATATATTCACATACATATTTTAGGGCTGTAATCATACTGTTCAGGATTTGACTGTTTTTCTTTGCCCACTTGATGGATCATGTTCTTTCACAACATTGTTCTTTGACGTTTACACTGTATTCCACCAATGGATGGGCTGTAATTTATTTGGGCCATTAAATTTTCACTTTGAAGCTCTGCTTGTACCAGTTCAGGTACTTCCACCTTTGAGCACCCACTCAAATGCTACCTGGATATCTTGAGGAACTGGAATCTCCTATTTCCTCGTCTCCTACTCAGAGAAGTACATGATGATTTTTAAAACTTAACACAAAAAAACCTCGAAGACCAAAATGTTCTAGATCAGTTAGTCATCAAGGAATAGTTCTTACCATTAGCTCTTGTGACTGGCTTTCTTGTTGTAGATGAAACTGCTCTGGCATTCTGCTTTGCTGCTTGAGTGGCTGATCGAGTCATTCTCACCGATGTGGTCGTTGCAAGCTGTACACCTGTGGGAAAAAATAATCAAATCAAATGCTTTTTGTAATCATTAAATTCCTGTTGTGGCAACATCAGAGCTTATAGTAACTGCTAAATTCCTACCTTTTTTCTCTTTGTCCAACACTTTTCTTTCAGAAGTTTGTCTTTGACCAGGTCGACTTGCTCGAACATCACTCCCGTTATCCATCTATTTAAAAGATTAGTCGCTACGTGACTTAATTGCATAGTGAATCAAATCACCACTTTTTTCCCCCCCGAGGGGTTTTCAAGTCATTTTATTAATCCAATCATAGAAACCCTCCCCCCCACCACCACATCTCTGCAACCCTCACTTTCTTCCAAAATGTTGTGAGAAGGATTGAGCAGACCCACTCCCTCAGGAGCCACTTAACAAAAGGCAGAGATGGGGGTGGGGGGAGACATCACAAAAATAGCAACAGATAAAAGAGGGGAAACAGAACCAGAACACAACAGAAAAACAAGGCAGTCGCGGATGGGGGGAGGAATATGGAACACTTCAGGAATGTGCATGTCATCCTTGCACAGGGGCCATGCTCTTCTTCTCTGTATCGTTCCAATTTTAGTATATGTGCTGCTGAAGCGAGCACTCAATTGCCACATTTTTTATCTCTCAATGACCCTGTCAGCTGAAATCTGACGATTATAAATGATTTGGCAAAAAAAAAATCACTTCCCCAAATAAAATAAGATGAAGAAAAAGCTTTCCATTATATAGACTCCTTTACAGGCTTTTTAAGAATCCTAGACTTTAGAAAATGCTAATAACCTAAGCTATGAAAAATAGCTGACTATAATCTTCTGAGAATCTTTAAATAGGCCAGGCATGTTTTCACTTCAAGACCTTTGAATTATGTCTAGAAAATTCTTCTCCTGGATAAAAAGCTCTTTCCCATAGTTCACTCTTCCATTCCTTACAAGACTTCAGTCAAAATGCCACCATGTCAGCAAGGCCCTGCTTAACTGCCCCAATCAAAATTCCACCTGACACCCACTCCAATACTCCCTTTTTCCCTTCACTTAAAAAAAAAAATTTTTTTTTTAATGCTTTATTTCTGAGAGAGAGACAGACAGACAGACAGCATGAGCAGGGGAGGGTCAGAGAGAGAGGGAGACACAGAATCTGAAACAGGCTCCAGGTTCTGAGCTAGCTGTCAGCACAGAGCCCGACGCGGAGCTTGAACCCAAGAACCATGAGATCATGACCTGAGCTGAAGTCGGATGCTTAACCAACTGAGCCACCCAGGCGCCCCTCTCCCTTCACTTTTTATCCTCTCCATAATACTGATGACCATCTGACATACTATATACCTATTTTTTAATTGCCTAGCTCACATGTAAGCTCGATGAAAACAAGAAATTTTATTTTGTTCACTACTATGCCCTAGAGCCTAGAAAAACATGGTAGTGGCTCAATCATTACTAAATACATGAAATTCAGCTTCCTCACCTGATGAAGAGGTATATTATTTCCCTCCTTGCTCACTTCATTTTAGCAATCTTCCTAATAACTTTATCCATAATGGTGTTTTGAAGACCCATAAATTTATAACACCCACCCTATGTGCTTTATATCCTTATCTACATTTTATGATGATGTGGAATGCATAAAATTGAAGCCAAATAAAAAAAGAATGTGACACAAAGTTTGGCATACGTTTCATAAGGTATGTTGGGCAAAGATATTTTAAGTATTTCCTTAGTATCTAGCCAAGACAGCTTTATATCACCAAAGCAATGATATTGATTTTTGTACTATTAACTCTAGCAAATTAATCACTACACTTACAGGTGATAGTAGATAGGGGTGCCCGAGTGGCTTGGTCGGCTGAGCATCCAACTTTGGCTCAGGTCATGATCTCATAGTTCGTGGGTTTGAGCCCTGTTTACGGCTCTGTGCTGTATGGCTCAGAGCCTGAAGCCTGCTTTGGATTCTGTGTCTCCCTCTCTCTGCCCCTCCCCTGTTCTCACTCTGTCTCTCTCTCTCTAAAATAAATAAGAAAACATTAAAAAAAAAACTTTAAAAAAAGATGATATAGATAAAAAATGGGTTTACTTACTCTGAGAAAAAAAGTACAATTTGTCATCTTAGTAACAATTATCTACTAACAATCAACTATACCTTAGTCTGCTCCATTTGGTCTTTGGCCTTTGACCTTGTAATCCGTACAGAAGATGAAACAGCCTTAAAACAGTTAAAGAAAATAAAGTTAAAAAGTGAACTGGCAAAAGTTTAATTTCATGTCTCTTTATGAAATAAAGTTCCCGTTTTAAGGTTAAGTTTTAACTTTAATCATTTATGGCAAGAAGATACTTGCCAACTTGAATTCCTGTTGTTTCTGGCTTGACTTAAATTACATTTAAGTTAATAGCTGAAAGAAGAAATTTCAAGCCATATTTTCCAGGTATTTGAATCCTCATTAATACTATTAGCTGGACATATTTAGAAAGGGTAAATGAACAGACTGGTGTATTAGGATTTTTTGTTTGCTGTTTCATGAAAAGATACTATAAGGCTTACTCTAACAGCTTTAACAGTTTGACTTCAAGTCTCATGATTATGCATTTCTCCACTGTCATTAAGAAAATGGAGACCTAATCACAAAACGTGGGAAAAAATCTACCATGAGAAAGACTGATTAAAAAGTGATTAGATATTTGTCAACTCTGTAAAATTTCTTAAGAAACATAATCAGACTTCTCTCCTAGATGAGAAGTCATTTTCTTCTCCAAATCTCAGTGAAAATCTAGTGCTAAAGAAATTAGGCTTTTCTCTAGATTGCATGGAGAACAGAATTTAATAATGGCTATCTAACTAAAAAAAAACCCAAACTATTGGTGAGTCTTATTGTTTAGCACCATGATGGGTCTCCTCTTGCTCTGCCTACATATATATATATTTTATATTTTTATTTTAATTCTAGTATAGTTAACATACAGTGTTATATTAATTTCAGAGATATAACATAGTGATTCAATAATCTGATACACCACCCAGCGTTCATCACAAGTGACTCCTTAATCCCCATCACCTATTTCACCCATCCCCCTCCCCTCTGATAACCTTCAGTTTGTTCTCTATAGTTAAGACTCTGTTTCTTGGCTTAGTCTTTTTTTCCCTATATTTGTTTCCCCTACATATATTTTTAACATTTTTAATGGTTGTCTATAGCTTAGACCAACGATTGGTATCCTACATATCTCAAAAAGCCAGCTTAAATCTAACCCCTTCCAAGGTCTTTGACATTCCTCCAAACAGAAATAATCTCTCTCTCCTCTAAAATTCAGAATATATTTATCAGTATCTTTTCAACTTGAATTCTATTGTATTTACTCTGGTCTCTTCCACTTTATCCGAAGGTCATACAAGATAATAATCAAATAATCAAAGATCAGTTAAATAAATCAATGTGATGCATGAAGCGCAGAAAAATAGGCAATGTCTTAGTCCTTCATATTATTTAATTCTTATCTAAATCAGGAATGAGTATACGGTTTGAGATCTTTTATACATATCTTTAAAAGAGCACATCATCAGTGACACCTAATTTATAAACCCCACTGCTCCTTCTCAAACTTTATTCTTCATGACTCATTGACCGTTTTCTTTAGATCACCCTCCTTGAGCTTTTATCCCCTTTTCAGTGCTCCAGCTACTCAGACCAGTCCTTCTCAGCCTAGCATTGGAACCTGACTTCTGCCCACTTGTTTTTTCTATCTCAAAAACCTATAGCGACATCAAGAGACCGGACTTTCATCTTCTGAGTTACTGTTATGTCATTCCCACCTCCTATCAACTAAATGAATAAATAAAGAGAATAAAGGGAAATGGTTATTTTAGTTATTTAAGCTCTTAAAGAAAAATTCCAGTTAAAAGGAACTATTCCTCTATATCAAATTAGGATAGTAAATTTACCTTTTTTGGCTCTGTACTCTGGTTTGAGAAGAGAAAATAAGTCATACTAGGTCTATAAAGACCCACTTTAAATATTCCTCGTTTAGCTTTCTCTCTCTGCTCTTTCAATTTCTGAAGTTGCTTTTCTTCTTTGTATTTCTGGAGCATTTGCTTTCGTTGCTCACCTAGAGTAGTTTTTGTTGACCCTAGGCAAAAGAAACCCACAGTATATAAAACATTTCAAATAAAAAGTTATGCAAATGTCTAACTTCTAACTTCAACTTCTGTTAAGAAATGCTGTTAGTAACTTCCGTTCATTCCTTAGAACTCTAACCACAAGTTATTTCAACCTCTATTCTTTTTAAAATTTCTGTTTCTTCTGCCTTTGCTTTTAACTGCTTGCTATATATTGGGTGTTTATTACTTCACTTCTGAATTAAAGAACTCGTAGGATAGCCAACCTCCAAGCTAACCCCAAGGATTCTCCCCTCCTGATAACAATGTCTGTGTGTCATCACTTCCCACACTGCATAGGGCTGACTGGGATAACCAACAAAGCATACTGAAATGATGGAGTGTGGCTCCCAAGATGAGGTTGTTAAAGCCACTGCAGTTTGCCTTGCCCATCTTGGATCACTTGCTCTGGAGGAAGCCAGTGGCCTTGTGGAATCTTAAGGAGATTCAAGAAGCCCTATGGAGGTGTCCACATGACAAAGTTCCAAGGCCGCCTGTCAAGAGCCAGCATCGACTTGCCAGTCATATGGGTGAGTCTTCTGGGGAGTGGATCCTCCAGTCTCAGTCAAGCATGTAGATGCATCCTCAGATGACATCTTGACTGCAACCTCCAGAGTCACCCACTTAAGCTGCACCTAAATTCCTGACCCACAAAAATTGTGTGAAATACTAAATGTTTTGGGTTAACTCAGACCCCAATATTAGGGTTACCTGCCAGTTTCTTTAGTTCAACTTAGGTTTCCACCTACATACTCTAACTGTTTTGGGAAATAGAAGGGGCTATGTGCAAGACATTCTTAGGCAGAGAATTTCTGCCCTTGAGAACTCACAGTATCCTGGGGAAACAAACAGTTTCAGTCTGGTTTAGCATGAAATAAATAGGAGACTGCACCCAATAGAGAATCAGTTTAAATCTCCCCCCTGGGGAGATCAGGAAAGCCTCCTCAGAAAAGAGGATACCTGAAAAAAATTCTGAAGAATGAGCATGTATTTGTCTACTGGGTAAGGGTTAAAAATAATTCAGGTAGATAACTCTACAGCTTAGCAAATTTACTAAAATAGGAGTATGTATTTAAAATGAGTAGGTTTTTTATGCTATATAAATTACACCTCAATAATGTTGTTCAAAGTAATAATAATTAATCATAATAATGATAAGGCAGAGGACAGAATATGCAAAAGCACACATGATAAAATGGTTAATCAACAAAACCTCTACATCCTCAACTTCTTTTCTAAATGTTCCCTTCATCTCTCTTTTTTTTCTCCCCTTCATCTCTTGATCGAGCTGAAACCTGACTGTCTCCCTAAGACAGCTTCCCCAGTTTTCTCTCACACTGGTGAGATCACTGGACCTAAAGAGGGGAAGTGTCCTCACCACTGCTTCCCAGTGATTTCCTCCTCCTCCTCACCAAAAGATCCCACCTTTACATTTCATATCATCAGATCATATTATCCAGTACCCCAGTTGGGCATCTACAGGCCCTCCAGGCTTCCTCTCGTTCCTCAAAGGCTCTAGCTCCTAGCTCACTGTCATTGTCTCCATCACTATCCCTGCACAAATCTTGACGACCTCTCCAATAGCCTGGCTTCTCAGTTCTTTGGCTTTCTTTCCTCCAATGATCACCCAGTGGTCACATCCATGCCAGGATTTCAACCTTTCTCATGTCATGACACACATAACAGATAACATTTACACACCACACTGTAGCAAACAAAGAAACTGCTTATGACCAAACACAACCAGCCAAAGAAAGAGCTCTGACCAACCCAGGGCCTTTCAGAAACAACAGTATTTTGTCGCTCCTGTATTCATTCATGTGACAATTGGTACCCTACTTCCTATGCCATTGTCTTATTGAAAAAAGCTGGTCAGCTGTCCTACAGAATGTCCTGCACTGTGTATTTGTTTGCTTTCTCATGTATTTTATGCATTCCTCTAGCCTTCATGTTTTTTTATAAACTGGAAATTAGATATAAGGTGTTTTATTTTTTAAGTTTATTTATTGAGAGAAAGTGCAGGAGGGGCAGAGAGGGAGAGAGAGAATCCCAAGCAGGCTCCACATCATCAGTGCTGAGCCTGATGCAGGGCTTGAACCCATGAACCATAGAATCATGACCTGAGCTGAAATCACAAGAGTCAGATACTTAAAAGATTGAGCCACCCAGGCACTCCTCTGAGGTTTGATCAGATTCAAATTAAACTTTTGGGGCAAGAATATGTTCTGAATGGTGCTACCATTCTCTGAACCCACTCCAATCTGGCTTTCACTCATCAGAACCCCCCATCAGGATTAGTGACCTCCATGGCAGTAAAGTTCAAATTCTCATTTCTACTACTGTTTGACCTAACAAGCAGCACTGCCATAGTCTCTCCTCCTGGTATGCTCCTTTCACTTGGTTTCCAGAACACTACGCCCTACTTATTGTTCTCTTGCTTTACTTTGCATTGTTCTCCAGTTCTGTGCTAGTTTCCCCCTGTGTCCTCACCCTCTAAATGTTGGAGTGCTGATCCCTCTTCTCTCCTTTTCCATACCCAAACTCTGGATAATCACATCCAGTCTAATGCCTCCCAACGTGGAATATCAGTTGACAATTTCTGAATTTATACCTCAGTTCAGACTTCTCTCCTGAACTCATCTTATATACAACTACATTTTCGTCATCTCCACTTACATGTCTAATAAGCTTCTCAAATTGAACACGTACCAAACTGAACTCTTAACCTTATCATGCTCCCTCCCCCAAACTGTTCCTCCCTCGATCTTTTACAGTTTAGTAAATGGCCACTCCATATTTCAGGTGCTCAAGCCAAAAACCTAGGAATCATCCTGACTCTTCTTTATCAACCCCACATCCAATCCGTTAGGAAATTCTATTGGTTCAACTTTCTAAGTCTATTCAGAATGCAACCACCATTGGTATAATGCTACTACTTTGATCAGGCAACACCTATCAACTAAATTATTGCAATGGTCTCCTACTTGGTTTTCCTGAGGCCATACTTTCCAGCCTACAATCTATTATTGACACAGCAGCCGAAGTGATGCTTTTGAAACATAAATCATATTTACATAAACACTCATTAATCCATTAATGGCTTCTCATTTTACCCAGAGTAAAAGCCAAAGTCCTATGGTGTCCCCTGAGGGCTCCACAGGGATGGGAGCTACCCCTTACTCCTTCTCTAGCCATGCTTGCTGACTTGCTTTCGCTGGAACACACTCACTCACTCACTCCCACCTCTAGGCCTTTGCAAATGGAAAAGAAACCAAAGACATTTTAATGGCATACTGACAGGGTCAGACTTTGATTTGAGATTTGGGTCAAGGAATGGAGCATGTGAGAAGGCAAGAGTAGAGGCAAGGAGATGACTTAATAACAGCACTGCTTCTCAGACCAAACAATGTCTAGTTCCTCCTTAAAAAGCCATCCTTTATCATTCTATGACCTGGTTCTCATTTCCTCCCAACTCTTAAGAGTTGTTCTTTACTTTCTCCCCTTCAACTACTAGCCCATTTCCTCGATCAGCTCTTCTCAAAAACAAAAACAAAACCCTATAACACTTTTGTCCAACTCTTTTCTCTTACTTTCCTTTGGAATCATAAAGATGATAAATCCAGAAAAAAAATTTTAGGCCGACCTTCTCTTTTACAGAATCAATTAAGCCCAAATATGTAGAGTAGAAGTGCCACATATTACACTGCTCCTGGAAAATTTAAAACTGAAGCAGTGAACAGTTAAACAACTTAGCATCCCATTTCCTTCTCTATAAAATTTCTCAAAAGACTTTATCTCTTCCTGGCATTTCTTCAGCATTTATCCCTGCTTTATTTCACTGCCATCCAGCTTCTGGGGCCTACTCTATAAATGCAATTGAACAGGAGTCCAGTGACTCCTTGCCTCCTAACACACTCTATTTTTATTATTTTTGTCTTTTACTGAGATTTTTCTTTTCTTCTTTGTTTCTTTTTTCCTTCCTAGTGACCCCAAAACCTTTTAGCAAACTGCAAGGGCAAATTCTTTGCTCTTTTGAGAAATTTTCCCATTGGTAAAGTATGCTTCTTTCATGGATTCTTTAATCACTTCTTTTTTTAAGTTTACTTATTTTGAGAGAGAGAGAGAATGTGTGTGCATGTGAGTAGGGGAGGGGCAGAGAGAGACGGAGAGAGAATCCCAAGCAGGCTCTGCGGGGTTTAAACTCACAAACCGTGAGATCATGACCTGAGCCAAAATCAAGGGTCCGACATAACTGACTGAACCACCCAGGTACCTAAGTTCTATTTTTAATGTCCCTTATCAATTTATCTTGTCAACAGTTATCTTGCCAAGTTCCAAAAGTAAGAACTTAAAAAAAAAAATGTAAGAACTTTAGGTTTCTTCTAAGGCAATAAAGATAATACAGTGTTATAATACTCCATAGGTGAATGAATGGTTATAGCCCAGCCAGGGGCCTTCACAGCCTATACCTTAAACAGACAGTATTTAGTTGTAAAAAATACAAAATTACCTAGAATGGTGTTCCAAAACTCCATTCCTCTGCTCAGCATTTTTTTTAACGTCAGGGATATAAACGAAATTTTATTCACTCTTCAAAGCACTTAAATTTACAATAGATCTTTACTTACTTGGCTTGACATTGGCCTTTTCTGGAACAAGCTTTTGACATGTCTCATCTAATTCAAGAAGAACTCTACTTTCCAAGGTTGGAATGTTGACATCTTTCAAACCAAAGTGTCTATTTCGTTCATATTCCTTATGTCTGTTTTCTTTTTGAGACAGTGATTTCCTGTGAGCAATTTTAGTTCTAATCATGTCAATACTTAAATCCTTTCTGTGTCGACTGGCAAAAAGTGATGAAGACATCCTATCAGAGAAAAGAGAGAAAAACTTCCATGGATTTTCATTTTCATTTTTGTATTTAAAAAATTAAGATTTCAGTTCACCTCCTGTCCTGCCTCAGAGCCTTTGAAAATAAGATACAAAATGGAATAAGTATGTGACATTGAAGAGAAGGAAGGAGGTTGTTGAAAGATAAAACACACCAACCTATTTTGGAGTTCTAAATAGGAACTTGCTTGACAGATGAAGTGAGGCCCAGGAAGCTACAGTACCGTATATAAACCAGAGGCATTAAGAAGTTAAAACAGTTATAAGCACACTACACTCTTCGACAAGATTAACTAAGAGAGTGTGCTAGAAAACTCCAGATAAAGGGAAAATCTGCACAAGAAATGCACCAATTAAAATGTTAAAGGATTTAAAGCAATCATCAGAGTGTAAAAATGAGAATGCATCTGACCTAGGTGCCAATAAGATTCCTCTTTAAGAGCCCAGGGGAAGTGTAAAGAACCGTGCTTTTCTTTCTTCTTTTCTAAGTAAACCCTGCATCCACCGTGAGGCTTGAACTCCTGATCCCGAGATCAAGAGTTGCACGCTCTACCAACTGAGCCAGCCAGGCAACCCAGGATTACGTTTTTCATCATGAATCCTCCTTGGAGTGCCTAGCTGGCTCAGTCGGTGGAGCCCGCAGCTCTTAATCTCGGGGTTGTGAGTTCAAACCCCACATCGGGTGTAGAGATTACTTAAAAACAAAATTAAAAAAAAACAAACCAACCCTCCTCTACTACTTGATTTGCCACCCCCTGCCAAGTATTAGTTATTTTAAAATACACAGCAGAAAGGGGAAAGTGGGAGAAAGAACACTAAAGGCATATTTAATAATCACCTAAACCCTAAAAGGTAGTTCGTATTACCGCCGATATACAGATGAGGTAAATTAACTGCCCGCGTTAGCACAGCTATAGAGTGGTGGAGCTGGCATCCCAGGTCAGGCAGCCTGGATTTTCACATACACCTAAACGCTGTTCTTTGACTTACTGGAGTTTCTTTCAGCTTAAAAGTCTAGAAATGCCTTGGTCTTGCTTGCCTACAGGTTCTCAACCGGAGTTTTTTCGGTTGTCACGGGATCTGAGAAGCGCTACTGGAATTTAAAGTCGGGGCCAACAATGCTTAGCAACAGCTACTAAGTACTGTCCCGCCCCAGAGGCTAATTACGCCCTGGTGGTGAAACGCTGACTACCACACAGGTCAAGGCAACAAATACTCTCTCGGAGGGCTGCGTCATCAGCTACGGGAAGGATGTGTAATACGGTGCTAGAGGAGACTCCCCTGAGCTGTGTCCAGTCCACAGCCGCGGTCCCCCCACCCTTCCAGACCTTCTACAATGAAGCAGGACAGCGCCCTCCCTCCAGCTCCTCAGCACCCACCTACCTGAGGCAGCTTCTGGCGTAAAACTCAATCGAACTAAAAGCAGAGGAACCCTCCGGGTCTGAAAGACCACTGCCGCCTCCGAAGCAGGAAAGCCTGCCACCCAGACCTCCGCAAAATTCAAAAATCCCGCAAGAAGCTTCTGATTGGAAGGGTTTTAACAAACACTTCCGGGGGAAGTGCCCGCCCCTTCCCCTCGATGAGGCTTGCGATTGGCTCGCTTCTTGCGCTATTTGAATTGATTGAAAGGTGAACCGACGGTTCAAAGTGTGGGTGTGAGGGGAATCAATGGGCGGGTCTGCAATTGATGAGGAGCGTAATCCCGGACCTGGGACTAGGACCGGAGGCGCGAGTAACTAGCGGAGGTGATTACCCTGCGCCTGACAGGTCCGCACTGGTCCCAGGGTCCCCGGGTATCCGAAGAAGGACAGTGGCACTCGGAGAAGGGACTTAGAGTTTGCAGGACTTTTTAATGCCCCTATTTAGTTACAAAAATCTAACAGAGTTTATTGGAATGTTTTCCTCAACGTTTCAAAGTAAAGATTTAACCACAACAAATTCTTGCTTACATTGTGTAGTGCCTTTTAAACGCTGCCAGTCTTTCTTATACCCCTCGCCTTTTAGTGTTTTTTATACCCCCTCGCCCATTTTTTTTGAAGTAAAATTTGAATACAGTGGAAAACGTAGTTTTTTTAAAGTGCAGATTTGATGAATTCTGCTAAATATAAACAGCTGTGTAAATACCACCCAAGCGTTCCTTCAGGCCTGGTTCAGAGATCTCCCACCTTTTAGACAACCTCTCCTCTGATTTCTAACATCATAAAAACAAAGGTGATAGGTACTTTGAGGTCTGCCTTCTTCCTCTCATGTTTTCAAGATCCATCTCGACTGTTGTGTGAATCAGCATTTGGTTGTTTTTATTGCCAAAAAGTATACATTGTCTACAATCAAGTCTTGAACAACATGGGTTTGAACTGCGTGGGTCCACTTATATATAGATTTTTAAATTTATAAATATGGTACAGTACTGTAAAGGTATCTGATTTTTAATAACATTTTATTTTCTCTAGCTTACTTTCTTGTAAGAATACAGTTTATAATACCTATACAAAAGATGTTAGGAGTGCCTGGGTGGCTCAGTCAGTTGAGCCTCGGACTCCTGATTTCAGCTTAGGTCATGATCCCAGGGTCATGTGATTGATCCTTGTGTGGGCCTCTGCCTGCTGAGCCTGAAGCTTACTTAAGATTCTCTCTCCCTCTGCCCCCTCCCCTGATTACGTACTCTATCTCTAAAATATATATATATATATATATATATAGGAGATATATATATAGGAACCATCTGTATTTCAAGGATTAACTGTACTTTATCCAATCAATGGCTGATGGACATTTGGATTTTTCTAATTTTTATTTATTATGAATAAAGTTGCTATAAACATTAATAAATGTTATATATATATAACAAATTGCTATAAAAATTAACAAGCAATTTTCCAAGGTGGTTGGATAATTTTGCACTCTCATTAGTGATGTATAAAAGTCTCAGTTACTCCACATACTGGCTAACATTTGGAGTTATCACTGTTTAATTTTAACCCCTCTAGTGGGTGTGAAATGATATTTAGTCTTAATTTTGTAGCTCCCCAATGTCTAATGATGATGAGCATCTTTCCATATCCCTATTGACTATTTTTAGATTGTGAAATGTCTATTCAAGCCTTTTGCCTATATTTTTTAAATTGGGGGTTATCTTTTAAAATTTGCTTGTCTTTTAAGTATTCATCTGTTAGACTTCTATCTCGTCTGGATTCAAGTCCTTTGTTATATATATGTATTTTGAATATATTCTTCTAGGGTGTTAGTTGACTTTTTTAAAATAATAAATTTTTAGAATGATTTTAGATTAACAGAAAAATTACAAAAATAGTAGAGTGAGTTTCCATATACCCCCACATCCATTTCTCCTTGTTACATTAGTATGGTACATTTGTTACAATTAATGCAGTGATACTGATACATAATATTATTAACTGAAGTCCATAGTTTATTACTTGGTTTTTACCCATTGATTATTGTCTGCTCAAGGATACCACATTGCATTTAGTCATCAAAGTTGCATTATACTCCTTAGACTATAACAGTTTCTCAGACTTTTCCTTGTTTTTGGTAATCTTGACAATTGTGAGGAGGAGCAGATATTTTGTAGAATGTCCCTCAACTGGAATTTGTCTTGATATTTTTCCCATAATTGGACTGGGGTTATGGGTTCTTGGGAGGAAGACCATAGGGGTGAAGTGTCATTCTCATTGGAACACATCAAGAGTACATAATATCAACATGATTTATCGATGCTAATGTTAAGCTTAATCACTTGACTGAGGTAATATTTGTCAGGACTCTCCACTATAAAATTACTTTTTCCCTCTTTTCCAGATTGTTCTCTCTGGAAGGAAGTAACTATGGGAAGCCCACAATTAAGAAGGAGTGGGAATTATGTTTCATCTTATTTGGAATGGTTTACGTGGGAGATGTGTCTCTTCTCCATTATTTATTTATTCAATCATTTATATCAGGATTTATGGGTATTTATTTTATACTTTGGATCATACATCAATACTACTTTATTTTATTTGGTTCCTCAAATTGTTCTAACTTTGGCCATGGGTAGCCCTTTTAGCTTGTTCCTCTGTCAGTTTCACAATCTTCATGATTAAGGGATTTTTGTTGTTGTTATGTGTTTATTTTTGTCTATTTATTTTAGTACTTCCTTACTTCCTGGCTCTATAAGATGCTCTGGACATATATTGTATTTTCTCTGACCCACTACTAGGACCGGTCATTTCTCTAAAGAACCCTGGTTCCTCTTATTGGAGAATGGTACCAGAAACCAAGATCTGGGTATTAGGTATGCTCCTTGCTACAGGAGCATCTCTCAGCTGACAGAGTGAAGAACTATATCTGTATCTATACTTAGGTATGTATATACATGTCTATAAATATTTCTATATGTAACCATATGTATCTATATTAAATTAGTCATGGGTTCATGCTGATGTCTCCAACTGTAATCCATTACCACATGGATCATTCTAGCTTCCTCCCGTTGCTTATCTGTAACCCCCCAATCCAAGAACAGAAAACTTGACTCTGTGGTTGCCTTTTCATTTTATTCATAGTGTCATTGGTGAGTAGAATGTTTTAAATTTGATGAGGTCTAATTTATGATTTTTTTCTTGTATTTTTAGTGCTTTGTTTCTTTAAGAAATACTGCCTACCACAAGGTCATGAAGTTATTCTCCTGTGTTTTTTTTTTTCTAGAAATGTGGTAGTTTTAGCTCTTATGTTTAAGTCTGTGATCTATCTTGAATTAATTTTTGTGTGATCTCTCCAGTATTTTCTCAGTTTTCTCACTGGTCCAGCATCACATATAAATGAAACCTGTAAGTATGGCTGTTAGTGAGAAGAGTTCCTCTGCAAACCCTCAAGTAATTTTCTGAGTCAACTAAAACTATAGTACTTTGGTGCATTAAGAAATATAAAACAAAACATAACATATAGGAAGGACACAACATTGCATGTTCAATCTGTTTAGCAACAAGGCTGAAACTGGCAACCTTCTTGAGAATAATTTCAGCTGAACAATGGTGGCAGAAACCATACTAGGATGAATTGAAGCTTCACTGGGAATTACTGAGACACAGGCAGAGAGTATAAATGACAAGTCAGTTTTTAGTGATGAAAGGACTTTGACGATTAATGACTTGTGTTAGATCCCACAGCTAATTCAGTAGCAGAGTCAGAAAATATGGCTTGTTTCAATGTTGATTTGAGAATGGGAAAGCACATAGGCTTTGGAGTCAAATAGATGAGGTTTAAAATTGCAACTTCACATTGGGCTAGTTCTCTGACTCTCCATTTCCTCATCAACCTCTTAGGAATGTTGGGAAGATTAAATAAAATAATTAGTTCCAGTTCTGCTTCCTACCAAGATGCTGACAAAGTAAAATCACTGGCTCTCTCCTCCAAGATCAACCTCAAAGGAGCTACAGAGGAGGAAAAAATGCCAAGGTACCTAGTAAACACCCATATACAAGGAAATAGAAATTTGGGGGGCAATGTGATTCTTCGGAACTGGTGTTTCTGAGAAGATGGATATGGCTTGGGGCAGGAGGCAGTGGAGGATAAAATAGGAAATTATTAGAGTTTGGCTTTCACTTCTGCTCTGCCTGCTCTTGGGACAAAATGTGTCTGCTCTTTTATAGCAGCAAATAAGATCTCCTGGTAGAGAAAAAGAAAAATAGCTATTTGAAAGTAAGCAAAAACATTAGAAATACGTGTTGCTTTTTAAAAACTGCTAAGGACAAAAGAAGGGGAATATACATTCACAATAACATAGAATAAAAGCCTCTAGATAATATCAAGATATGGAAGGTGAGAGTAAAGAAAAACCAGGGCTAAGAGCCTGTACTAAAATTCTCATCTAATAAGGGGCTTTTACAAATGGTACTTTTTTAAAAGTAGGAAACAGAGGAATGTCTGGGTGGCTCAGTGGGTTAAGGGTCTGATTTTTGACTCAGGTCATGATCTTGTGGTTTGTAAGTTTGAGCCCTATGTCTGGCTCTGTCCTGACAGCTTGGAGCCTGGAGCCTGCTTTGGATTCTGTGTCTCCCTCTCTGCCTCTCCCCCACTCAGTCTCTCTCTCAAAAATAAATAAACTTAAAATTTTTTAAATAAAATCATAGTTCTTTTATATTTTATAATAAACATTTTAAAAAATTTTTAATGTTTTTTAATTTATTTCTGAGAGAGAGAGACAGTGTGAGTAGGGGAGGGTCAGAGAGAGGGAGACACAGAATCTGAAACAGGCTCCAGGCTCTGAGCTAGCTGTCAGCACAGAGCCCAACGTGGGGGTTGGGGCTCAAACCCACTAATTGTGAGATCATGACCTGAGCTGAAGTAGGACGCTTAACTGACTAAGCCACCCAGGCAACCCCCCTCCCCCGCCTTTTTAAAATCAGTACAGTCTCAATTGGATACTGGTGAACTGTCCTCTATAAAAATCTCAAAACCATTCTTCCAAGAAGAGGATTTTGCTGCTCCATGGATTAATAGCTTTATCAATGAGGCCTTAAAAATATTTACAGCCACCTGGGTGGCTCAGTCAGTTGAGCGACCGACTCTTGGTTTCAGTTCAGGTCATGATCCCATGGTTCATGGATTCGAGCACCACAATAAGACTCTGCACTTCCAGTGGAGGATTCTTTCTCTCTCTCAAAATAAATAAAGTTAAAAAAATAAAATCTTTAAAATAGTTTACATTTAAAAAAAGAATCAGGTGGGAAAATACTGATTTGAAAATATCAAAGTAATGAAAAGTTTTTAAAAAGCAGAATCCAAAACTATATAGTTTTAACCCTGTCTTAGAAAATAAAATATCTATACTTAATTATAATAATTGCTAATGGTTAATAAACTCTTTCTATGCTGCAGGCACTGTTTTGAAATTGCTTTATCCATTATTCCTCACAAGAACCTTATGAAGTAGCTAGGGTTAGGAAACTGAGAAACAGAGTGTCACATAATTTGCCTTGAAGTAACCTGCCCCAGGTCACATAGAGAAAGTGGACAAAGAAAAAGTATCTGAAGGAAATGTCAGAATTCTAGATCCAAAGACTGTAATAATAGGTAATTTTCAATTTCTTCTTTGGTTACGTATTTTCCTAATTTTTCTACAATGAACCTAAATCGGTTTGTAATGTAAAATTGTTTAAAAATAAGATATTCAAGTTTTATAGTCAATAGAATTGGTCAGTAAAATAGTAAATGGAGTGCTTGCAAGCCAATGTTTTTCAATGAGCATGCAAAGAGCATTTGTATTAACTATTTGATATTTTCTTATAGTTTAAATGGAAACATGAAATGATGTCAGAATATTCCTTTCAGTGACCTTAAAATCCTTAGGCATTTGCAGGCTATTTCACACACATACACACACCCATGGGAACACATACTATATAAAATGTAACTTTACACAAAACTTCTTCAGGATAAATCTAATACATTTTAATCTAATCCTTACCTAAGGAAACAGAGCATTGCAGGCTCAGCAGGACTGCTACAGTAACTGGTTTTATACTCCAAGCCCCCACTTAAGAGCCACCCTGCTGGCCCATCTTAAAGAGATAGCCCTTCTTAATGTCTTGACTACTTGCCTACAAATTTGAATCCACATCTCTCTGACTTCAATGAATATGCTCTTTCTAGAATACCAGGCTGTCTGTCAAAATGATCATACCAATGTTTCTCTTTGGCTTCTTGTATTCTGAAACTTAAAGATGTTCATGCAATATTGAAATAAATATCAGGCTACACCTCAGAAAACATGCTGATTGAAATGATTTACCAATGATTCATATTAAGTGAAAGATAGAACTGAAACATGAATGTGGGTATACTTTCCCCCCTATTAACTCATCATGAGTTACAAGCATGCCTGATCTCTTGAGGCCTATCCTAACAGGCTGAGGTAGACAGGAAAAGAAACTCATTAATGCTGACTCGGGGTACTTCTAATTATTTCTATCCCAGGAAACCTGAAATGTATCTTACGTGTAATGGTATCTAATTCAGGAAGAGCTTTGAAAAACTACATAATTCCTTTAGGCTATCAGTGATGTTATTGGAAGAAGTAGGAGAGAATGCTCCTGGTTCACAATGATGAAGGAATCCCTGCGAAGGAGAGAAAACAGGGCTGATCAGCAGCCCTGAGCTTCATTTTAAGGTGTCTGAGCTGAAGAGAAAAGCTGGAATCTAAGAAAATAGAGTTAATTTAGTGTGGCAGAGAATTTGTGGTTACAAAAACTGGAAGGAATAGTGTGGGGTCTCCCGATTGGGTGGGGACCACCAAATGTGGAATGGCTTGATGTAATGGAGGCTGGTGGCGAGGGCGGCGAAAAAATTTACAGAAGGCAGAACAAAGGAGATAGAGTTTATTGAATACACTGCACAGGAGCAGCAGGCAGGACAGCAAAGCAAAGGCAAGAGGCAGTGACAGGGGTGGGGGTGGGGTGGGGGCTGTAGTTAAGAAGATGAGATGGGGCACCTGGGTGGCACAGTTGGTTAAGTGGTGGACTGCTGATCTCAGCTCAGGTCATGATCTCGGAGTTTGTGAGTTCAAGCCCCACATAGTGCTCTGCATTAATGGTGTGGATCCTGCTTGGGATCCTGTTTCTCGCTCTGCCCCTCCCCGGTTTGTGTTTGTACTCTCTCATGCATCTCATGCGCATGCTCTCTCTCTCAAAATAAAAAACATTAAAAATTTTTTAAATAAAAAGGAGGTAAGGAGGTAGGGCAATACACGGAATTCTCCTTTGTTGGTAACTGTGCCCATGTAAGTAACCATTGGTCACCTAGGGTTTATGGATAGTTTGAGGTGGGTCACCTAAAGGGCCTGTTTGCTTTCAGCCAGGTGGTCACTGTGGGCCCTTCTGCCTTACTCAGGTTTCCATTGCTCAAGTTGGTTGCCTAAAAGTGGCCTCTAGAAATAGGAGAAAAAAGAGCTAAGGATAATTGTGAACCTGTAAAATCTGCTTTTGTTAGTTACTGTCAAGGGCATGGTAATGAGAAAATTTATTCTCTAAAATCCTAGACCTGAGCTGTCCACAGTGGTTGCCACCAGTCAGATGCAGCTTTTGAGCACCTGAATTGGTAACTAGGGTGAGTAAGAACTGAATTTTTAATTTTATTTAATCTCAAGTAATTTAAATTTGCAAACTCATACTTGATTCACTTATAGGAAGCTGTTAGGTATGTTTGTAACAACTTGGGTATGTGAATATGCTTTCCAACTATAAATTTTAAGACATCTAAATACAGATCAAACTTTCCAATGAAAATCTAAAGTCCAAATTGAGATCTGCTATACTGGATTTAGGAGATGAGGTACAAAAAAGTAAAATATCTCATTTAATATTTTTTAATATTCTGTGCTGAAATATTTTGGATAAATTGTGGATATGTTGAGTTAAAACCTATTACTAACATTAATTTCACCTATTTTTTAATGTGGCTATTAGAAAATTTTAAATTGCATGTGTAGCTTGCATTACATTTCTTTTGGAAGATGCTGTCATATTATAAATATGAAATGTTACTATTTGACATATCAGTGAGAATGGTATGTCTCATTCCTACTCAGAAGATCTGAGCCCTGAGGTGCCTGGGTGGCTCAGTCAGTTGTGTCTGACTCTTACTTTTGGCTCAAGTGATGAATTTGAGCCCTTCCTTGGGCTCCATGCTAATAGTATGGAACACACTTGGAATTCTCTCTCTGCCTCTCTCTCTGCCCCTCTCTCACTCTCTCAACAAAAATAAATAAACTTAAAATTAAAAAAAAAAAATCTGAGACCAGTGGGCTACTTTAACCCAGGGAAGCAGCCTCAATTTCCAACCAAGAGCTTCAGATAAGAGTTTTTAAATTGTAGTTTAAAAGGAAACAGGTAATCAAGATAGACTACTCCTGACAGGGGGCGCCTGGGTGGCTCAGTCCGTTAAGCATCCAGCTTCAGCTCAGGTCATGATCTCACGGTTTGTGGGTTCCAGCCCCATGTCAGGCTCTGTGCTAACAGCTAGCTCAGAGGCTTGAGGCTGCTTCAGACTCTGTGTCTCCCTCTCTCTCTGACCCTCCCCTGCTCACACCATCTTTCTCTTTCTCTCAGAAATAATAAAACATTTAAAATAATAATAATAAAAAAAGAATATTCCTACAGAACTTCAAAAATGTTTCCAACAGAAAGCCAAGGCCATGTAAACAGTGTTTCTCCTCTGGCTATCAAGCTCCTGTCCTTTGGAGTGGTTACTGCTTTTTTTTTTTTTTTTTTTAAACCAGTGATATCCATTGTTCTGCTTTGTTCCTGTTGTCTCCAGAGCAAAGATTACAGGAAAACCTCTGTTACTAAACTGTCCCTGCTTCATGACATCACACATTCAGAGCTGATCCCCACTTCTCCTGGTCCTTCTTCAGAATGCATCAGCACTGGTAGCAGCAGCAGGTAAATAAACCAAACTTTAAGTACAAGTATGTTCCTGGTGGTCTTCATCTGATGGGCTTTATCTTGAAATGGAATCTTGAAATCTTGAAATTGGATTATTAAAAAGGAGCCAGACAAATCATTCATTGATTGCAGAAAATCTATAATGTAAAGGGTGGAAAGCGGTTTTAGAGTCCAACCAACCAGGCTCTAGTCCTGGAGCTGCTCAGTTTCTGTTCTCAAACTTCATTAATGTAGGTAATATCAAAACATCTATTTCATAAGTTGGTAAGAATGTAATGAAATACCCTACCTAGAAAGCTTGGCATACAGCAAGCACTTTATTTATTTAAAAAAAACTTTTTTTTAAAGGTTCATTTATTTCTGAAAGAGAGAGAGAGTATAAGCAGAGGAGAGACAGAGAGAGAGGGAAACACAGAATCTGAAGTAGGCTCCAGGTTCCAAGCTGTCAGCAGAGAGTCCAAAGTTGGGTGGAGCCCACAAACTGTGAGATCATGTGAGATTTGATGCTTAACCCCTTAACTGACTGAGCTACCCAAGTACACCTAGTGAGCATTTTAAAATGATAATTACTAGGGGCCCTCTCTGAATTCGGCTCAGGTCATGATCTCACAGTTTGGGAGTTCAAGCCCAGCATCAGGCTCTGTGCTGACAGCTCAGAGCGTGGATCCTGCTTTGGATTCTGTGTGTCCCTCTCTCTCTGTTCCTCCCCTGCTTGCATTCTGTTTCACTGTCTCTCTCAAAAATAAGCAAAGAATAAAAAAATTTTTTAATGATAATAGCTGTTAGCTGATCACAAAGAGGAAAGTTAGCATGAGGACTAAATTCTGTGTTCTCTGGACCAGGTCTGTTTCTGGCAAGACAGGAAGTGGGGGCTGGGTGGTAAATGGAACTTAATTAATCAATTTGCTCTAAATTCTCCATTGGAATCAAAAGATGAAGGAATTGCAGATAAAGCATTCTCCTTTTCAAATTTTTGTTTTTGAAGATCTCATGCTTTGAAGATGCTCTTACTTTATATGCCTAATAAACTTTTAATGCCTAGTGGCTTCAGAGTCCCAGTAAACCAAGCCTTGGAGGAGCAGGTTACCATGAGGAGAAAAGGGCGGTAGTGAAAGGAGTGTGGGCTTTGGCCCCATAGAGAGGGGTTTAAATGCCAATCCTGCCGCTTTTTTAATCCATAAGTTAAAGGCTACATATGGCGTTGGTCAAGAGACTTACTTCTTCCCGAGCCTCCTTTTGATAACAGCATCTTCCTCATCGAATTTTAAGATAAATTAAAGTACAAATAACAGATTTCCAATAAATGGTAATTTAAAGTATTAACAATGTCAACAAAAATAATAATGATTTCCTTGGATCTGTCAATAGAAACTATGTACCTTTCTAATTAAAATATTGAGAAATGGGGGTGCCTGGATGGCTCAGTCAGTTAACTGACTGACTGTTGATTTTGGCTCAGATCATCATCTTGTAACTCATGGTTTCAAACCCCAAGTTGGGCTCTGTATTGACAGTGCCAACCCTGCTTGGGATTCTCTCTCTCCCTCTTTCTCTGTTGTTCCTCTGCTCGCATGCTCTTACAGTAAATAAATAAATAAACTTAAAAAAATAAAATAAAATATTGAGAAATGAAGGGTGCATGGGTGGCTCAGTCTGTTGAGCATCCAACTTCAGCTCAGGTCATGATTTCACTGTTCATGGATTTGAGCCCTGGATTGGGCTCTGTGCTGACAGCTTGGAGACTGGAACCTGCTATGGATTCTGTGTCTCCCTCTCTCTCGGTCCCTCCCCTACTCATGCTTTGTCTCTCTCTCTCTTTCAAAATAAAAACCATTAAAAAAATTTTTTTTTAATTGAGAAATGAAGAGCAAGAGGTATTACTATCAAAAATTAGTAAAAATGGCAAAATTTAATGTTAGTTGGTCACAACTATAAACTGGGAGAGTCTTTCTAGAAAACAAGCATAAAAGATGTTTCCCAATCAGTCTTTCTTGTGGTAAAGGATGGGTAAGATTTTCCTTAATTCATTACACTGAAAGCCATTGCTTTGGGTCAGCATTTTCATCCCTAAATGTCTGCTTTGAGATTTAAAGGAAGTTGAACTCTTTCAAACTTTTCTTTTCTCCTCCACTTATTGCTGCTTTCTTCGACCAGTCGTTAAAGGCTGTTGATGATTCTTCCCTCATAAAATGTTCTTAAAAAAACATACCAGAAATGTAAGAGATATGTTGATTGACAGTTTTATTATGTAGATGTTCAATATAAAGTGACATAGAAATCATTTTTTATGTTGCTGTGAATTCATTTCAAAATGATTGAAACTGCTTTTCAAATTTTCTGTAAAGCTTAAGCACACACCTGCAAAATTATCTATGAAAATGTAGAAATACTGAGTTGACACATTACAATTATTTAAAAGTTAGACACACATATTAACAAAGCCTGGAAGAAACGATGCGATATGGCAGGATTGTACAGAGCTTTCTGGTATTTTAATTTCTACTGGTGTTGTAATAAAATAGTTTTTGTACAATAAATAATAGTTTAAAAATTCTTGCAAATAGCTCAATCTAACTATATGTCCCTGAAGATCTAATTAAATGTGAAAAGCTTCAGTTATTTAAAACAACATATCTATAAAACCCACATCTTTTCTTAAAAGAAAATGTTTTAATTGCTGCATAACTTATTGTATTTTATATATGTTATAGATTACAAATTAATCATTTTCTTCTTCTTAGCTAGGTAAGCTATTTTTAATTTTCCCATTGTACATAATCCTTTAATTAGCATATTTTACTTTTTTTTCTTTTATAGTTTATTGTCAAGTTGGTTTCCATATAACACCCAGTGCTCATCCCAACAAGTGCCCTCCTCCATGCCCATCACCCCCTTCCCATCTCCCCCATCTGCCCTCAGTTTGTTCTCAGCATTCAAGAGTCTCTCATGGTTTGCCTCCCTCCCTCTCCCCAACTATTTTTCCCCTTCCCCTAACCCATGGTCCTCTGTTAAGTTTCTCCTGTTCCACTTATGAGTGAAAACATATGGTATCTGTCCTTCTCTGCCTGACTTATTTAACTTAGCATAACATCCTCGAGTTCCATCCACGTTGCTACAAATGGCCAGATTTCATTCTTCCTCATTGCCATGTAGTACATGCCATATTGTATATATAAACCACATCTCCTTGATCCTTTCATCAGTTGATGGACATCTAGGCTCTTTACTTGATTTGGCTATTGTTGAAAGTGCTGCGATGAACATTGGGGTATATGTACCCCTCTGCATTAGTACTCCTGTATCCCTTGGGTAAATTCCTAGCAGTGCTATTGCTGGGTCATAGGGGAGTTCTACTGTTAATTTTTTGAGGAACCTCCACACTGTTTTCCAGAGAGGCTGTACCCGTTTACATCCCCACCAGCAGTGTAGAGGGTGCCCGTTTCTCCACATCCTCACCAGCATCTAGAGTCTGCTGATATGTTCATTTTAGCCACTCTGATCGGCATGAGGTGGTATCTCAGTGTGGTTTTGATCTGCATTTCCCTGATGAGGAGGGATGCTGAGCATCGTTTCATGTGTCTGTTGGCCATCTGGATGTCCTCTTTGGAGAAGTGTCTGTTCATGTCTTCTGCCCATTCTATCACTGGATTATTTGTTTTTCAGGTGTGGAATTTGGTGAGTTCCTTATAGATTTTGGATACTAGCCCTTTATCTGATATGTCATTTGCAACTATCTTTTCCCATTCCGTCGGTTGCCTATTAGTTTTATTGATTGTTTCCTTTGCCATGCATAAGCTTTTTATCTTGATGAGGTCCCAATAGTTCATTTTTGCTCTTGATTCCCTTGCCTTTAGGGATGTGTCAAGTAAGAAATTGCTGCAGTGGAGGTCAAGGATGTTTCCTGCTTTCTCCTCGAGGATTTTGATGCTTTCCTGTCTCACATTCAGGTCCTTCATTCATTTTGAGTTTATTTTTGTGTATGGTGTAAGAAAGTGGTCTAGTTTCATTCTTCTGCATGTTACTGCCCAGTTAACAGCACCATCTGTTAAAGACGCTGTTTTTTTTCCACTGGATATTCTTTCCTGCTTTGTCAGAGATAAATTAGTCATACATTTGTGGGCCCAGTTCTGGGTTCTCTATTCTATTCCATTGGTCTATGTGTCTGTTTTTGTGCCAATACCATACTGTCTTGATGATGACAGCTTTGTAGTAGAGGCTAAAGCCTGGGATGGTGATGCCTCCCATTTTGGTTTTCTTCTTCAATATTACTTTGGCTATTTGGTGTCTTTTGTGGTTCCATACAAATTTTAGGATAGTTTGTTCTAGCTTTGAGAAGAATGCTGGTGCAATTTTGATTGGGATTACATTGAATGTGTAGATTGCTTTGGGTAGTAATGACATTTTAACAATATTTATTCTTCTGATCCATGAGCATGGAAAGTTTTTCCATTTCTTTGTGTCTTCTTCAATTTCCTTCATAAGTTTTCTATAGTTTTAATCATACAGATCTTTTACATCTTTAGTTAGGTTTATTCCTAGGTATTTTATGGTTTTTTATGCAGTTGTGAATGGGATCAGTTTCTTGATTTCTCATTCTGTTGCTTCATTATTGGTGTATAAAAATGCAACAGATTTCTGTACATTGATTTTGTACCCTGCGACTTTGCTGAATTCATGGATCAGTTCTACCAGACTTTTGGTGGAGAGAGGTGACGAATTCCAAAGTTTTAAGTCCAGGAGAATCAGTACAGCATCATCACCTGAGTCCAGCCATGGCCATCTGTACAGGCATGCCTCCCAGACAGTGTGGGTTCCATTCCAGACCACAGGCACCTCCCTTCATGGAAATTGGCAAGAGGCAAAGCATAAGAGTAGGGCCTGACATTGGTCAGTAGGAACAGACTGCAGGTTCTGGCTAGAGACAGAAGACTCTGAGCCCTGTTCTCCCTCACACCAGGACAGGAACCAGTTTAGATTAGGCTCTTGTAAATGAACAACTGGAGCAAGCCAACAAACTCCTCTACAGGACTACGGGGCAGGTGTTCCTCATCTTTGGGTCCTAGAGCTGTGCTATCCAGGGGGACTGTCACTTTACTCCTTTTTTTAAGTATCACTTTGTTTGTTTGTTTGTTTGTTTTCGAGAGAGGATGAAAGTGAGTGAGGGGCAGAGAGAGAAAGAGAATCTCAGGAGGGGCAAAGAGAGAGAGAGAGAGACAGAGAGAGACAGAGAGAGAAGCAGGGCTCACCTGAAGCGGGGCTCATGTTTACCCAAAGGGTGTTCACCCCATGTGGGGCTCGAGTTTACCTGATGTTGGACTTGAACTCACGACCCTAGAGATCGTGACCTGCGCCAAAGTCAGATGCTTAACAACTGAGCCACCCAGGTGCCCCCTGTAATGTTATTCTTATACTTTTTATACATTACCAGCTTCAAGGCATTTCAGAGCTAGTGGCTAATAATATTTTCAATAAGTCATTTTTTTCTTTATATGCTAAATATTCAAGCAAAAATTTATATACTCAATTCAACTGTAAATATAAGTGATGTTGTTATCTGCATGATCTTAAATCCCCCTTTTGGAAGATAAATCTTTTTTTCTTTTTTGATAGAAACATTACTTCACCTACTTTAACTGCTAGCCTCATCAGAATCTGTGTAATCACTTTTCATTTTGGAAATCTAATTGTCTGAGTCCTTTAAAGGAATCAAGTAGCAGTATGCAGACTCACCACGTGGTGGCAGCCAAAAGCCCAGAAACCAACCTCATACAAGCTTGTATGAAGCAAGTGTCCAAAAATTTATGTAGACAGCTGTCTTGTAGGACTGTAAGACAGTCATATTAAAAGGCTACTCGAAATGTTCTATATCTTGATCTGGGTACTGGTTACATAGGTATATACATATGTAGAAATTCATCAAGTTATATATTTAAGATCAGTGCATTTTACTATATTTATACCTCAATACAAAATGTAAGTGTCTATAAATGAGAACCATTTTACATAAGCCACCTTCAAATTGGTCCTAGTACTGAACACACAACAAAAAATTTCAGAGGGAGTACTAAGTATTAGAAATTTCCCTAAATAGTATGAAACTATTTTAGGATAGTTGTTTTAGTTTATTACAATAAATTTAAAGGATCTTAAAACTGTCAATTTAAATTAAGACTGCACCATCAACAAGAAAGCAGTACCACGGATGGATAAAACATGAGCATAATCACATTTGAAACATTATATAACAATAAGAATTAAGGAAGCACAGCTACATGGATAAATCTCACAAGCATAATATTGGGCGAAAAAAAGGAGTTACAAAGATTACTGATATATACACTTTTTAATGTTTATTTATTTTGAGAGAGAGACAGCACATAGGCACATGTGTGCATGAGTGGGGGAGAGGCAGAGAGAGAGAGAGAGAGAACCCTAAGTGGAGCTCATGAACTGTGAGATCATGACCTGAGCTGAAATCAAGAGTCGGACTCTCAACCAACTGAGCCACCTAGGTGTTTCTGACATATACATTTTTATATTAAGCTTAAAAACGTCAAAATATATTGCTTGTATATGCACACATAGGTGGCAAACCTAAAGAAGCACCAGAGAATAATTATGAAAGTCGGGATAGTGGTTACCCTTGAGAGGAGGAAGGAGGATGCCAGCAGAGGAGAGGAACACAGATTACTTCTAAGGTACTGGCATTGTTCTGCCATATTTCTTAACCCGGGTGCTAATTACATAGGAGTTTACTTTGTACTTGCTCTTTTAGTGTAAAAGAGGCAAATTAAAAAATGAAAATCCCAATATCTAAAAATCTATAAAGAACTTATCAAACTCAGCATCCCAAAACAAATAACTCAGTTAAGAAATAGGCAGAAAATATGAATAGATACTTTTCCAAAGAAGACATCCAGATGGCTGACACAGGAAAAGATGCTCAACATCACTCATCATCAGGGAAATACAAATCAAAACCACAATGGGATCCACCTAACATCTGTCAGAATGGCTAAAATTAACAACATAGGAAACAACAGGTATTGGTGAGGATATGGAGAAAGGGGAATCTTATACTGTTGATGGAAATGCAAACTGGTACAACCACTCTGGAAAACAATATGAAGTTTCCTCAAGAAACTAAAAATAGTACTACCCTATGATCCAGCAATTGCATCACTAGGCATTTACCAAAAGGATACAAAAATACATATTCAAAGGGGTACATGCACCCAAATGTTCATAGCAGCTCTATCAACAATAGCCAAACTATGGAGAAAGCCCAAATGTCCATCAGCTGATGAACGGATAAAGAAGATGTAGTATGTATATATATGTATATGTGTGTGTGTGTATGTGTATACACATACAATGTAATATTACTCAGCCATCCAAAAGAGTGAAATCTTGCCATTTGCAATGACATGGGTAAAGCTAGAATGTATTATACTAAGTGAAGTAAGTCAATCAGAGAAAGACAAATACCATATGATTTCACTCATATAGAATTTAAGAAACAAAACAGATGAACATAGGGGAAGGGGGAAAAAGAGGGAAACAAACCACAAGAGACTCTTTTTTATTTATTTATTTATTTTGAGAGAGACAGAGACAGTGCAAGTTGGGGAGGGGCAGAGAGAGAGGGAGAGATTCCACACTGTCAGCGCAGAGCCCAATGCAGGGCTCAACCCCACAGAACTGTAAAACCATGACCTGAGACCAAATCAAGAGTCAGACACTTAACTGACTCAGTCACCCAGGTGCCCCAAGAGACTCTTAATGATAGAGAACAAACTGAGCGTTGATGAAGGGAAGTGGGTGGGAGATGGGCTAGGTGGTGATAGATATTAAGGAGGGCACTTGTGATGAGCACTGGGCATTGTATGTAAGCAATGACTCACTGAATTCTACTCCTGAAACCAATGTTGCACTGTATGTTCAGTAAAATTTAAATTAAAATAAAGGGTGGAAAACTCTTTTAAAATTTTAAATTAAAATAAAGGGTGAAAATCCAATAATCAGGTATTTTATAGTGCAGGAAGCCCAGCAGTTTACCCTTTAGCAAACTGAAAGTAGTCACAGGCACCTTGTATTATGTGTAGGGTTGCCAGATTTAGCAAATAAAAACAAGAAACTACAGCAAATAAAAATACAGAATGCTTAGCTAAATGTGAATTTCTGATAGTGAGTAATTTTTTAGTATAAGTATACCCCCATGCAATATCTGGGCCTATGCAATATTTGGGACATACTCATGCTGAAAAATAATTCATTGTTTATCTGAAATTACATGTAACTGAGCATTCTGTATTTTGTCTGGCAGCCCTAATTATGTGGCAAATTGCATAACCAGAAGCAGTTCTCAGTGGCTCAGTGAGTGGAGTACGCAGAGAAGGGTCAAGGGAAGGGAAGAGGAGGAAGAAGTCATTTTTAAATTAATTAATCAATTAATTTTTATTTACTTATATTTTTTAGAAGATGTCTTAAACTAGCCTGACCCTAAATTCCTATTTAGAGAACAGAGTGATCAAATTTGATGAGTTCACCCATTATTGCAATAGTTCAGGTAATGAATCCACATGTGTCAAATAATTTCTATCAGCAAATGTTTAAGAGCTTAAAATGTTTAAAAATAATTTCTATCAGCACATGTTTAAAACAGTATCAGCAAATGTTTAAAAGACCCATCAGCGTTTTTCTTAGAAATTGTTTATCTCTCACTGCATCAGTCTTTCTTCTGATCACTTTAGATAAAGTTATTGTGAAAGATGTCTGATGATGCTGATTCTAGTGATTAGGAGTGAAGTTGCAAGGTAGGTTGTTTTGTTTTGTTTTCAATGTTTGTTTGTTTTGAGACAGAGAGAGAGCACGTGTGAGGGGAGGGAGAAGCAGAGAGAGAGGAGAGGGAGTAGACTCTTTGCCATCCGTGTGGAGCCTGATGTGGGGATAACCAGGAACTGTGAAATCATGACCTGAGCCAAAATCAAGAGTTGGATGCTTAACCCAACTGAGCCACCCAGGCACCCTGTTTTGTTTTGTTTTTATTCTACAAATAATCTAACAGCTTCCCATGAACCAGGAAATCATCTTAGACTCAAAGAACAGAATAATTAATGACACAGATATAGTCCTTTCCTATGAAGCTCAAAGTCTAGGCCCTATGGGATGATAGATAGATAGATAGATAGATAGATAGATAGATAGATAGATAGATTATATGGGGTACGTGGTAAAACATTATCCAACAATAGTGGATATTTGCTGATTGCTGCCCAGCATTCCTCTTTATTAGGGGAAATCATCCAGATCCTTTTCTATATTATATGGTTTGGGCGGAATTGACCCCAAGCCAATTGCCATGAATGACAATGCTTGATTCAAGGATGGGCATATAATCCAATTAGAACTGACAATCCTTAGAATCCAGTAAGTAAAGGCTTCTGGAAAAGAGAAGCATTCACTCTTGCCTTTGCTAACAGTCACCACATTGCTAACTTTAGGCGAGCCATGCAGATGATCAGGGCATCAGGCACACATTCCCAGAGGGCAGTATTCACATGCGTAAAAGATGAAGTCAACACCAGAAAAAGCATCCTGGTGCATTGTGGAGCTCTGATTCAAGATAGCCTGAAATTCCCCACAGATTTTCAGTTAAATGTAGCCAGCAAATTCATTTACTTCTTAAGACAGTTTGAGTTTCTGTTTTCTGTCCTTTGTAGCATAGGGTCCTTAGCTGATACAGTGAAAGTCTAAGAGGAAATAAAAGGTTTCCTTCTCATTCCCAACCTCCAGTATCACCCCCTACAGATAATTACCATTACATATCTTTCAGACATTTGTTTGCACATATACGTATAATGTATGCTTTTTAATGCAAGTAGGACTGTATTGTACATAGGGTTCCAACACACGCTTTTTGTAAACCTTTGTTGTATTGTGGACATCTTCATTTGTCGATGTATACTATTCTGCAAGTTGGATGTATCATCAATTTAATCTTTCTTCTACTAGTGGAAATTTACTCTTTTCCTCAATTTTCCACTCTGGTAAACAATACCTTTATATATATATTATATATATATATATATAATATATATATTTGTGGATATATATTTGTGGATATATGCAACTATATCCGAAGGAAAAATCCTAGGAATGAAATTGTTCTTCCTAAGAGAATGTGCATTTAAAATTTGCCCCTCAGAATGAATGATTATACCAATTCATACTTTTCTCAGAAACACCTGAGAATGTTTCTCCTCATCATTGCTAACACGGTTTTGTCAAATTTAAAACATTTTGCCAGTATGATAGTGAAAAACAGTATTGTTTACTTGATTTGCATTTGTTCCCTGAGTGTATACACAGAGACCCATACTTGTTTAGGCTATTTTATACATCTGTTAACTACTATCCTATAAATTCCCCTTTTCACACCCTTTGCTGATTTTTCTGTTTTTTTTTTTAAATTGGGTCATTTGTTTTACCTTATTGATTTGTTTTTATATATTAAGAAAATAGATCCTTTTATCATACATGTTTTAAATTAAAATTTTTTTAAATGTTTATTTATTTTTTGAGAGAGATAGAGTGCGAGCAAGGGAGGTGCAAAGAGAGAGGGAGAAACAGAATCTGAAGCAGGCTCCAGGCTTTGAGCTTGAACTCATGAGCTGTGAGATCATGACATGTATGATCATCTACTTAACTGACTGAGCCATCTAGGCGGCCCATCATACATGTTGTAAATATTTTTCCCAAGCCTGTTGTTTGTCCTTTAACATTATTTTTTATTTTATTTTATTTTTTTTAATGTTTTATTTATTTCTAGGAGAGAGAGAGAGAGAGACAACGTGAGCAGGGGAGGGTCAGAGAGAGAGGGAGTCACAGACTGAAACAGGCTCCAGGCTCTGAACTGGCAGTCAGCACAGAGCCCGACGCGGGGCCCGAACCCACGAACAGCGAGATCATGACCTAAGCGAAAGTCGGACGCTTAACCGACTAAGCCACCCAGGAGCCCCACTTTATTTCTTTTTTAAAAGTATAACATTTCAAGCATACAGGAAACAGGAAAGAATTATATAATGATCACCTACATGCTCACTATTCAGTTTTAAAATGTTCATTTTGCAATATTTGCCTCACCTTTTTTTCTTTAATAAAATAAAGTATTACAGATTAATTGAAGCTTCTTTTGTACTCCCACTGACCCCGTTCCTGTACTCCCACTGACCCCGTTCCTGACCACCTCTCCCCAGAGGTAACCACTGACTTGAAGGCAATGTGCATGTTTTTGGACACTATATATCTTAAAAACCTCCTCCAATGCACTAAAGGTTTAAATATTTTCTTGTCTCTCAGAAAAAAAAAAAGACAACAATAACAAATTGATTGTTAGTAGTTGTTCTTAAGTGTTACTAGCATCTGCAGACATCTTTCTAAGAGACGTTAATTTCCCATTATTGCAATAAGAAGGCTTGCAAAGATCCCATGAGAAGCTGTTCACAAACTGTGCCAGCCTTCTGATTAATGTTGCTAATAAAACAGAGAAGAATCTGCCCATCAAACTTGCCTCAAATGAGGTCACTGAGTTATGACAGGATATATTATACTATAATTTATTTTTACCCCAGAAGAGGTTATTTTTAAAAAGGCGATAATCCCTCTTTCTGTTCATTTTGGAACAGACATTAGTTGGGGTCAAAGCCCTTGTGTCTGTTTCCATAAAAGGTGAACTTGTGGGGGTTGGGTGTGTTCAGATCCACTTGGACATATGAAAAATGAAGAAATTACATAAGTAGAGTGATGAAATCAATGTGGTCATACCTGAACATTGTTGCAGAAAAAATTAAAAGACACTTAAAAAATCTTTGGATAACCCCTAGTTTTTTGATATTCTGAAACATATCTTCATTCCTTATTTTTTATTTTTTTAATTTTTTATTATTTTTTTTAAATGTTTTATTTATTTCTAGGAGAGAGAGAGACAGCGTGAACAGGGGAGGGTCAGAGAGAGAGGGAGTCACAGACTGAAACAGGCTCCAGGCTCCGAGCTGGCAGTCAGCACAGAGCCCGACGCGGGGCTCGAACCCACGAACCGCG